>NC_142094.1:29139375-29461666 GCF_054644295.1 Miniopterus natalensis
CATTCGAGTGGGGGATTTCTCTCCGGAGGACCACCTAGGGCATCTTTGGGCAAATGAGGAATAGGTGCCCCTCGCCCTGGGGAGAAGGGCCTAAGGGTGCAGGGCTCAGTGAGTGCCTCATGCCTTTGGGTGAGTTGTACCAGGTGCCCCTCCACTCAAGGCACATGCAGCCTGTGCCAGGATGTGCAGCTTGGCAAGCAGAGGGTAGGCTGGCTTTCAGCCCCCACCGGCCCTCTTGGCTGGGAGCCGCTTTGCTGGTGCCTGAAGAGCCCTATATTGCCCCCTCTCCCTCAGCTTTGGCAGTGGGAATGCAACACCGATAAAATTTATTCCATATAAGTGCATAATAACTGGTGGAAGTATAATATCCCTCCCAGGTATTTTAGATTTACCAGGATACATTTCCTTATCTCCCCAAAAAAGAAGTCGTTATACATTAAAAACTGATAAAGTATGGCAGGTGGTAATGGGAATAATTTTTAGATAGAACTGTCTTCCATACTTTTCATGCTAATGGTTCAGTAGAAGGGTATTTAAGGAGCTGAGATCTACCATCTCCACTTTCTGAACCTTGAATCAAAGGTAAATGAGATTCTTTTTAGTACTGAGTAAAAGAATTGAACTTGAGCCTCTGATACCAAGCAGTTTGCTAAATGTCTCACAAGGGCACCGTTGTTTTTCTCAGCTAATCAGCCTTGCATTTCTGCCTCGCCATTTAGGATGACCAAACCCCACTGCACATTTCTGCCCGATTGGGGAAGGCAGATATAGTACAACAGCTGTTGCAGCAAGGAGCATCTCCAAATGCAGCCACGACTTCTGGGTACACCCCACTCCACCTTTCAGCCCGAGAGGGGCATGAGGATGTGGCCGCATTCCTTTTGGATCATGGAGCATCTTTATCTATAACAACAAAGGTATGAAAGCAAGTCTTGGAATCCTGCTCTGTCCCCCAAAATACATCCTCTGTACAATTCCTTAGTACCTATTCCCAGTAACAGGTACAAAGGCTGTGTATCATCATCTATACTTGGGATCCCAGGGTAGTCACAACATGGTCAGCAAAGCCCTGGAGTGGGGGACAAGAGTTTAGGGTATGTGCACGTTTATGTGTGTATCTGTGTGTCTGGCTTGTCTGTCTTAAGCCTCTCAGTACATTATCTTCTAATGAAAAACTTACTGATATCTAGAGTCAGATATTCCTTGCATGTTATTTGATAGATTTAACTGGTGGTTTAAAAACGCATCCAGAAAGTTCTCTGGCTGAGGCCACATATACAAACCGCATTATCAAAGCTCAGTTAGTTGATACTTTAAATACTTTATAATACTTTAAAATCAGGAGGAGAATTTTTCTTGGGTTATTTTTGTTTGTTGTTGCTGCTTTTGTTAGTGTAGTCTTGTCTGATTCCTGCTTTGATTTTTTTTTTTTTTTTTTAAATCTCAATTCTGATGCCTTAGAAGGGTAACATTCCACAGTTGCTCTGCAGATGTAGAATGCAAATTTTAGAGCTCATTTTTCTTATGATACTACATAAACCTTAGAGGTGTAATAGGAAGATTAATTGGCCTACAGCATATCTTAGCTAGAAATGGTGTTGCACTCTCTTATTTGGGTGCAGAGAAGAAGCATTAATGTGTAATCAATGCACAAGATAATTACAATAATTACAAATGCTTGGCAAAGTATCTGAAAAAAATGACTACTACCTCAAACTTCATTCCCTGTGATTCTTTAGTCTCTTCAGGAGAGTTAAGATGTAAGTTTCTGGATCTCGTTCAGTGTATGAAACAGAGTAATGGGTATGGGGTTTTGAGTGCCCCAGCTCTTCCACCAAGCAGCTGCCCATTGGCTCTAGTTGACTATAATCTCATGATGTCAAATATGTTGATGACCCTGCAGTCTCTGTCTCATGTTTGGCACCCTTCCTAAGGGTGGTTGCTAACTGACTGCTTGATACACAGATTCTTGTAGGAGTTGAAAGCAAGGGAGATTAGTACTCAACCTCAATGTCCAACTATACATATTTATTGGGCTAGAACCATGTATTATCATTCAGTTCACCTGTGTGTGAGAACCTGAAGCCTGGAACAAACAGAAAGATATGTGTATACATGTGGAAATGGCAAAAGGGGAAGAGAAAGGCTCCAGTCTGAGGTTATGGGAGGTCCAGACTTGCCCTGGATGTTCCTAAGCCTGCCAAATCCAAATTGCATCTGGGACTCTGGAACCTGTTCTTCCTACAATGTGAAATCCCCAAATGGCCCTAGAATAAGCCCCAGATCCAGCTCTCCAACTTCATCCTGGTCTGAGGACCGATTAGTCACAGCATCAGTGGCCTGTTTTGGCTCAGTCAGCAGAGGAAAATGAAATATCCTGCTCTTTCTAGTTGGAAAGGGGACTCTGTTACCTGCCAGTCTTGGTCCTTACATGCAGACTTCACTGCTCCTCATCATTACAATAACTGATCAATCCCAGAAAAGCGATGCCTCTGTGTCATTTCTGTTGTTCATTACTTTTGTTTCATTTTTCAGAAAGGATTTACTCCCCTTCATGTGGCAGCAAAATATGGGAAGCTCGAAGTAGCCAACCTCCTTCTGCAGAAGAGCGCGTCTCCCGATGCTGCTGGGAAGGTATGAGGTCACCAGCCACCCTGTGTAACAGGCCACTTCCCTGGTAACAAAACAAGCACCTGCTAATATTCACCAACAGCCACCTCAATTATAACAACCATATTTAAGTCTCATAGGACATGAACACTTCGGAAATAGGAGGTGAATGCTGGGGTCCAAGTGTTGTGGAAACTGGAATGTAAATTACACCCTGTGTTGTATACAGTCTAATCCCATCTCCTAAACGTAGGCCTCCGATGGTAAGACACTGTTGACACTGGCTGTTGTTTCTGCACGTGTTTTCAGAGCGGGCTAACTCCACTGCATGTAGCTGCACATTACGATAATCAGAAAGTGGCCCTTCTGCTCTTGGACCAAGGAGCCTCACCTCATGCGGCTGCAAAGGTACCTGTAACTCGATGGCATGAGGACACTGACGGGCAGTGTCCATCATCTCTACATGCACTTCCACTTCTGCGTTGCCTCTAGCACCCTCTAAAAGTCACTGAAATATAAGCTCCTAGGAAATCTGTGCCTTCGTCTATTTAGTCAACTCATGTGGTAGATGCTCAATAAATATTTACTTGTCAATCAATTTTCCTTGAAAATCCAGGACATCCTGGAGCCTGGGGAGGAAAGGAAGCTCAGGTCATCTAGCGAGATGAAAAACATAAGTGCAGCCTGAGGGTGTAAGAAAGTTCTGATTTGTCAAAGTTAAATATATGTTACATTTTTCCAGGCCATAAAACAGTGCCTTTGAGTTATTTTGTGCTTAATAAAATAAGTTGGGAGGTTTTGCTTATGTGTTTTGAATATTGCTAAAGAGAATCATTATTCTTATTGTTAAGGCATTTTTTACCAGGAGACAACCTAGATTTATCAGAAAAGAGATGCATAGTCTATGGCTTTCTTATCCCTCTGGTATTTGGATTTTGAGAGGAGAGTTATAAAGAAGCATTCACTGAGAGACAGGTGAATAGAGTTCTGTTGCTTGAGGAAGTTCTCTCTTGTTGAGCAAGTGGCTATGAACATTGGAATGATCCAACCACAATGTAAATGCTGTCCATTTCTTTCACTAAATATTATTGGTTGAAGCAACTTTTAGCATCCCTAATGCTCTTTTATATCTTTGTTTTATTCTTCCACTTTGGGGAAGCTGCGTGCTCTTCTTTAAACTCGTTTAGATCAGACCTCTTGTACACACAGGTCAATGAACGTGGGCTGTCTTAGATTACTTTGCATACTTTCAGAGAACAAGTTTTAGGTGCCTTTTTCATTTAGAGAATATGTTATCTTTGACAAGAATTTCTCCTCAGAACCTCGTTTTATGTCTTTCTCAAACATTACCTGCCCCATCCTCTCCAGAATTATACCCCATGAAATCAACCATTCAGAATCAAGCCTCTGCCCTGGCCGGTTTGGCTCAGTGGTTGGAGTGTCGGCCCTCGGACTGAAGGGTCCCAGGGTTCACTTCGCATATACTTCAGTTGCAGGCGCAACCAATCGATGTGTCTCTCTCACATTGATATCTCTCTCTCCCTCCCCCCCCACCCTCCACTTTCTCTGAAAAGCAATGGAAAAAAATATTCTCAGGTGAGGATTTAAAAAAAAAATAAAAAATCAAGCCCTCAAACTTGCTTTGCATTGAAATGCAGCTTTTCTTCTGTAATTTCAGACTCTGACATTCTTTGTAACCAAAAAGCCATGCCTTGACTTTTAAGAAAACTATATTTTTAAAAAAAAGAGAAAGAAAAACTAGCAGCAGCATTGACAATAGTCAAAAGGCGGGAGCAAGCCAAATGTCCATTGAAGGATGACTATATAAACAAAATGTAGATTATTCATACAAAGGAGTATTATTCAGCCTTAAGAAGGGAGAGAATTCTCACACATGCTGTAATATGGATGAGCCTCAAAGACATGATAACAGAAAGAAGCCAGTCACACAAAGGGCAGACATGGTGTGATGCCACCAATGCAGAGACAGGGAGTAGAATGCTGGTTGCCAGGGTCTGAGGGGAGGAGGAAATGGGGAGTTGATGTTTAGTGGGTACAGTTTCATTTCAGAGCTGGGTGATGCTAATTGTTGGAGAAAGATGGGAATGTACTTAATGAATTTAATAGTAGCCCGGCCTGGTGTGGCTCAGTGGTTGAGCGTCAACCTAGGATCCAGGAGATTGGGGTTCGATTCCCGGTCAAGACACATGCCCGGGTTGCGGGCTCGATCAATGACGTTCTCATCATTGATGTTTCTATCTCTCTCTCTCCTTCTCCTTTCCTCTCTCTGAAATCAATAAAGATATATTTAAAAAAATAAAAAATAAAATAAAAGTAGTTAAAAATGGTAAGTTTTAGGTTATGTATATTTTACCACAATTTTTAAAACAATAACAATTTATAATGAAATTTAACTCTTGTCCATTTCATTTCAGTTCATTTTACTATTCCCTTTCAGCCTAGGTGACTTTTTTAATGTTGTAGATTCTTGGTAGATAGTAAATAATTAATAAGTGAACTATTTATTTCTCACATGAGGGCAATAATTTTGACACAGCTATTGCCAAGCACTTTAGAATTAACACGTGTTATAAAATAAGTGCAACAAAATGAATCCAATCCACCTTTCCATCCATAAATGACTCTTAAGTCAATAGTTGACATATTTGTAGTTGATTTTTTAGCTTTAAATTTGTCCAACAAGACTTTGTATTCATGGTTTTGTAACTGCAAACCGTCTTTGACAAAGAGTTAAGAAGCAGTTCTTGAACTAACTCCTTAGCACAGTCCTTTAGCCTTGGGCAAAGCTTTTACAGTCAATTGAACAGGAGCTTTTCTAAAGGGACATTCACTCTCATTCCCGCAGCACAGTGGCCTTCAGAAGAGCCCCTGGAATGCCATCTCTCCTCATTTCCAACTATCCCCACTTTCCGGGGCAGTGATCCTGGTCAGGAGCGTTTTTTTCAACTTTGATCCTGAGCAAAGGCAGTTTTATCAGTTAGGGATTGTCTTCATTTGCTAGGAAAAAGACCTAGCACAGTGGTTTAAACTGATGAGAGTCAATTTTTTCACATGTCATAAAAGTCAGGTGGTAGGCAGCCTTTTGATTTTTCCCTCCAGAGATTTTTGTTGCTCGGTCCACAGGGTCCCTTTAGAAAAAACCGGCTGTAGTAGTGTATTCCTGGAAGCTCCACCCACACATTTCCCTTGACACTTCATTGGCCGCGTCTTTCTGCAAGGGATGCTGGGAAATGTAGTTTTTTTTTGGTCTGGACACAACACCAAAGTTTCATTTATTCAGGAAAGAGGGAGAATGGAGATAGGGTAGGCAAATAACCTCCTTTCTCCAGGGAGCTCAGGAATTTCTGAATTCTGGCACTAGTGAGAAACGAGGGACAAGGGCTCAATAGGGCACGATTAGCATGTGGATATGACAACAGTGACGATGTGAACTCTTAATTCACATTCTTCGCTCTTAGAGTACGTGATGCTTTCTTCTCGCCCTTTCTTCTCTTTTTTAGGGTTGACAGCATATTTTCTTAGCCATACTTGTCCTAGAACCATGATGTGATTTTAGGTAATGTGGGTGGGGCTACCTAAAAAGTAGATGGGCTTGTATAATCCACTGTAGCCTGATCTGTTTCCGGAGGCAGATACTGTACAGGAGGATTGGCTTCAGTTTAGGCACAACCTGGGCACTAATTGTGGAAGCGATAGTGAGCCTTAATTTATTCTTTGTCAGATCTCTTCCATAAAATGTACAATGTATCTATTAATATGAATCAGCAAAGACTGTGAAATTCTTGGGGGAAAAGCAGAAAGTGTGATGTAAATATATTACTTCCGATCATTTAAAATTACATTTGCTTTTGTTTTCCTCTTGAAATGATATGCTTTGTCCTCTACATCAAGAGGAAAAAATACGGACATTATTCTACAGTTGAATCTCTCACTACTTTATTTCTCTTCTAATAAATGCACCTGTCTCCTCTAGTGTGGCAGGTAAGAATCATTGTACTTTCTAGAAATTAGAAAGAACTAAGTGAAGGGTGCACAGGCAGGCTAAATAGCCACCTCAGACAGTGAATAAAGAAAAATTGAATTTATTTAAGGAAAGGGGGTGGGGATGGGGATACCCAAAGGGAAGGCTACACAGCACTGAGCCAAAGGGTATTGGGTCTCTGATGGCAGCAAAAATATACTTAGGACAGTGGGACAAGGAAGGTTCATGGAAGAAGCAACAGGAGAGCCCGGGCTGGGCTGCTCTGGATCACCGAGGAGTCAGAGAAAAAGGGGGCCTTGGAGATAGGTTCGGGGGGTAAGCCCAGGACAAGCTGCCACTGCCCATTGCTCCCCTGGTTTCAAGTCTTGTGGGGTCCCCTCGGAGGGAAGAAAGGGGAAGGAGATGGCACTGGCAGCTCCCCTGGTGGGGAGCGTGAGCTGGGTCCTTTGTCCTGAGCATATTTATCTCTTCCTTGCAGGTGGAAATCTTTGGAGAGGGTCTCAGGGAAGGGTCTCAATAGAATATTCATCAGCTTTCCAGGTTTGCTCTTTCAGGGTCGTGGTTTCCACTAATTGGTTGGTGCCAGGGCAGGTCACTAGTCAATGTAGCTGGTCCTGAGCAGCTATGGAGCCACTTGTCTGGTTTTGCTGCTTTTCTGGGCCTGGAGCTGAAATACAATTGAGGCCTAGATGTTATCTTTAGGGAGGAACCGCTCAGGGGGTCTAAACCACATGACCAGCCACATGCTGGGGGAGGATAGGTTACCCTGGGGACAAGGTATTTGTTTTCCCAGTTTTGCCCCTTGCTAGGCATCCAGGGCTTTCTGCCCTGCTGAGTCTCCATACCTGAGTTTTCTGTACCTGGCCTCTGCTCACGGCTGTCTAACACTAAGGAAATTTAGAAAATCCCATTATAGGTCTCAAGATGAGCTATTTGTTTGTTATTTGAAATGTTTCTAAAGTCTTTCAAGATTAACTTTCCATTCTAAAATAATACCATGATTTGTTTTCCCCTTGATTTATTCTTTCCTTATCTCAGGTAAGGCGCTCAGGTAAACCCTGAGTGGTAATGAGTAATGTGTCTGGAATTGGCCTGCGTGACAGAGATGCCAGAGCTTCTCTAGATTCGTATTTTTAGAATCTAGGATTTTTTTTGGTGAACTTATAAGTAGTCAAGAGGATTGTCACATCTCAGAGGATACTAATCTGCCTTTAGGGTTTGAGAAGTGACCAACTTGAAGGTTATATGAGTAGCAAAAGCAATTTAAAAAAATGACAAGGTGCATTATAAGAAGCTAAACTCTATCTTGCCTTTGCCACTCTTATTAGCTGGTCTGAGGCTTATGAACTAATCAGATTTCCTATTTCAGCACTTCTTTGTGAATTTTCCTTTTAATGCAGGCTTGGGGTGGGTGACCACTCCCTCCTGTCACTCACTCTAGAGTTGGGCTCAGTCCAAAGCTCTCATTTCTGAAGTCCATTGCTGAAGGGTGTGTCTGAGCACAGGGCCAAATGCTTCCCAGGTCAGCTGGAGCTTCCACATGGCAATAGGTCAAAACTAAAAATAGGGATATAAAATTGTCTCCTACCCTGGCTCATCTCGTTTGACAGGGGCTGGTTTCAGAAGAGTCTGGAAGTAGCATTTCCACTTTCAGGGGTTGGTACCCAATAGTCTCAATTACCTCTCTACAATCGATTACGGAAAGAGCATTTGTCAAGTGCGAAACGCTCTCCTGCTAAGACATGCCGGTGACTTAAATATGCGAGTTAATTGCAGTAGGCCGGCCGATCACCGGGGCAGCACCTGCTGCCTTCTGTGTTGTTTCTGACGCACCCGCGTGGCTTGGAAAGATTGCAGCTGATCCGCTGTCTGGATTTGGCTCATATTCCCAATTATAAATCCTTGGATTCTGTTTCTCTTTTCTCTAAATCCTCTTGTCTATAGAAATTAGTCTAATTTTTATTGACATATTTTATGTAGTCAGATTCATGTTCAAGTCAAAATGTAATGTAAATGACTGTGTGCCCTAGCTGGTTTGGCTCAGTGGTTAGGGTGTCGGCCTGCGGACTGAAGGGTCCTGGGTTTGATTCCAGCCAAGGACACATACCTCGGTTGCAGGCGTGATCCCCAGCCCCAGTTGAGGTGTGTGTGGGAGGCAACCAATTAATGTGTCTCTTTTTCATGTCAGTATTTCTATCTCTCTCTCTCCCCCCTCCCCCAGCCCTTTCCACTCTGTTTGAAAAGCAATGGGAAAAATATCCTCAGATTAGGATTTAAAAAAAAAAAATGACTGTGAGCAGGACAAGGTCCCCTAAGGGAAGGGACCTTTCTTTCTCAGGGCAGAGCACTCTGAAGGCTCCTGAGGCACAGCTAATTAATAATTTGTCAAAGGAATTTGGGTTGCCTTTTCCTCTGAGTATTAAGGGTCAGCCAAGAGAAAGATCAGAGAATATTCTCAAAGCTCTAGTAAGCTTGACTCAAATTCTGAGGATTCTCCAGTCATTATGAGATACTAGAGATACAAAGACAAATACAACACAACACATGCCTTCAATAAATTTATATTTTAGTAGGAGGAGACACATATGTAAATAATAATAGATATTACTAAATATCTAAGATAGACACTAAATATCTCCCAGACTTTGGAGTCAGCCAAGTGGGGAACCGGTGTAGGAGGGGAGAGGGAAGTAAAAGACTTCATGAGGGTGGGACCCTTGAACTGAATCTTTAACTGATAGGTGCTGGCCCAGAGGGCATGTTTGGAAAGAGGATTTTTGGTAGAGTAGGCAAGACAGAAACATGAGCAGTGTTGTTCTGGAGATGGACGCAGCTGAAGTGTAGCACAGAGACTGGAGTTTTGTGAAAGAGGCAATCGGAGCATCAAATAGGGGTAGATTATAGCATCTTAACTACCAGGAAAATTAAAAATTTCAACATGTAAGCAATAAATGGCCATCAAAGGGATTTTCAAGGTGGAATAATGGACCTGAATATGTCCCATATTGTTTGTTGTTTCCTGGTAGGTTTTCCTCTCACCCCCAATTTAAATGAAGCAAGTAATTATTGAGCACCTACTAACATAACTACCTGTAAGAGGAAACCCTATATTCCTTTTGTAAAACTGGTGGTACTCTGACTCTTGTATTAAACTGTTTAGAAGTATCCTACTTTCCCTGGTAGATGTGGGAGACGTGAGAGCACTACATTAATGACACTGCTTGATTTACCAGTGTTTGCTTATTTAATCATGATTTTTCTTAAACCATCAAAGGAATCACTAGAAAGGGAGGTGTACTACTTCACAATGTACTGCACACATTTTTATCTTGTTGCTGGGCATGTGATCAAGTGATTCGTGTTGACAGAATGGTTATACGCCACTGCACATCGCTGCCAAAAAGAACCAGATGGACATAGCGACGACTCTGCTGGAATATGGTGCTGATGCAAACGCAGTTACCCGGCAAGGAATTGCTTCTGTCCATCTTGCAGCTCAGGAGGGACACGTGGACATGGTGTCCCTGCTCCTCAGCAGAAATGCCAACGTGAACCTGAGCAATAAGGTAACCTTTTACCTTCTGCAAAGAGTATGCAATAAAACAAAACCTCGCTCCCCGGAAAGGTCATTAAGAAGTCACGGAAAATCTGGGTCAGATAGAATGTGTAAGGTGTAATATTGCAAGGAGATGTTCACCAAGGTGTTATTTATCATAGCAAAAACTTGGAAGCAATCTGTTCAAACAGTGAGAGAATGGTAGGTCAGTAATTGCAAAGTCATACATTTGAGTAGCATATAGTCATGAAAATGAAGTCCACAAAGTTTATCTAAAAACAGGAAGTTTTGCTCCGGCTGGTATGGTTCAGCAGTTAGAGCATCGGCCCGCACACCGTAGGGTCACAGGTTCAATTCCCGGTCAAGGGCACGTACCTCGGTTGCAGGTAGGTTTGATCCCTGGGCCCTGTCGAGGCTTGTGGGGCACGCAACCAATCGATGTGTCTCTCTCACATCGATGATTCTCTCTCGATGATTCTCTCCCCCCCCCCCTTTCTAAAAAGCAATGGAAAAAATATCCTTGGGTAAGGATTAAAGAAAATAAAAACATGAAGTTTTGTTATGAAGTTAATTCAAAGAGCAACACTGTCACTTCACCAGAGTATAGCCAGTAAGAAGTTGTAAATGGTAGCCTATTGATTCATTCCACAGACATGTTTTGGGCACCTACGCCTGGCCTGTCCCAGTTTAAGTCCTAGTTTACAAGAAGAAATTGGAAGCAGTGCTTCCCTTCAGAGAGTTCATTTTAACAACAGAAATTTAAAGTAGCCTTCTGATTCAATAGATTGGAAAGGTTGTTACTTACACGTTTAGTCTTCGTATGTAAGTTGCAGTTCCGAGGAACTCGTAAAGACTATTCCCAAAATTCTTCAAAGTCCTGTCCTCATATTTGACATTCCTATTATTAGAGAAGAAAGGGCTAGCCCCCAATTGACCAGAGGCATCTATTGCAGTATCATTGCATATATCAGAGAATTAGGGCTGGCTGACATCTTAAGAATACCTGAGTCTGAGATCTGCCCAGAACATGGGACGGATGTTGTAAGTCTTCAAGCAACACAACCCCCTGCAAGAATGCCCCCAAATTCTTGATAATCCAAACTCCCTGGAATTTAGCTTTTCTTCTCCAGTTAGTGATGGCACAGCTGTGGCATTTCTCGGCTGTAGCTCAGATATTGGAGTAGAGTTTCAACATAGGAATAGTTTTAACTTGACAAATAAGTAATTTATTTTTAACATATGTGGCCTGTGTTTCAGAATCAGAGGGTTTGAACCCTAAATCTGACTCTTACTGGAGATGTGTCATTTGGGCATGTTAGGTGAGCTCTCTGAGCCTCAGTTTCATCCTCTGTAAATAAAGACAGCAGTTACTTCACAGAGATGTCATGGGGATTAACTAGATAACATGCAACACCTTCTAAGTGGAAAAAAATAATCGTATTCATTTTGGACTTTGCACAGTTTCGAAAAAAGCTTATTCTGCACTAATCTGAATTCCCAAGGTTGTAATTTAACAAATTCTGTAGACCAAATGACTTACATAAGAGACCAAGGAATGCAGTTTTGGTATCTTGAAAATCCTTTTTGATCATTACAGAGCAAACACTTTTTTCATTTCATGTTTGTCTGGTGTATCAATTTGATTTTCTCATATTTTTTAACCATCCCTTTTAGGAATGTATGTCTTGACATTAATGGGAATCACAAAGCAATTTCAAATAGTTATTATAATCAGGATTTGTTTGAGCTTTTGAATTTTCTAAGGTTCAATACCAGTATATAAACCAGGCTTCTAAGAGTTTGCTGCAAAATTCAACTTATCGAAACAAGGTAGAGATCCTGGCATTCACAAATCAAAGCACATTCCGGAATCCACTAGAGTATATTTTCTCTTGTGAACCCAGAATATTGTATCTCATTAACTCTCCCAAAGACAACATAGACCTTAACAATTGGCTAACAGGTTAACATTTAAGGAGGTTTGATACCAAAATACAGTGTAATTGACTTTTTCTTTTCTTTAAAATTCTCCAGTCAAGTTGTTACTATATATATATATATATATATATATACACACACACACACACACACACATACACACACACACGCACATTTTTTTTCACCTTAGAGTCATGGAATATTTTTAGGCTGAAATACTATGGAAAGAATTTGTCAGTGATTGCTTTGGTAGGATGGACATCAATAAGGCAATTCTGAAGACCAAAAGACATACATAATACACCACCAGCCACCTTCCTGAATATATATAAGCAGAGATACTTACAAGGAAATTTTAAAGAGCAGGTCAGCTGGCTTACCATTAGCACACGGTAGTTAGGAACTTTCAAGAACTTCGCAGAACCAAGAAACTGCCTAGTACAATGGCGTTTGTAAATCTTTGCTTCCCTTCTCACTTACAATTTTCTGTATAAAATATGAAATAAGCTCGATGTGAAAGCAGATGATCAACAGAACTTTATTATCCATTAGGGAGCTCTGGGAATTTTTCTGTCAGTTTTTCCTGAGCTGCCAGAGTTTTAAACATCAGTTACTGTCCCTCCAGTCTTTCCCACCTATCCATCCCATCTTCCCATTTAGCACTGGACTTCATTTCCTTGCTAAAAAGTAAATATTAACTAAAAAATTAACTTTCATGAAAATTTATGGTGAACTAAACACTTCATCGTTTTACTTTCTTCTTTCCTCATTAGAAACCAGCAGCTCCCAGCAGTTTTAAGGAAAGGAGACCATGAGCTTGAGTTACTGCTAAAGTGCTAATGTCTGATTTGCTTTGCTTTTGCTTTTGATGTTGCTATTTTCCCACATGGGTTTTGTAGACCACAAGTAGCTATATTTCTTTATAAAGCAAACAGAATATTAAACAGAGCTGTTGCTACTTTAACTTGGTGGTGGTCTCTCTTTTTCTAATAAATGCCATTTTTAAAATGAGCAATGGTTGAAACCCCATGAAAGCTCAGATCGCTTCTGAGCTTAAACAAAGCTGTTTAACCATCACGTTATTTTTTTTTAATCTTTTTAACCAAAATCATGAATATAAAAATAAAATATTCTTGATTGAATATATTCTGTTTTACCCAAAAGATATTTGATTTTGTCCTTTGATTTCTTCAATTAGTAGATGGATTAAAAGCTGGATACTTGACACTGGATATATAGAGATTAAACATACAATATCTGCCTCAACAAGCTCACAGTGGTTTGAGGAAGACAGACAAGAAAACAGGGTTGAAATGCAGGATTATGATGATCTTTATAGAGCAGGTGTGCACATAAATGTAACAATGAGGCCCTTTGTGAGGCGGGGTGGGGGGGGAGCCTGAGAACGTCGGAAGTGAGCCTGTCACAGGTAGATGGTAACCCACAGCGCGTGAACCTGGAGGGAGCACGGGAGAGGGGGCATGTCCCAAAGTGTGCTGATAACCCCAGTAAAGTCTCTCCAGAGTTCCGAAAAGTCTCGAACTTAGAATAGGTGACCGTGACACTTTTACAAAGTGTTACGGGTAAAAATATTTGTTTCCTCTAGAGTAGAACATGGAACATTGTTCTGTGATGTCAGTGTTGGGTGGTGCCACTGGGGCCCTGGCTTATTTTTCTTGGAGTTGAAGTGAATGCATCAGTCTTCCTTTTCACTTGTTCCCTTAATTCAGTCTGAGTGAGCTTCCTCCAAAATTCTATAGACATTATTAAAAAGTCAAGAGCGGATTACCCTTTCTGAGTCCTTTGTTTGACAGAATAGTAGCCTCTAAATATATAATGTGCAGCATCTACACCAGCGATTTTTCAACCGGTGTGCTACAAGGATTTTTAAAACATGCAATATCTGACTATTTAGTCAGGGGCACTGACCTCTATTCCCTTAGATTGTCAAATTAAAAAATGACAACAGCCAACACAACAATAGCTGTCTTGTGTGAATGAATCAAAATTATGCCTAATTTTTTGTCAGATCAGCAAAAAGTATAATACATTTTTTGGTGGAATTTGAGTAATTAGTTTATGTGCCGTGAGATGAGAAGGCTTGAAAATCGCTGCTGTAGAGGGTTCTGAACCCTTCCTGATGCTGCTTTTGGTTCAGTACGTTTCTCTGAAAAATAGGACAGGCTGATATTCTCATTGCACTGATGGCAGAGTGGGAGAAAGAAAGCCTCCAGATATTAACTTTTGTGTTCATAATGGATGAAAGAAAATAATCTAGAAGCACTTACGAAAACTCACTTTCTCTTAGTTATTATTTATGAGAAAAATACTTCACCACAGCAAAGATTTTTAAACCAGAGCATGGCCTTAGGAATTTTTTTTCCCATCAAAACAACCACATAGTCTGCATATTCTGTGCTACAGTCGGTTTCAAATATTTAGTCTTATTAAACCCATACACCATCCAAATGACCTGGAAATTCTCACAATATAGCATTTATATTACATTTCACAGGCCATCTTTACTCAGAAGCAACATACAGAAAGTATTTGTCAGTTTTGAGTATTAATATTTAATAGAGAAAATATTGTATATCAATAATATTTACAAATGACTTGTAAATTTTCAATTTACAAATGATTTTTATTTTATTTTTTTCGCCAAAGCTATTATCACTGGTAATGTATTAAAGTAGCATAATTTTGAAAAAACTCGCATATTTAAGATGAACACTGAAGTGTGTAGGAAAAACGGTATAGTGTCTGTGATTTGCTTTAAATTTCTGTGCAAAGGGGAAGAAAGGGAATAGGGCCGAGTGAAACAAGTGCAGGGAAACTCACTAACTGCTGAGTCTGTGATGAGTACAGAGTTCAGTCCATTTCCCTCCACTTTGAGTGTTTGAAATTTTTCATTAAACCTGTAGATAACATTGTTGGCACACTGCTAATGTGCACATTTATTCTCTAGAATTTTTTTAACATAGAAATTCTAGGCTTTTTCTCCTGGAATTTATGAAATGCTTCTCATACACGCCTCTGTGTCCTGCATCCCCTCCTATAAAGTGACTGTCCTTTGACTCTTGCAGAGTGGCCTGACCCCACTCCATTTGGCTGCTCAAGAAGACAGAGTGAATGTGGCTGAAGTCCTCGTCAACCAAGGGGCTCACGTGGACGCCCAGACAAAGGTATACGAAAACAATGCGCCCGTACAAAGTGTCCTTTAGTGGCCCCTGTATGGAAGCAAGTGCAGTTTTATAGGGGAAGGACCAACCCTCCATCATATATTTTATATATAGTATTTCCAGTGCATATCTGTGCAAGGGACACTGAGGTCTCTGATTCTAGTGTCCCAGATGCTTTTATCTTTAATGGCCTGGGTATTTTATCCCAGCTGCATATTAATATTCTTCTGTGTTAATGCTATTGGTCCTGTTACAACACATCAGCCCTTCAAGGGCAGAGTGTGAAAGCTTATACCTTTCTTTAGCTTTTGTGACTGATGTAAAAAATGCATATTAAAAAAATCAGTAATTTGTGACCTCTAACTTTGTGCAGGCATAGTCTATGAAAAAGAATAAATTAAATTTTATTCAACTATTACTACTTGCTAAATCCATTATGGTGTGTGTGGTGTTGGTCTTGATCTCTCTCCCTCTATCTCCCTCTCTCTCCCTCTCTGCCAAAATAGCTCTTTTCAAAACAGAAAAAAATTTGATTTATTTCACTTAATGACACACTTTTAAGCTTAGATAAGAAAAAATGGATGTTTTGTGTCATCATCAAAGATATGACTTCATATTAATCTCATTTCCCTGAACATTTTCTTTCAGTGCTTAATTTTGTTACCTGTTCATATCAAACTTGCTTTATCTACTCTAAAATATAACTCTTCTTTCTATGTGTCACATTTTGGACATAAAAACGAATGCTTGTTAAATATTGTGAATATAGAGATTTTTGTGTATAATATAGATTCTGAGGTGTATGAACAGATAGTGAAGGTATTGATAATGTTGAAGTATCGCCAGGAATTAGCCAGGTAAAAAGGTGTGCAGCCCTGGCCGGTTTGGCTCAGTGGTTAGAGTGTTGGCCTGCAGACTGGAGGGTGCCGGGTTCAATTCTGGTCAAGGGCACATACCTCAGTTGCAGGCTCAATCCCCAGCCCCGGTCAAGGGACATGCAGGAGGCCACCAGTCTATGTGTCTCTCACACATCCATGTTTCTTTCTCTGTGTCTCTCCCTCTCCCTTCCACTCTCTCCAAAAAATCAATGGAAAAAGTATCCTCAGGTGAGGATTAACAGCAGCAAGAGGTATGGCAGTGATTCTCAAGGGCAGGTTGGAAGGAGGGGAAAGGGTGCTGTGCACCTTCTGCTCCCGGTTTGTACACATGACCCCTCAGACTAAGAGTCTTGGGTCTCTACCAGGGTTTCCTCCTGACCCAGCCCAACTCAGATCACAGTCGGTAATCATTTTTGCACTTGTAATGTTTTTGAAGTAAATGTCTCTCCTGACCTTTACAAGTGATGCGCTTAGGAAAGCATCTCTCTGTCCCTTAATTGTGTAGTGGTGTCTATTACAATGTGTCCATCTAGAAAGGTATCTGGAAAATCCTTATTTTTAAAAATCATTGTTGCGCTAGCTCAGTTGGTTGGGCAATGTCCCGTCCCATGCACCAAAAGGTTACCTGCTCTTTTTTCCAGCCAGGGCACATACCAACGTTGTAGGTTCAATCCCCAGTAGGAAACATGCAGGAGGCAGCTGATCGATGTTTCTCTCTTTCTCCCTCTCCCTTCCTCTCTCTCTCAAAAATAAATAAGTAAATAAATAAATAAATCATTGTCTAGAGCACACATACATGTTATATATTTTTTAATAGAATTTATAACCCTTCAGGCATTCGTTGATATTCATTTGAGAAACAACCCATTGCTTTGCCTAAATCAGCGGTTTTCAAGCTGTGGTACTGTAGTTGGCTAGGCAGGGCACTTGAACAAGAGCAAATATACCTGGGTCAGGTTCGGACTTCTCAGGCCTCCTGAACTCGCAACAGCCTCTTCAGCTTTAGTATTGCCCTCTCCTTCCCTTCTATCTCTGTCTTGCATTCTGATGATCACCCACTGCCTTGAATCACCTCCAGCCACTTCATTTTTTAACCTTGATTTAACACTTTTAGAGAATAGAGCTTTCAATAAATTCTAGTCCAAGTCTTTCCATAAAACACTCTTCTCATCGCTCCACAAGAAGCCGCTGAACCAGTCTCTCTAGGCTGTCAAGCGCTTCATCTTTCCCTCCAGTCTTGAGAAGTTGTTATGAGAATAAAATGAGCCAATGCAAGAAAGAGCACTTGGGGAAGTGATATGGATAACTATTTACATCTGAGGTGGTATTATTGTTTATACCTAAGACTTAGCTTTGAGAATTATCCAGGGTGTTTTTTTGTTTTTGTGCTTTTATAGGGAGAAACTATTTTTGTCAGATCAAAAAGAAAGGTTAAATGACAGTTTTGCTTCTATTTAGGATAACTGCTACTAAAATTATACTTGTGATGCTTCTTTTAAAAAATATGTAATTACAGATGGGATACACCCCCCTCCACGTGGGTTGCCACTATGGAAACATCAAGATTGTTAATTTCCTGCTGCAGCATTCTGCAAAAGTTAATGCCAAAACCAAGGTAAACTCCTTTCTCCTTCGTATCCACCAAAATCATCAATTTTGTCCGAGGAAATGAGTCATTTCTTCCATCCTCCTTCTACAGAATGGGTACACACCATTGCATCAAGCAGCTCAACAAGGACATACACATATAATCAATGTCTTGCTTCAGAACAACGCCTCCCCCAATGAACTCACTGTGGTAAGAGCCAAGGGCGGGCCAGGGAAGAGGGAGGCGAGGGGCCCGGGCACTAGTCTCTTCTTACATTTTTCACTGTGCACCAATGTTGTTTTTCTGCTTCCATTAATAGGCATGAGCAAGCATTCAGCAGAATGAAGGGGAAAGGACAATCATCATATTGTTCTGAGCTGTCCAGAGAGAGAGTTGTGATTAGTGTTTCACATTTAAAAACTACTGATTGCTTTGTCACCTAGTAGGAAGTACATAAGAAGAAGAAATATACATTTGTTTTTCTTGATTACTTAGGACATTAAGAACCTCTTGGGCCCCACTAATATGGCTCAGTGGTTGAGCGTTGACCTATGAACCAGGAGGTCAGGGTTCCATTCCCAGTCAGAGCACATGCCCGGGTTGCTGGCTCGATCCCCAGTAGGGGGCCAGGAGGCAGCTGATCAATGATTCTCTCTCGTCATTGATATTTCTATCTCTCTCTCACTCTCCCTTCCTCTCTCTCAAACCCTGAAATCTATGAAAATGTGTTGTTTTTTTTAAAAAAAAGTGGAACTTCTTGGATTCTGTCTGTAGCAGCTCAGACTCTGCTGTATGCATAGGAATAGGTTAGGTGGGTTTCATGCCAACTGTCTCTGATGGAACAGCGTTTTGTATGTGACAATGGGGTGGAACTGGTGAGACACTCGCTTTAGGATTTGTATGGGTGACCCACGTGGAAACATACAGGCAGAGACGCGTGGATGACTTGTTAACTCCCTGTCCACGTTTCCCTCTTGCCAGAATGGGAACACTGCCCTGGCCATTGCCCGGAGGCTTGGCTACATCTCAGTGGTGGACACGCTGAAGGTGGTGACTGAGGAGACCATTACCACCACGGTGAGTAGTGGATGCCCGACCTGGCTACCTTAGCCACTTCTCAGGCAGTGGATTTTTCCTGGGCTTGTCAGAGATGAACTGTCTTTCCTCTGTTCAGAGACTACGAGCCATGTTCCCAGATGTTGTCACCTCATTGTTGGCAGTCAGCATAGCAACCCTCTCATCTCCACTGTTAAGAAAACTTTAAAACGCTAAAAATACCACTTTAAAAGTTGCATTAGTAGCTATGGAGTTTTTAGTTCCATATAAAGCTACATTTATTTATTTATTTATTTATTCGTTTGAATATTTTGAAAAGTTCTAACAAAATGAAGGCAGAAATGTTTTAACATCCTTCTTTGGCAATATAAGAAAATTGAAAATTCTGAGTTGGTTCTTTGAAATATTTTAACTCACAAGTGATAATAGATATACCATTATCATTATTATAAAAAGTTAGATTGTTATAAAATAAAACATTAGAGATAGGATCACATTGATTTTTACCACCACTGTCACTCCTCTTCTGTTCACATATTGGCGTTTTCACAGGGAAAGCAATAGCTGCTTTATTAAAATTTAAAGTAAATCTTTATCAGGAGGCCTTATTGCATCAGATATGTCTTTACAAGCTGCAACCTCTAAGATAAGTCATTTGTTAACCCCTTCTGGTTGAACTGCATCAGAATTTGGTAAGTTTGGAATCAAGAGCACATATTGCACCAAATCAAAGCCTTCTCTGAGTTATTCCTGACCACATGACTCAGCACACAAGCACACACTTGGAATACCATCTCGGCCTCCTATTCTCATCTACCACCTTCCAACATGAAAGAAGGCACAGTTAGCATCTGCAAATAGTTTGGATACACAGTGCTTCATGTAAAACACATGAGTTACCCTGGCCAGTGTGGCTTAGTTGGTTGAGTGTCATCTGTGCACGAAAAGGTCGTGGGTTCAATCAAGGTCACCGGGTTGCAGGCTTGATCCCCGATAAGGGTCATGCAGGAGGCGGCTGATCGATGTTGCTCTCTCACATTGATGTTTCTTGAGGTTTCTCCCTTCTCTAAAATGAAAAAATAAAATAAAATAAAACACATAAGTTGAGGGGCTCTTTAGCTACCTGCAGGTTGAGTTATTTGACTATCTACATATTTTAGAAACTAAATAATAGACCTCCTGATTACAAGAGAGAAGTTGGGTAATGGGTAAAAGAGAAAACAATAGTTTTAATGGACTAACATGATGGTTATTATTCATCAGGGCACTTTTTTTTTAATTGAGTTTATTGGGGTGAAACTGTTAATAAAATTATATAGGTTTCAGGGGTACAATTCTATAATATGTCATCTGTATATTGTATCCTGTGTTCACCACCCCAAGTCAAGTTTCCTTCCTTCGCCACTTATCCCTCCTTTTCCCTCTTCCAGGCACATTTCTAGCTTCAAGATATAGTTGGTGTAGGAGATAAATTCCCACATGTTGCTTTCACATACCTCTTGATTTTTTCATTATCTTAAAATTTATTACTAAATTCTCCAGAAAGGAATTTAAATAATGTTAATAACCTTAATTTTGTAGACACCTCATATAGCTCTTTGTAGGGTGGGGAATGAGAGGGAGGAGAAGATGGTAAACAGTGGCCAAGTGCCACCAGGCTACGAAAGATTTGAAGTCACTGCAGCAAATACATAGAATTCTATGGGAATGGAAACTCACAGAATAGTTCTTATTTGATTGAATGTAACTGACTTTGTCACCCAGTCCAAAAGTTCCACATGCTTTGTTGATACCAAAGAAACTGTAGGAGAAAATAAAGTTAGGGACAGAGAAAGTTAGATGATAGCCTCAGGAAATCTTCTGAAAGAGGATTTCAAGGCACAGGTTCCTGCAAAAGACAGAAGGTATGTGGGGGCTAAGCCATTTCACTCTCAACCTCATCAGCCAGCTTGGTTTCTTCAAGAGAAGGAAGACAGGACTCATGCTAACAGGAATGATTCCATTGGCCTAATGGAAGAAATGAGGCTCTTACCACGTGGAACACTCACACTGATTAGAAAACAGCCCATCCAAGTCCCTAAGACTTAGCCCAGCACTGTGATTACATGAGACACTATTTCAAGCTGAGACACCACCCTGTCACCTCTGCTATAGCAGTTACATGTAATCCAGTTTATAGGAGGATTGACGCCATTCAGGGTGGAGTCTGTGATCTTAAACTCACTAAACACAGCACTGTCTCCACCAGACATAGACCTTTGCACAGACAGTTACTGGGCTCCCATGGTCTCCAGAGGTAGACTTGAGTTTTTAAAAATACCTTAAAAAAAGGCTGCATCTTCCATAGGAGCACCATGTATGATGTTGCAATTCTGAGAAAGAAGCAGCAAAGAAAACTATCTAGAAGCTGATGTTCAAGAGATATAAATGAAGCTGTTTAAGTTGTGGTGTTTAAAATACTCAGTTCCCTAAGTAGCAATGAGCAGAGTACATCTATCACTCAGAAATATGTTTCTGATCCCACTGTCTAATAAAGGGAACCAGGGCTCCTTGGAGAAATGACTGAATCCAGCTAGAACCAGGGTAGGAAATACACAAGGTGAGCTGGGAACATCTGGTAATGCCAAAAATAATAATAATACAGAAATCCCCTCTACCACCCCCCAACCCAAATAAACAAATAAATAAGCACACACACAAAATGGTGGAGATATGTCAAAGGGACACAGGAATCAACGGAAAGAGTCCCCAGTGCTGAAAGCTGAAACAATTTGAGCAAAAACAAATAGTACTGGAGTATAGTGCAAAGTATAAAAGAAATAGCCCTCATTCCACAGAGATAAATAAATGACTGAATAAGTAAGGAAGAAAGGTTTCTCAGGCAGAAGAATCCCAACTCATTTTTGAGAATACTTCACCCTGTGGGGGTGGAATATAATTCCTCACTGCTGAGGTCCGGGTTGAACATAGTGACTTCCTTCCAAAGGAAACGGGGTGGAAAGGGGGCTGGGAGGGGATAGAGTCGCTTCACAGTGGAGACACCAGGCAGGCTCTGCCTCAGCCAGGTGACCAAGGTTACCGTCGACACTGATGGCATGTGATAAAAATGGCACTTGACCTCTATGGTCTTCCTCTCGAAACCATATTACCTCAGTCTGATCATGAGGCAAACATGAGGCAGATTCCAGCTGAGAAACATCCTACAATACCCCGGACCAGTGCACCTCAAAATGGCCAAGGTTCCTACTAACAAGGGAAGTCTGAGAACGCCTCACAGCCAAGAGGGGAATGACAACTAAAGATGATACGGGATCCTAGATGCCACCCTAGAACAGATAAAAGGACCCTAGGCAAAAACGGAACAAATCTGAATAGAGACTTTAATTGATGAGGATATATTCACATTGGTTCATTAATTGTGCTAAATGTACCATGCTAATAATGTAAGATGTTAATAATGGGGGAAATTTGGTGAACTCTTTACAACATTGCTGTAAATCTAAAATTGTCCTAAAATAAAAAGCTTAATTTAAAAAATGCTCAGCGTTGACCTAGGATCCAGGAGATCGCGATTCGATTCCCAGTCAGGGCACAGGCCCGGGCTGCGGGCTCCATCCCTAGTCTGGGGCGTGCAGGAGGCAGCTGATCAATGACTCTCTCGTCATTGATGTTTCTCTCTCTGTCTCCCTCTCCCTTCCTCTCTCTGAAATCAATAAAGATATATTTAATAAAAATAAAAATTTTTTTAAAATAAAAATAAAAAATGCTTAATTGTAGCATTAGGTGCTGGAAGAAGCACCAAATAGGGCTGTATTTCAACATGATCATTGAGGACAGGGTGTGCAATCACTTTTACCAAGTATTGTAAGAACTATAAGAAACTGTGGATTTTACTTTCTTAATTTTAAGCACGTAGCTTTTTTTCAGTTGCCTTAAGCGAATGCCTTCCCTTGTTCCGTCCTCTTTCCTGTGATCGGAATTAAAAGAGGACTCTTCGAAACGAAACCCTTAAGCCGCTGAGCTTTTCTAACAAGCGATACTGTCAGTGTCTTTGGGGGGGTACAGTCTCTACAGGGAAAAAGTTATCAGAGCAGGTGAGAGACTCAGTAGGGCCTTTTCTCTGCACTATCCCCTTCTTTAAAATTTTTGCAGAGGTTAAGATATTCTTGCAAATGCATTACCTCTAAAATATTTTCTTCATATATATAGTCATTAAATTGTGTAAATGAGGCAATCTTAAAACTGATTTATTCTGGGAATTAAGATGTACACATAGGTGGGAAAGACAAAATAAATGGCTGGTTTGACAAGTAGTGAAGACATGTATTTCTTGTCGTTCATTTGGTTTATCTTAAACCAAGACATTTAATAGAATGAGGTGGCACGTTCATCAGACCAGGAAAAAGCATAGAAAAAGTATAGGCCATATCTCCCTTCTCTCTTCCTTTGGAAAGCCTTCTTGGGGACTTAAATCTTGTAGCTGGTGTGCTTTGTCCCTGAAGTTGTTTCAGCTTGTGTTTGTTCTCTGCCGTGTAAATAGTGAGGGCTTTAGAGCTCCTGAAGGACAGTGTCATTTTACATGTGGGGCTTCAGAATAAGCAATACCTAAGTCAGCTAATAACAAACCAAATAGTTTAGAAAGAAATACAGTCTCATTAAAACACGCACTCTCCTTACACTAAAGTCACTGCCTTTTTTTGTTATTGTCACTAGACTGTCACGGAGAAGCACAAAATGAATGTTCCAGAAACGATGAATGAAGTCCTCGATATGTCTGATGATGAAGGTATGAAAACCTCCTTTGAGTTCCTAATAATTGAGTGTCTGTGTATTTGTTTCCTGAAGAAAATTCATTGCAAACATGCTTTTGGAAAAAACATTGGACTGTGTTGTTGTGGTATCAAAAGTATGCTTTTTCCACACACTTACGCTGTTCACTTAAATCATGCAGTTCGTAAAGCCAACGCCCCTGAAATGCTCAGTGATGGCGAATGTATCTCAGATGTTGAAGAAGGTATTTGCAAATTTTTATTGTGATGAAACTTAACTACCATCTTTATCTTCCATTTCTTATCTTTGAAATGTAACACTTCCTTGAGTTACTAACTTTTCATTTTATCTTGAGATTATTAATTTGTGTGTCATTTAAACAACACATTTGATATTACTGATTGTCTTCTTTGTGTCTCCTTGAATCAGTTCTTGAACCCATTTTTCAGCTTGAAAATACAAGTCTCACTAATTATCTGGATTAGTCTCTTTCTATTTGTTTCTATTAAGCAGGAAGTTGGTGTTTTTATTGTACATCTGAAAATCTTGAAAGGGAAAACCGATTAATGCTTATAGCTAAAATATTTTTTAAATAAACAAGAGAAGGTATCCTTATAGATAAGGGATCAGTTTCCCATTCTAAGATTTTTTCCTAAGCGTTGTAGTAAAAGCCCCTTTTGATCTTGAACTAATAATGAAACTCAACTTGAACAAAATTATTTTCAAAATAATAAATTTTCAATATTGACTCATGAAAGGAATCAAAATGTAAATGATCGTAGTTATACTTCATGTGCTTAAAAGAAACTATTTGTCTTCTGCCTTACTTAAAAATCAATACCTTTGACCAGGTCATAATATATATATAGATTATACTAATTAATGACATCTTTAAAAGGCTCATTGAAAAACTGGCATTTTTTACCATGCATATAATAAAGATGGCAAATCATGGAACTTTACTGAAATAATTAAACGTTTAATTTATAGAATTTATATTATACTTACGTTTCTTTCTTGCATCATTTGATTTTCCAAAACTGCATTCTGTCTTATTGCTCCCTCCATTTGCTATCTGCCATGTACTTTTCTCCTGCATCAGTCTTAGTGTTGCTAGTCTTTCTCTGCCTTTAGGTAATCTTCGCTATTTTAATTATTGGTTCCTTCTTTGAATTGCACAAATTTCGTTGGAAACCTAAATAGTAGAAAAGTCTACCTGATCCAAAGTCACTTTAACTCTTTGGTGTCCAATGACTGCCTCCTGTTAGTGTGTGGCAGGGACCACACACCCAGAGAGCTAACACCACGGTGGTCATTAAGGACCTGGATGGACCTGTCTCGTTGTTTGTAAATGTTGTTTTGATAAATGTTAAAGGCTTTATTCATTTCTGTTTCTTTTCCTCTATAACATCAGCTATGTTTATGTCCATTCTGTCCCCAAATAGATAATATTTGTATCATCTTTAGGATTTTAAGAGTAATATGCTTTCCTGTCATATTATATTTCAATGCCTTCTTATGCCACATTTTCTGAGTAATTTCTGATATGCAAGAGATATAAGAAAAATTATCTCACATAGATGTGTACACATGCAACCCATGACATCAAAAGTGTTTTTCACATGAAATTATTATGAAATATAATATGACAATCACAGACCTAAAATTTTTCTAGTCTTTAACAAAATATCCCCAAATAGTCACGTTGATGAGAAGCCAAGTTTGAATGGACTATATAATAGCCTTATGCATGTGGGTAGCTAACCAAATAATTTCAAAAAAGGAGAAATTTTGAATCTCTTAATTTGAAGGTACTTGATCTAGCTGTTTAACTAGAAATGAAAATCATTTCCTTTAGATTTATCTCAGTTTGATAATTTGAAATTAATAAGAAAATTTTAATTCTCATTTCATCCATCTTTCTTTAAACACATTTGCCCTTGTTCTATGGGTGTGTCCGTGGGCTGTTGGATTCAAGTGGCTTTTGATTTCATAATGTTGTAGAATTTAATGTCGAAAGGCATTCCTTAAAGGTCACTCAACCTGACCAACAACTGTCTGGAATTACCTCCATAGAGTCCTCTGCTTAGAAGGTCCTTTTCCCAAATATCTCAAATGATAGGAACCCCCCAGTTCCCAAACTGCCTATTCCATTGTGAACAACTCTGACTTTAAAAATTCTTCATTTTATTGAGTGTTCTGTAGCTTCTGCTCATTGATTCAGGCTCTGATATATTGGGCACTATTTAGAACAAAATCCACCTCTTCCATCTGACAATCTTTTCAATATTTAAAAGCAGTTTTCATATTTCTTCTTAGTCTTTTTTCCTCTAGGCACATCATCACCACTTCCTTCCACTGTTCCCTCACCATTCTCAATCTCCATGCACATTTCAATATGCGTAGGGGAAATCCATCTCGAATGGAGGTGGCCAGAGCAAAGCACAATATTCTAGATGTGGTGTGATCCAAGCAGACTATAGAAGAGTTATTGCTTTGTCCATGGCTCTCATTAAAAATCTGTTATTGAAGATTAAGATACATTTGAGATTGTAATATACATTTAATTCGAGTCATATTAATATTACTGTCAGCTCATGTCCCTAAATTTTGCTTATATGAGCTCCAGTGAGCCGCATTCCCCCACTCATGGAATACATCATTCTTTGCTGCAGAAACTAGCATTTCTATAATACTCCAAATCCCCAAACAAATTATTTTGAAATGTCAATTCTGAAAGGCCCCTATAACCTTAATGATAATTTTTACTCCTGACTCATTTGCCTGAGAGTTTGGCCAGAACTTCGCCACTTTCCCTGGGTTTGGGGCTGCCTGTTTTCATAAGACCTGGGAACTGTGGCAAATGTTTACTTCCATGAAACCACATGTTGGGAAGATATCTCTCTGCAAGATCTAGTAAGAGATCATTACACTGGTATCCCAGGGTACTGACGACAGCAGCAGCTTTTTAAAGCAAATAAAAATAATAGCAATATACACTGTCAGTTTTTCTCAAGAAAGAAAAGAGAAATGAATGTGTAATATGGGGAAATATCACTGTAATTCTAAATTATAAAAATTGAGCGAATATTAACAGAACTGGAGTCTCTCTTCTTTCTTTTTTGCTCTTTCCTTGGTCCACTTTGAGAAAATAGTATAGGAGAAAGAATGTTTGGATTTCTTTCTCAAAAAAAAAAAAAATAAGGAAAACAAGTCTAGACAATGTTATCAGTCAATGACTTGGGGAACGAAGGAGTCAAGTTACAGAATAGAACAAAGAATGGTGTCTCCGCAAAGCAGAGCAGCAGGAGGAAAGGAGATACAGCCCCTTATCCAGGGTGGTTTTCTAAGCCCAAACATTATGCAGGAAGGGGGTAAACAGAGCTCCTCCGAGGGCTAGACTGCTTCACAAGTATCTCCATGCCCCACTGTCTTCTTTCCCAGAAAATGTTCCATACCTTAAAGTTAATATACATACAATATTAATATTTGGGTTCTAGTGCAGTTAGATTCTTATGTTTTACAATTCAGTTTGTAATTCAAAAGAAAGAAAAGATGAGAGAGAGGAGAGGGTGGGAGGAAAGGAGGGGGGAAGAAGAGAGAGAGAAAAATAACAAAGAGAAAAGAAAGAGAGGGAGAAAGAAAACTGAGATTAAGTTTTAAATTGTCTTCCATTCAGGGTTCCCTCCCAAGAGATTTCACAGTTAGCTTTAGTTCAATGCAGCTTTTAAATTAGAAATTCCTATAAAATGTATTTTGTAAATTTTTTTACATGTATAAAATGTTATTTTAGCTTGTGTAATTCTACTGGATTGGGTAGCAGGTTTAAAGAACTATAGATGGACATAATGAGAAATGGAATTAGGCCATGAAAAGTGAAAACTAAAAAGGTGACTCTGAAATATGACCCTACTGAACAGATTTGAGACAACTGGGTGAGCAAACTCTTGCTGGGAGGAATTATTTAATTCTTAAACATTTACCAATTTGATAGGACTGCAAAATCTCTTCAGGATCAAATGCAGATACTAAATATTAAAATAAAAAATAAGACTACGCGTGTGGTAGAATTTAACTAGATATGAGTTTGAGCTATGATAAAGTAATAAAATTTCATCCTATGTTAGAATGACGTGAGAGGTGAGGAGAGTCATGCTCAGCTCACCTTGGTGCCAAATTGAGTAGAAGCCACAGCAAATTAAAATCCACAGATTTCAAAGAACAGGAAGGGCTGGGTCAGTGTCATGTAGCTCACGGTCTCCATTATCCTGGTGAGGAAGCAACGCCCAAATCAGTGTTGAGTGGCTTGTCCAACCAGGTGACATCCTTGTGGGGCAGAGCTAGGCAAAGAGACAGATCTGACAGTCTGTGGTTTTAGATGATATCTTTCCCTGATACTCTAACGTGATCTGTTTTCTTATAGAGAGTATCCAAGAATGTATTTTTAAGCTTCTTTTAAAAAATTTGTGTTCAGGAAAGGGAACAAATCATGCTCTTCAAAATTATCACAAGGTAATAAGAATTGTCTTTTGAAGACCTTAATGAGACTACAATAGAAATATACCTTCGTCCAGCCACTTTGGCAAAAGAAATGTGCCAACCAAGATGCAAGTTCAAGTAAAATAAATATAAGCATGATTTAGAATGGATTTTAAGAACCAAAAGCAAGTCACTTTAGTCAACATATCCAAGTATTCTCAATTAGGAGAGAATAACTAGAATTTTACTTGGCATAATCTGAAACTCAAAAAAGTAGGAGAAATAACTTTGGGAAATATGAATCTAGAAATCAAGAAGGGCACCAGGAAGGGCACCTTTAGGCCCTCTCCTCACCAAATGCCTGGGATGCTGGTGCTATCCTAATCTCCTTGTCATCCCAATAAATAAATCAGACTATTATATTTTTAGCTTTATAGCTCTAGAAAGAGGCCTTGGAGATTAGCTTGCCCCCAGGTGGTCCAAGGGAGTGGTGGTGGTTATGCAGAAATTGCTCTTCACCTGAAATGTTTTCTTTGTACAAATACCTCTTAAATCCTCTAGCCCTTTGCTTAATATTTCTCTGCTGACCTTTCAAATAGACTTTATATAATTGCATGCCACTCCTAGCGATAAAGTCAGAATGAAATACCAGAAGCAGAGACCAAACCTTATTCTTTGTTGTGTCCCCAAAGTCCAGGACACTGCCTGGCACCCAGCAGACCTTCAATACATGCTTGGTCAGTTGCATCAAAGTGGAGGAATACTCAGGGAAGGATAGTTTTACAGATTTCTGGAAACAGGAAGAATGGAGAAAATGTGCCTGCCATGTTCCTATTTCCCTCCATTAAACCCGTTTTCCCTGAGACAGCCCCAGGCTGTGTACTGAATTGATAAACAGCTTTATAATGACTGCCCCAAGGTGTACTTGCTTCTCAAAGAATAATTAATTTAAAAGAATTTCCAGCTAAAGAGAAAGATCTGTGGAATGGGACCAAGGCCTTTATTCTAAAACAGGCCATCCTGTCTTTGGTAGCCTTTCTTTGGAATTGGAATTGTTTAGTGATTTTCATTCACAGTATCTCCTTTCCCAGCTATGTGCCTGACGTTTCCATTGAGATGCTCACAGATACCTGACTTCAGCACGCCCTAAACATACCACTCCTCCAAAACTGTATCTCTTCCTACCGTCTCCCTCTCAGTAAATAGGTCCATCACCCAAGTCACAACCTGCGTTAGGTGTAATTTCTCTTCCTACTGCTCATATCCAGTCCATCAACAAGTCCTATCAGTTCTACTTCCAGAATACATCTCGGCTCCCCTCCTCTGCATCCCCAAGGTCACCCCCCTCATCCGGCCCCCGCCCCTGCCGTTGCTCCCATAGAATCCTGACTGCCGGCGGCCCTTTCCAGCACCCTCTGCAATCTTCCCGAGCGTACATTGCATCATGTTACTCCGTCCCCCAGCTTAAAACCCTCCGCAGCACAGTTAGAGTTACGTTTATGAGATTCATTCATGCTGTTGCATGTAATTGTAGTTTATTTTTATTTCTGTGTAATGGCCCATTGTCTGATGCCATAATTAAGTCATCCATTCCACTATTAATGGGAATGAGGCTTGTTTCCAGTTTGGGGCTTTTGCAAACAAAGCTGCTACGAATCTTCTTATATATGTTTCCTGGCACACATGTGCATGCATTTCTGTAGGATATAAACCTAGGAGTGTAGTTTCTGGGTTGTGGATTATGCACAGACAAAATTCATCAAAGTCAGCTAGGAGTGTAAAGTATATTGTGAGGGTGTGTTTTTTTTGGCCTTGTTTTGTTTTGTTTTTAAAAAGCAAGGAAAAGAATATCATAGAGAAAGTGATTGATGGTGGAGAAGGCTGTGACTGGGATGGGGGTGTGGGAGGCTTCTAAAGTGATGATGTTCTATTTCTTAACCTGGATGGTGTTATTTTATAACAATTTGTTAAAATGTACATTTACATTTTATGTAGTCATCTGCGTGGTTGCTGTTTTTCATGATAAAAGTAGTCATCCCCCCAAAATAATACAGGTACACCCCCAAAATAGCACAAATACACAACTAAAATAAAAATCTCTCAAGGCTTTACATCAGAGTTAGAATAAAATTCAATCCCTTCCCAAGGTTGATAAGTCCTATGTGGTGTGGCCCCTGGCTACCTCTTTTCCATTACTCTCTCAATCACATTTTTTATTTCTTTCTTATGCTCATCTCAATGTATTAGTCATAAACTTTAGGGGACAGCAACATTTTTCTATAAAGGGCCAATGGTAAATATTTTAGAATTTTCAGGCCACATGGTCTTCCCAACTACTCAACGACAGCAGACTAGACAAAAATCTCTGCAAATGGGTGTGGCTATGTGATAAAACTTGATTTACAGGAATAGGAGTGCAGGCTGGATTTGTCCCAGGACTATAATTTGACAACTTGTAAGTAGTTTTGTTTATTTCCTTCCAAACTGGACTGTTAGCCCCAGGGGAGCAGAGCTGTCTTTATCACTGCCAGAGGCCTTCATTCAGGGATGAGAGAGTTACTGGTCAGACTCCACACATTTACTGTCTCTGTGCCTCCACAGGATTCCTTATAAATGAACATTCTCAACATCATAAACAATGTACTTAACCGTTTATTGAGCCCTTTCTATGGGCAAGGTCTTAAACTACATACATTTCATGCATTATGTCACTTAACACTCAGAGTGATCCTCTAAGTTAGAGCCATTGATTTTCTCACTTTCTAGATGGAAAGTCAGTTCCATCAAGGGGAAGAAACCTGATCAAGATAATATATCAGTACAGGGCTTATACTCAAACCCCTTTCCTTAACCTCTACTCTAACTTCCCGTGGTGCCTGATAGTTTATGTAAGAGTCCCACAATTATTGGATTATTGGATGTTTTAAATGAGATAATGTATGAAGGGGTGATCCCAGAGATCTCAGAAACGTTAGTTACCAGGTGCCTTATCTAGCTTAATTTGTCAAAGTGGTTGAGAGCATTATCTGTACCATTATTACCCCTAATTTACATTCAGCCCTAAATTAAAGTGTTATTAGTCCTAATTTACATTAAGGAATCTGAGGCTCCAAGAGTTTAAGATATATGTTCAGGTTCACATACCAAGGAAATTGGAATTTGAAGTTAGTTTTTCTGCTTCCACTTTTTATTCAGTGAGATGCTGTAAGGGAAGGATAGATAAAGCAACAAGGAAATCCAAAAGAAGAAAAGATTACCGAAGGCCTCAATAAGGAAGCATTTTAAGGAATAGATAAAATTTGGCCAAACAGAACTTTTGGGGGGTAGAAGGTGGGGATCAGAAAGAAGTGATCCAGGTTCAGATCACTTTTTGGTCCAAGTGTGAGAGACAGGGAAGCGGAGTCCTCCACAGCAGAGCCCAGCGCTCACCGGCCTGCGTGGGGAAGACTAGAAGCTGTTCTAGAAAACCCGGGGCACACTGACATGCAAGAGGAACGGGGTGTGGGGAAGGAGTGGGTGAGCGGTGCAGGGGGGACCGCAGAGTGGGTATGTACACATCTTGTAGCTCAGGGATATAAAACAACCCCCAATATGGATGTTTATTGCCCTGTACAATGAAAGGCAGTTTGGATATAAGAGAAGAAGACCCCAACCCTGCCCACAGAGCGTACACAACCCTGGCTCTCCTTTGCACCCGGAGACGGTGCACCTGGTCCTGTTTTGCACATGCGGCCCGTATGCCCCTAAGTAAAGAGGCGCCGAGACTAAGAAGGTCTGGATATGGAGCTGAACCCAGACGAATGGCTAAGAAAGAGCCATTTGGCAGGATGCTGCCCCCTTGAATTTAGCTACCTATTTTCTCTGCAAGTAAGAAGCAACATTTTAGTGCCTGATTTCACAGGGCCGTGTGGTTCGTAATTTATTCATCACCTAGTCTCCTTTACAAGCGGCATAGATTTTAGATAATCAGAAGGGTGTAAGTAACCTTGCACCCCTTCCTAGCTGCATTCCCTTGTTCCTTTAGATGTTCTTTTGACCAAGCCAGTGGACCGTCTAATCTTATTTCGACGGCTGAGGGGAATTTCTGGATTAGGATTAAGGAATATTGAAAAGAATCTGAAAAATTATAGCGTCTATCACCACATTGTCTTTTTTCCACCTCTTCCCAGGAAAGACACTGAATTCTTTTTCTTTCCTGGGATGGGTTTGTTTATTAACCCAACCGAGAGCACAGGGGACATTTTTCATTGCTGGGTCTGGAAAAGTTCCAACCCTGAGTCATGCATGCTTGCTTTAGAAACTATATCTAGTCTGAAGGAAGGAGTAGTAAACTGCTATACAGCTTTTAAAAGCACATCTAGCCACAAAGAACAGAACAATGTTGAAGAGTAAATAAGCAATTTAACTTTTGTTCTCTTTTTAAAAAAGAAAAATCAGCCTAAGCAAAAAGAGTCATTTGTTCTGTGGGGTAACAACAACTTGCTATTCTTTAGAGATGTGCACACGTTGCCATTCAAGCCTCCTTCCTCGTTGGCCACCTATGAAGCCGGGATCTGAGCATGTAGAGCTGGGGAAAGGAAAGAAATACTGCAGAGGACGGTCCTCCCACAGGAGGCACATGAGTCCCCTAATGTGACACACACTTCTTCAGTCTTCTCAGGACCACCTGTTCCACTCATTGCTCATCTAAACATTTTCTCAGCTTACCCCCTTATTCTCACATGTTTGAGAAAGAAAGCAAGAAAAGATTATCTTCCAGCATTTAGTTTATGTTTTGAAAGAACCCCACTACTGCCAGGAGATACTAGTAAACAAGTGGTAAAGTGAGGCCGGAGCATCTGCTCCTTCCTGCCAGGGGAGCAGGGGGAGAGTACAGGGGGCAGGAGTGCTCACTCCATTCTTGACCTTGGGCGTGGGGCCATCAGCCTCTTTCTGAGTCTCCAACCATCTCAGAAGGTACTGGAGTCATGAGCACCTTCCGGGCCTTCAGCCAAACACAAGTGTCTGTGCTAAATGCATGAGCCTCTGATGCAGAGGGCACAGTTCCGTCATCTGCACATCCCCAGCTTCCTCATATCCATCTCTCAGAACATTCACTGGAGGCCTTGCTTAATATAAGTTTTTGATTTCAAGTGCAAATTGCAAGGTGAAATATGTGCAGATCTGTGATTTTCCCATTAACTATTGTGTGACAATTAGACATTTAGAACTAAAGTTGGAGTGAATCAGCATCCTAATACTGTCTTATCCCCCTTCCTTTCTACTCCTGCTTTCTTGCTTTTCTGAGAATGCCAATATCAGGGGAATGAGGGAAAATATATGGGAGCAAATATAGTCATTTGGATTCTCTATGACAAAAATTTATTCTGTAAATATTAGTGGAGATAAACGTATTTTTATTAAGGTTTTGAATTGATGGAAAATACTTTTTCTTCAAAACTATTTACAGTTTTATGTTCCTTATTTGAACCTTCAAAAAACAAAACATACTGCATCTAATTTGTCTCACCTCTAAAGAGGTTAATAATACCACACAGAGCTGTTGTGAAGATGAAAAGAAATAAAATCTATGAAGCATTTAGAATAGTGACTGGCATATAGTAGGTGCTCAGTAAATGGCAGTCCCTCTTTTTTTGTCAAATGCATACACCTACCTACCCTGCTTCCTCTGCAGCATGAGAATTAGAGAGCAGAGCGGGAGGAAGAGGGAGAGCTTTGCGATTTGGGGTCTTCAGGTAAAAAGAAATGTAGGTGAGCAAATAATTGCATTTTTACCTGCCAATGAATATATATGTCACTTGTCACTTGGATGGCAGTTGTTATTCTATAATCAAATTTCAAGGACCCTAAAACATGGCCCACCCAGCCCATTTCCTACGACTCAGTTGCCTCTCCTCTGAGCATTCTCACACGCTTTCCCTCTCATGCTTTGTTCTCTGGGTGGGAATGGCCAACTTCCCATTTTTTCTCCTTTCTCCCTCCCTGTCTTTACTCACACTCCCTCCATTCAGCAGCACCTGATCTCCTCAATCAAATGGGATGCTGTCTTCCTTTGAGCTCTTGTAATAGTTCATAATTTCTCTTGTACATTCGTCATTGTGGTGTGGTGGTGAAGAGCTTGGGTTCTGCAATCTGCGTGGGCTCTAATCTAGACTCTATGACTAACTAGACATGTGAGTTTAAACAAAATAACCTCGATGAGTCTGCTTCTCCACCAATAAAAGGGAAATAAGAGTGCCTACTTCACAGAGTTGAGGATTAAATGAGACGTGCATATAAAGTATAAAGTTCTCAGCAGCGTCTAGCACATATACAAGCACTGAAATTATAGCCAGCAGGAGCAGTAGCACAGTTTTGTATTATTGTTTGTGCCCTGGTCTTAACTCTTTTACTAGAAACTATGTGCGTCGAAGGCACTAGTTGGCTTTACTCATAACATAGGTCCTAGCCCAGTGTTCTTCTGTCTTGCTGCTCAAAGTGTGGCTTACAGTCACCTGGGAGTTTGTTATACACGCAGGATCTCAGGGTCTCCCTAGATCTGTGGAATGAGAATCTGCATCTTAACAAGGTATCCAGGTGACACATGCATTGAAATTGAGAGACACTCCACTAGATTCACTGAATTCAGTTGCTGAAGCTGATGTTTTACTTGTTTTAGTAATTCCCACCAGGAAAATAGATACTTAATTCTGTAGAATAAATACTGCCAATAGTTAATTGCCATTCATTTGTAAGGATCCTTTAGACCAGTGGTGATCAAAGTGTGGTCCCTAGATCAGGAGCGTCAGATCCACTTGGGAACTTGTGACCCTAATGCATCCTACAGGTTGAGAACCACTGCTTTAGAACACTGGGAAGCTAGCAGAAGTACATAAATAGCGGGTATCTCCTTCCTTCTGCCTTGTCCGCTCCTTTCTTCTCTCCCATTTCTTAAAGATGCAAGTAAGGTTGAATATGATAAAATACTGAGTTTCTTCTCCATGTTGCCAGATATTTGCAGGTACACCTACACATCATAGTATCTACCTGGTAGATCTTTATATGTCAAAATACCTTTTCAGGTGTATGAAACACACAGCCTAATGACTTACCTGCAGTCCTTGTGTTTGGTTTTGTTTTGTTTTAATTTTATTTGTTTTTTGAATAGGTGATAGATGCACATGGTATAAAATTCCCAAGGTACAAGAGTTGTTGGTGAAAAGTAAGTCTCCCTCCTTCTCCTTGCTCCAGTAATATAGTTGCCGTTTCCAAAGGCAATCACTGACTTTCATTGCACACATTTATTGAGCATGTACTATGTGCCAGGCACTGTTCTGGACATGGAAAACAAAATAGAAAAAAAAAAAAAAATCTGCTCTCAAGGAGCTTACATCTGGTTACTAATTTCTCATAGAATGTATTCAATAGCATACCATATTGCAGTAGTTAAAAATAGAGCCCTGTGTCAAACCAGCTGATTTTGAATTTGATTTCCCCCATATTCTAAGTGATCTTACTCTAACAGTATGAACTGGGTTTTATCTTGAGATGGAGATAGCAGTTCTAGTTTATAATGTTATTGTGAGAATTATATGAGGTAATAATACTTGTAAAACACCAAACAGTGCCTAGACCATAGTAAATGCTCAATAAATAGTAGTGTTGATTTTAATGATGTGATCTCATTCTACTATTCTATAATGTACTCAAGAAATGGTTAAAGGATTTCTTTTCTCAATAATTTTCATCTCTCTTTGCTCTGTGATGATCAAAAAAAAAAAAATCACTCTTTTTTTTTTGTTTTTTAGAACAAGTATAGTAAATTTAAATCTTTTAAATTCTGATCATTAACTGTTTACCTGTAAGACTCCTTGCTGAGTTCCAGTAAGAAACCAACTCCTAATAAATCACTGGAGTATATAGACTGAGTTCCTCTTTATTCTTTCTAATCTAACTTTTTAAAAATCCCATTTAATTTGGAGGTCTTCTATTAATCATTTAAGGTGTTTTATACTATTAATTGCAACTTTATAATGTTACAAAATTTATACCTTGGGGAGATTCTGCATTCCACAGCAGAGGGATTAAGCAAAGTTTCTGACAATATAATTTGGTATAGTTACCTTAAGGAACTTTATGATTCTAGTCTCCATTCAGATGGGAAAGCAATTTTCAACCCCTGGGAAAGCAAAAAAAGTATTCCTTGGTGATGGGCTTAAGGGGGAAAAGAGTAGAAGAAAATGGCATGCAAAAAAATTAAAAAAGAGAAAAAAGAACTCCTAGGACATGGAAACACTTCTAAATATTAGGACAAGAACTGTTTGTTTTATTGAGCCTGAAAAGGATATTTAGTGGACATAATGAAAGATTGCAAGGAACTTTGGGTTAGGTGTATCCTACTAGGTACTAACACCAGGCCATTGACATGAAATCGAAAAAGGAATGAGGGCTCACATATTTGACCGCCCAGAGTCCTGGTAATCATTTAATGTGCGTATTGTCTTCCTTTGTCCTTGATTCTATTTTGTATTATTTCCCGGTAGACAAAGTGTATGAATCTTTGAAAGTTTGATTGTGGTACGGGAAAGCTCTTCTCTTAACCTGGTCATGATAGAGGAGAAATAGGAAGGGGAGATAGCTGGGACATGACAGCCTCTGAGCAGCTTTTGTTATTTGGTTAAAGGTGGGATCAAAGTAGATTTGAGGTGTTTTGTGTTTTTCTTTAAACATTTTCCAGCCTTTGTTGTTATACTGTCAGAGATGGATTAACAAAAAGAACGCCAGTGCTTCTAATTTTGAAAGACATAAAATCAATACTAAAAAGATGAGGCCTCTAGTGGCATTCACCAGTGTACTTTGTCAGCCCTAATCATATAATGCACTACGGAGCTAACTCTAATTTATTAGGGACGCATTAGGCAACCAGTGTGTGACTTGTCTGGCTTACCTTCTCATTGAGAAATGGACCTTCTCATTTCTCATTCCACTCTGTTTCCACTAATTATTGCAATGTAACAACCCATCTCTAAACTCAGGGGTATAATTTTTTATTATCTCCCATGGTTGTGTGAGTTGACTGGGCTCAGCTGGGTTCTTGAGATCTTTCATGAGATTACAGTCAAATAGCAGCTGAGGCAGGAGTAACATGGCAGGATGTTGAATATGGCATCTTCATTCAAAGGTCTGTCCTCTCATCCAGGATGGCTGCAGCTGAGGGCCGGCTGGGCGTCTCTGTCTCTCTGTGATACCTCTCTCTATGTGGCTTCTTGTGGCTTCTTGAGCTTCTTTACGAGCATGGTGGTCCCAGGGCAGCCAAATGTCTTACGTTGGGATTGGCTCCCCCTGAACAAATGTTCCAAGAGACTGAGGCAGAAACTGTAAGGTTTCTTTTAACTCAGACTCAGAAGTCATACAGAATCACTTCCCCTGCATTTTATTGTTCAAGAGTCAAGCCAGTGTACCACACTTCTAGGAAACATAAACCCACTCAAGTACTTCTTAGTAAGTGAAAACTTGTGTTTCTGGTAATATACAAGGGTGGGCAAAAGTAGGTTTACAGTTATAAGTACACAAAACAGTTTACTCATATTATTATTAATTATTGTATTAATTATTTGTATTATAACTGTAAACCTACTTTTGCCCACCCCTGTGTATATTTTAACTAAATATATCTGATGTTGTGTGGGTGTTGTCCGTTAATGGAATTACCTTTGTTAGCTTATACTCACTTATATAAGAAGTATTGGTCAGAAGCTGCCACTTACCAAAGTTTTTGTGGATTATAGAATGAATTAGAGGCAGTTAATAAGTCACTCAACACAGTTCATCTCATTCCTTTCTAATCTTTGGGACAGTATTATGTTGTACTATACAGTAGTTATAGAATATTGTATTTATTGAAAGGAACGTGAATTAGCTTTATTATTATTGTCCACTCATTCATTCAATCAAGAAATATTTGTTGAATACCTATGATGAGCCAGGCCCTGTGTTGGCCAGTAGGGAGCAGGGACAATTTGCTGCTATGGTTGGATTTTGCCCTTACCAGTATAAACAGTAGCAATTTAAATGCTAACTATATAAGTTCATACATCCAGATGCTTGGGCACTAGAGAAGGCTGTGTTACAGAATAATAGTAACAATTAGGGCTCATTAAGCCTTTACTTTGTGCATTATTTCATTTAATCCCCCCAAGAGGTTATTGGGGGCAGAGTTATTATCCCAGTTTTGTAGAGGTTGAAACTGACTCAGAGTAAAGAGTGTTCCAAAGATCACCAAAGCAGTAATGGTGTAACTTGGATTTTAATCCAGAACACCTACTGTGCAAAACTGCATTAAAATAATACCATTGCCTTTATTTCTAAATTCCCTAACTTGTAAGAAATGTTTTCACTTTTCTGAAGTGGTGACTGCCTAATTACTTAATGTCATAAGGCTATTTTAATTCATCTTTGACCAAATGTATTGACAGCTCCCACTCCCACCCCAGGCTTCTTTTGGTTTCATAGTGACCATTTCTGAAGTCTGAGAAGGATGGGTAAAGAGGAATGAAAACTGAAGTCTATTGACATTTTACTGTATGTATACCAAACAGTCATCAAGCTTGGCATGCCAAAGAGTGCTAAGTGACTGTGGAATGTAGATGGGAGAGAAAGCAAAACCACCAACCTCTTTAATAAAAGCAATCATGAACATTTATTCAAATATTTACGAAGTATTCACAATATGCCAGGTCCATGAAAAATTCAGTTCCTAATCTGGGGTATCTCACCATCCAGTGGGAGAGACAAAGCAGATGTTTCTACTGACAACACACGCTGATAAGGGAAGCCCACAGGAGGGACATCTCACATAAGATTATGAGTGAGGGTGGGAGGAGTTCTAGAAAGAGTCAGGGATTGGAGAAATTACTCTGATGCAGGAGAGGGTCAAGGTTCCATCAAGAGAGTGCACTCAATGCAGTGGGTCAAAGTCTAAAAGACTTTCAGGAATTCTGTCTAACAGGGCAAGGTGGGTGTGAAGGAGTAGCGAGAGGCTGACCACAAAGTCAAGAGGAGGGACCCTTCTCTTTGCTGTCCCCGTGAGGACCTTTGAGAGACAGTCATGGAATACAGATGAACATTTTAGACATTCTCTCCATTTTAACCATGACTTTCCCTTCCATTCTCTACAGGGTTGGAAATCATTCTTTCTCTTGGGAATATTTTTCAATATGTAGTAGGCATTATAAATGTCTTCCCTTCTATTTCTGTGTATTTACAATGTTGATTACAGCCAGGCTGGTCATATTAAAACACCAGGGGTCATATCCTCTTACTATTCCATGAGTCATTCATTGATACAGTTATTTATGCATTTCTCCAGTAAAACCAAATCTGTTTCCCACTTTGTCAGCTCTTCAGATTCAAATGTCTGTATATTTACATAACAATCCAAGAGATAGATGCACTATCATGAAAAGTGCTGCAGACCACTTCCTTCAGCAGGACAGTTTCAAACCCTTTACTTACTTTCTAGCCTGAGTCTCCATTTATTCTGAAAAAGCATAATGAAATAGCCTGTGCAGTGTACCCAGATGGAGGGTGCAGAGGTCCCGCTTAGTTGTTCCCAGCGCTGCCAACACAAACAGGGTGGAGCAGCTGTGCAGGCTGCCAGGAGTCCCAGAGCGAGGGAAACGGTGTAACAGCAAAGGGACGGAAACACCTACCCACTGCAGCAAGACCTTTCTAGCACCCCCACCCCCACCCCACCCCTGCCCCTCTCTCCAGAGACCTTCCAAGAGGGAGAGCCAGTTAGCTTCTTTGAGTGCATTAGAGTTGAAACAACCTGTGCCAAAAATAAAGCAGCATATCCACTGGCTTAGCTGGTCTCACTTCTCCAACTCCTGCTAAAAAGCAGCGATGATGAGGCGTTCTCGAGGGCTTCTAGGAGAGGGATGGGAACCACTGCTGCTTCCCTCTGCCCCACAGTTGCACAACTTCATCTCAAGGGCAGGCCCTCCCTCTCTCTTTTTTTCCCCTCCTTCCACCTGACAGGGACCATAAATAACTGAGGCTCCCGGTGTTCCCAGCTGAGAACAAAGTTGAAAGTTTGCCTGCAGCTCCCTGCCACTCCCCGCTGGGCCGCTTCTTTGTTTTCTTCTGTTTTTCTTCTACCTGGGTTGGCCGGCTCTTCGATCCTGTGGAGGAAGAGTCACCCCCTAATTAAACGCAGCACCTTGCTCCCTGGCTCTCCCTCTGTGGAAGGCTGTCTCGGTTACCCGGGTAGGCTCCGAGCACTGGGATCAAATTACCGAAAGTCTACACTGGAGCTGCCCTCATATTTACATACAAATAACTCAGGGCTCGCATTTATGTCACCATTCGGTCTTGCTAGAGGCTTGCCAGAGGAGTTTTTAATCCAATCAGAAGGCGCTTTAAAAGGATGTCTGCGCAGTGATCAAAAGGATCTTAATCTCAATTAGAGTAGCCAGGTTTTGTTCTTGGTTTTGTGTATTTTTTTTTTGTCTGAAATATTGAAAATCTTTGAACTCTGATGAGTAGGAAAAGATGTGTAATTCCTCAGTTGCCTACGAGGAGACGGAGATGCTGAGAGGAAGCCGGCGGTGGTGGTGAAGACGGTGGATACAACCAGGGATTGGTTTGTTTGGGCTGATTTGGAGGTAGACTCTAAATCACTGGTTAAGGAATTCCTGGAAACCTCAGGGAAACGTCTGATCAGCCCGGCCTGGTGGAAATGGCTTTGCGACAGAGTAAGACCTTTCTTTAAGTTGTACTTGGTGTGCACTGTTTTTGTCTCAACTGCGGCGCTCGTGCGAATTAGCCCAGCTGTAAATAGTCACTTAAAATAATCTCTTGGTACTGGGTCGCAGAAGAAAGGTGATCTGTGTAGTTTTTACATTTGCAAAAACAGTAGTTGACTGTATTTTTAGACTTGATTGGTAGTTTAAAAGATGAGCTCTTGTGGTTTCCTGAGTTTAAATGAATGGAAAGTATAAACGGTACTGAGAAAGGAATTGGAAAATAGAGCTGGAACGGATGAATCACTTACCTTTGAGAAAACATAACATACATGCTTTTGAAATCTCACGTGGCCGGCCAAGTTTGTGTCCAGAAAGAGAATGAGAGTCATAAAAAGGAGATAGAGTTTGCCTGTTTGCGGAAGGAACTTTTTCCATAGCCTGTGCTGTATTTTGCAAGGATGGGAACCGTCCCAGAGGGCAAAAGGCATCTGGAAAACCTGCCCCGTCACTCTTGGAATGTGGTTTTTCCGTGTGAGGTCATGTTATGCATATGTAGCTAGTAAAAGTATTTTATGTGATTAACTCTTTGTATAGATGGCTAAAGAGCAATTTATGTAGCCCCTTTTCCAGACTGCTGAAACCCCCTTTTGATCTCTATGGAAGGAAGAGCTACTTTCCGAGTAGGGCTCAGGCAGCCGGGCAGCAGGACTGGGTTGTTAGTTTGATAGTAGAAACAGTTGAAAATTGATGGGATTCAAGGGCCCTCAATTGAGCGGTTAATAGTTCAGATTAAGTAACTTGCTAGTTTCTTCAATAAGCCCCACCCAGACTGAAATGCGGGTGTGAGACCATTTCAGCAAAAGCCCCTTCCTTCCCCGGATCATTTCCTGGACAGTAAAGAAGAGGTGGTTCTGGCTTTGCCCCTCCGTCCATTCAAACAAGCTGCCTCATCACAGTGAGTTCAGGGAAACGAATTAACATCCAAGGTCCTTCTTTCTAGCAGATGGGGGCTTGAGGGGGAGAAAGGAGATACTGTAGGGGAAATGTTTGAAAATTGATACTTAACACCAGCAGCTTTTTCTCCTGCTCCTTAAATTCACTCTGGAAATCCCGAGCTAACCTCTGCTTATGCTTTCCCCCCCCTAAACGGCGGTTACAAATATTATCCAGGGGACAGGAGACGATGACTGAGAGATGGGGGATTCGCTGACAACCAGGTGATCGGGTTTCTCCACAACAGACACGTTTTCAAAAGGGAAGCTTCTGATTTCGGCTTGCTTTGTCCCTCCGCAGGTGAAGATGCGATGACAGGGGACACTGACAAGTATCTTGGGCCGCAGGACCTTAAGGAACTGGGCGATGATTCCCTGCCTGCCGAGGGCTACATGGGCTTTAGTCTCGGGGCCCGTTCTGCCAGGTATTTTACTGTTGTGTTTCTCATAGGTAATTTAAAACAGCCATGATTTGTCATACACCAAAATCATTTTCATTTTCACCATTGTCCCCAAATGTGCTCTTTGGATGAGAACATGAATTTGGTGAAATGTTCTTCACTCCAGCGTACGTGCCCCGCTGTTTCTTTTGTGGTTTTCAGTCCTTAATTTTATGTGATTGAACGTGTTAATTGTTTGTCGTCGTCCCCCCCCCCCCCCCCCAGTCATGCTTCAAGCATAGTAGCTAAAGAGCTCACAGACAAAACTGGGAGAACCGATCTGGGTTCCATGGTTCAAAATTAAATTTTGTTCTATAGTGAAAGAAAAATCTTATTTTCCAAAGAGTAAGAAATATTTGTGTTGATTGATCACTGTGCTCTCTTCATTCCTGAAAGGATAATTCATGATTGAGACTTAAAATGGCATCTTTGGTTAAAAAAATTATATTTTATTAGGATTGCTTGCCAAGGATTTGAGTATCTGTTCTAAAATTCTCCCATTCGATTGTTTACAAGGGGCATGTTAGGAGTATGACAGTGACTTACCAGGAGTCACAGGCAGGAATGGTGGCAACTCCAGTCCTTACAGCTAAAGCATAAGACCTTGGTATGTGGAAAACCTTGGCTCAAACTTATCTGACGCCGGTTGAAAGAAACAGGACCTTGTCCAGAATTTGGGGACTTCTTTTTCCTGTTTGGATTAACAGCTTGTTTGCTGACAGTCAAGTTATTTTAAAGCTAATAATTAAACCACCTAAACCAGAGCCCTGGGGACATTTTCCTATAGTTTAAGTATCTGTTGTAAAAAGTTTCATTGACTAAGAGTAAATGGCACTTCCCACAAAGTAAACCTGAGAGTTAATTCCCAGTATCCTTTATGCGGCCAGTTAAGATACTGAATTGATGTGTTTTCTGGTTAGTCATTTTTAACAGAATTTGGAACCTCATGTAACTTAGTAGAATTTTTGCTTTATAAATATATAGTATATAAAAGGCCTTAAAATCTTCTTGTAACAGGTGTCATTAACCAGAAGGGGAAATAATTTTTTGTAATATGTGATATTTCTTGTAACCATGGGTAGCAACAAGTTATAACTGAAAATCTGCAGAATCTTAAAGGATCTCAAGGGAAAATTCTATTTAAAGATTTAATAGCTTTTGTAATCCAATAACTAGCTGATTCTTTTCCTAAAATAGTATATTAAAGGTAACATTTTGTGGATTACTCATTTGTGTATAGAAAAGCATAGCAGCTGACATCTAGTAAGTGATGAGACGAGAATATTGTCTCATCATTTTTTCCCACGATAATTCTAAGGTATTCACACTTCTGGTTTTGATTGCACCATTATTATTATTTGTTGCTGTTATATGTAACTCATTTTTTTTACATTGGCAACTCATGTTATGCTCAGAGGCAAATATAAAAATAAATCATAAATCCAATATGTTTTCAGGTATTCTTAAGTATTGCCACGTATATTCTGAGTGTAACATTTAAAAAGGAATACATTAAATGTGTAACTCATTCAACCATAACATTTTTTCTTTTTTCCCTGTCTGATTTTTTTTTGCTTTCTTCTTCTCCTCTGTTTTTCTAAAAAATACTTTAAAATAGTCCCAAGATCAGGTAAGAAACGGCACTTTTCCAGTGCTTCTCTGCCCTGCCCTCACTCACTTTCTCAGTTTTATTTTCCTCTGCATTGTGATGTGATGTGATGTGCTGTGCTGTGTTGTTCTGCCACGTGCTTTTTTTTTTTCCCTCTGCTCAGCTTTAGCCAACCTGTTTTTGCAATTCCGAGGAAATTAGCAAGTAACTAAATGTATGAGAAGAAATGTTACTCATGCAAAATAGACTGAATACTTAAGGAATCTCTTTCCCTTAACAAAGTTCATATAGTGCATGAAGTAACTGGAGAAATTTCACCGGACTTAAAGAAAAAGTATTGAAGAGCTGTTTGTTTGCTGGTTGCTGTTTTATTTGAGTTGTGCTAGGCACTTGAGTATCATTTTAAGAATTCTCAGGCATGTGGTTTTCTAACACTTCCTCTATTTAACACTTAGGGCATACTGATGGCTACCAATAATATAGCTGACCTTAGTTAAAAACAATTTAATGCTTTCCAGATCCCCATGCAAACACTGTCTAATTTTAGTAGCTGAAATTACTTCGATGTATTAAGGATTCCCAGTGAAGCTTGATGGATTTAATTGGCTCCATCTGCCTGATGTAAGTCGGTCTGGAACATTCAGGAGTAAGGACTTTAGATGTATAAAACGAAGCCGTCTTTAGGCCTTTCCGTTGATAGCTCCCAATCTGGGCTTTGTTCCGCAGTTGGCACGCCTATATAAGTTAAAAGAAACAGAGGATGTCTAAAATATATCAACCCACCTTAGATATATTTAAAAAGTGAAATTAAAATGAATATGTAATTCTTTCTTAAAACTATTAAGTCTTCACCCACATTTGCAGTAAAGCTCTTCCCACCTACCACCAATATTAGCCTACACCGCAGGAACCGCAGCTTAAAGGAATGAAAGTCTGATGCGAGTGAGCCTCTCAAATCACATCCCTGGGACAAAACAGAGCCTTGCTATGAGTACTTAGAGGTTGCAGTGTCTGATAGTGTAGCCCCTGGCGACAGGGCTATTTAGATGATGACCAGTTAAAATTAAATAAGATTACAAGTTCGGTTCTTCAGTCCCTGGCCCCCCTCCAGGTCCTTGGTGGCCGCTCGTGGCCAGGGGACACTGCAGTGGACAGTGCAGATTTAGAACAATCCCGTCGCAAAAGGTTTTGTTGAACAGTGTTGAGTTAGAGTAAGAAAGAGTATTCTGGCGTTTAGGAGGCTTGTATCATACTTGAGAGAATGTAAGGGGGCTAGAAACAGGAATAACAGAAAGAAATGTTTGCAACTGGAAACAGGACTAACAAAGAAATGTTTGCAACTGAAATGAAGGGTGGGGAGAAAAAGTTAGGAGTTATGGTTGGGCACAGAAGGCCCGACTGTGCAAGGGTTCAAGGTCACGTGATTTCCTAGGGAAGCTCCTCTGTACATGGATAATGCTTGTTCTTTTTTTGCTTCTATATCCTGTTTTTAATATTTTGACTAGCTCATAGTAGTTGCTTTGTAAATATTTGCTTAACGGCCATTTTGGAGTCTGAGATCCCTCTAAGATTCTGGTGAAAGCTAAGGCTCTAATCCTAGAAGAATGTACCTACCCATTTATGTAGGCACTTCGAATAATACCTGTAATTCAAGGGCCTCTGCATATTAATGTAAAAATACCCACTTTGGGGTAACCTTTAGTATAGTCAGTGCAGAGGGGGAAAGAAATCATTTTGTGCAAAGCAAAAAGTCATTCTGCATTTACCTCTGCTTTGCTCTTTCCCCTGTCTAGTACACACAAGGCCAAGGCCAGAGTCTGACTGAATCTACTGGTAAAGATTCAAGCAGCCACATTTACATTCAGACAGTTTATTAATTACAGAGGCAGTGACGGATGCCAACTGCCATGGCCTTTGTTCCCCATTCCAAAAACTGTAACACCGAAACAAAGGGGCTGTCTGCCTGCCTCACTAGCTGTGGGATGCCCCATTGCTGCAGAGCCAGCTCTAGGCTGCAGCTCAGTGGTTCCATATTCTGCCACTCTCTTGCAAGGAGGGCTGGGTAGGAAGCTTCAGGAGGCAGTGAAATGCTGCCTGGCAACAGCCCACCATGGCAGGTGAGATAGGGAGGCATGTGGGACATGGCCTGAAGCCGCTCCCCACAAGCCTCCATCCTCTGTGTTCCTGTAGCATCACAAGGTTTCCTGCCAAGGCTCAGATCACCTGCGTGTCCTACATGGACACGTGCAGGGTTACCAGGGTCCCTTCTCTATTGCATTTTTTTTTTTAAGATTGAAATGTAATTGACAAATAACATTATATTGGTTTCAGATATAAAACAGTGATCCGATATATGTATATACTGCAAAATGATTTTCACAATAATTCTAGTTAACATCCATCACCACCATAGTTAGAATTTTTCCCCTGTGATAAGAACTTTTAAGATCTACTCTCTTAGCGACTTTTAAATATACAATACAGCATTATTAACTATAGTCACCGTGCTGTACATTACATCCCCAGGACTTACTTATCTTATAACTGGAATTTTGTACCATTTGACCACCTTCAAACATTTCACCCACCCCCCAGTTTCCTATTGGTTTTTAGTTTAGAGATCAGTGTGGTGAGTGGCACTTAAAGACATAAGAAAGCTTGCACTCTGGGAAGTTCAGGGGCTGTGTAGAGGGTTTGAAAGTGGCTGGGAAGGAGAGAGGTAGAAGGAGCACGTAAGCAAAGAGGAGAGCAAGGGAAGAAAGAATAACCACACATGGGATTAGAATTTTCAAGGCCAGCAAGCTGGCGGAGAAGATCATGTAGGGTATATTCATAACACTACTTACTTACTTGATGCTTTCCATGAGTAGCAACTCTAAACCTCTCGATATGTTAAACTCATATCTACTTCCCAAAGACATATAAACAGAACCATTTATAGCAGACATAATTTCATATAATAGTGCAAGCTAGACAGATTTGGACCAGAAAGAGAGGAGACCCTAACATAAGGTCTTACCATAGAAAAATCTCTCAGGTCATCAGATTATCTGGAATCATCTGGTTCTTCTCAGTTGTCCTGTTGGTTCGACTGTCACCATGCAACATCCAAAGTTTTCGTGCATTTCACCTTCTCACAGATTTAACACCAATTGGCCTGATTTTAAACAAAACCTGATCATGAGATTGCCCAAGCTTAAGAGATTTCCTCAAATAAAAGGGATTTTCTTTTTGACGATGTCTTTTCAAAAACAACGTTGGTTGATATTTTTAGCCACCTTGCCTGTTTTTAAAGTTGCATGCATTAATTTTCTTTTCTCCATCTCATCATCATCTACCACTCTTGAATGGTTAATTGTAAATACAACAGCCTCCGCTCCTTCAGTTCGGATAGGTCTTACACCCTGAACAGAAGCTCCTATGCCCGGGACAGCATGATGATCGAAGAACTCCTTGTGCCATCCAAAGAGCAGGTAGGCAGGCATTCTTTTTAAAATAGTCTTTGATTGTTAAACTTTTACTTGTATGTTTGAATCCAAATCTTTGTCCCACAACAAAAACTGTGTTTCTGAATGTTTGATTTTACATTTGTAAATCTTCCTGTACTGCCAATTAAAGAAAAAAATCAATTGTGCCATAAACAGAAAGATCCCTCTCTTTTTCGGGTGAGTCCCTAAAATCCCACAGCGAGAAACTCAGAAAGTCCTAGGCAAGGCATGGATCTTTTTTCTCATTTCTAGGTGAAATCTATTTTAATTTTTGAAAAAAAGGGTTAATAATAATGGGTAGCTAAAGTTGCATACATTATCCACTTGAATGTTTGGTTTTGCTAAACTTTGTATGCATGTTGAAATTTGCTAGAATTGTTTTTAGCAAGTAATTAAAGATTATAGATTGGTCATATTTTTGATCCCTTAGTTTCAAAGCTGCCTGAAATAGGCCTTTTCAAGATGTGATGGTGTTTTGCTTTCTACCAGAATCTCCACTAAGTTCATTTGGTGTTTGTGCAATTTTTTTTAAATAATTGTGGTTGAATAGATATTGATTTAATACAAGAAGTCCCAGCGACATAGTCCTGCTGCATATGGGCTCAGGATGGTTCATTATTCTAGATACACACAATACCTGATTTTAAATTTGCATTCCTGATGTGATGATGAATGAAACTGGACCATAAAACTAATTTTGATGGTGGCTTATAATATTTGAACAATATAAATGATTGGTGAAATGATGCTGGACTTATTTGCTGCACAATGAATGTAAATTGGAGCAGATACATAAGTGAGAGTCACTTATCACCAAGCTAGAGGTTAAGCAGCAGACAGTCAGATCTTTGGGACTCCCACGTGTCTGGAGATGCTGATTTCCAGGCACACAGATGTGCATTGTACTTCACAAGGACCTACAATAAACATTTTATTACTCTACACTCTCTAGAACATTCTTAGCAAGCAGACCTTACAGGGTGAATACAGTGGCTATTCAGTGTTTGTTCAGGCAAAAACACCCTTTGTAGAATGATTACAGGTGCCATAGCATGTCATGGTTTAAGTGGGTATTAACACTAAAAAACCACTTGTCTCAAATAACGAAGTTAAGGTCTTCAGTGTAAGGTGTTACCCTGGTATTGGTTGAGATTTTCTAAATTCTTTGCTTGGTTGGCTGTGGTCGCTATCCTAGTCAGGTAATCCTGATCTCTTCATGTTCCCGATTGAAATGAGTTGTTAGTGGGTATATTGATAATACTTACAAGTGTAGAAATGCCTGTTATTCTCAATGCCCTAAAGAAACCCCACAAAACTTGTGAAAAGATATTCTTTGGGTATCAGTGACATTTTTCTCTTATATATAACATGTGTCTAGTTCTGTATCGGAATAGCAAATCCTTGATTGAACCTAATTATGGTTTATGTTTCTGAATATATATTTGCTTTGGGGCAAGGACCTGAAATGGGGACCACCACCACCAGAACCTCACCATTATTGCCACCACCACTGTGACCGCTCCACTGCCTCCATCGCCTCCGCCACTATTACCACCATTATTACTGCCATAGTTACACTACCTCCCAAATTCTGTGCCTCCACCTTAAAGTAAAATGTAAATGTTTGTGATGCTGTGAGGTTACAGACAGACTTCTGAGGGTTCTCACACTATTACCTCTATTAGCTTCTACCTAGACCTGCTCCCTCAAGTAGAGCAGAGGGGCGGCATTGACTCACAATGAGGATTTGTGAAAAGAAATACAGGCTAAAGAGAAGTGTTGAGGTAAAACCGATGTTCTTTTGTTCAGTTTGCTGCTGCTTCCATTTCAAAAGCCCCTCTGCAGATGTCACAACCCTTCTGTTGACCAGGCAGGGGTCGGAGGGTTTAGGACATCTTGAGACCTTTGCAAAGAAACCTAAAGCTGATAACTACAGAAGCAGGGAGTTGCTTCCTTTAATGACCACAGAGCATTCCACGGCCTGACAAGCATTCCTTGAGGAAAGAGCCTGTTTAGTGAGCATATAACCTCACTCCTGGCCGCACACCTTCATAAGAAATTCACCAGAGATTTGAAGAAAAGCACGAAAGGCATAAGGACATCTCAGTGACAGTTGGGGGCGCATTTGAAAATGTACTGGCCATGCTGTTAGGAAATTGTTAATTTTCTTAGCAGTGTTAACAGTATTGAAGCTATACAGGGGACTGTGTCCATTTCAGGGGTATGCATGCTGAAGTTTTCAGGAATGAAGTCATTATTAAGTCAGCTGTTTATTTTCAAGTGGTTCAGTCAAAAAAAAAAAGTGTGTATGTGTGTGAAGAAAGGGGAAAAAACAGCAAATGTGGCAAAATGTTAAGTGTTGAACCGAGGTGGGGTGTATATGGGCATTCCTTATACCGGTTTTTCAACTTTTTTATTTGTATGAACACCTTCAAAATAAAAGCTTGGAGGAAAGGGGAAGACAAATTCTGAAAGAGGTATATTAACCTATTTAGTCTCTAGTGTCTCATTCATTACAGAAGAGAGAGAAAAGGCTAATTTCCTCACAAGAGGCCTTCAGGGGGAAGAGTCCAGTTACACTGTGCGAGGCTAATGAGCAGCGTTTACTTGAGCAGTTCATGTACACACTTTATATTAGAATTTAAGTACAAAATTATTAGTTTATGCCTCTCATGCCTCGGAATCTATATAAATTTCAGAACGGAGTTCCCCCACAGTATTGGTTTTGGCTGAACGCATGCCAGCGGTCTTCAGTGCTTAGAATTCCCAGAGCAGTGGGACAGGACTTACTGTCACACTGAAAACTGCCCTGTCATTGCCCAAAGGTGCCTTGACCAGTTAAGGCGGAAAATGTATAAAAATTAACTCTCCGCGAGCTTTTTCAACATGAGTAGACCTCACCCACACAAGGCCGTTGCCTTGTTATCATCCTGCTGATGATTAATCAGTTTGCATATTAACCACAGTTACAGGACAGTTGAGACCCGGGATAATTCCCACAGGCCCGCCACCTGTGCTGGAGGCCAGGGCTGGGGAACGGAGTTGGGACAAGTGAGCCTGTCCTCGGTCCTTGCTGGGCCCTAATCAGGATTAGTCTGTAAACCACTTAACTCCCCCCAGTCAAGAGTGGACTCTTTTTTTTTTGACTGTGATGTAGGGTTATCTATGAACTGCCTATTCTTTCACCTCTCCTTTACCTTTTAATTAAGAGCCACCTGTAGATATGTTTCTGAAAGTTATATGTCAATAAATAACATCTTGCATTTGTCAGAAGATCTGATTATTTAAAGCAGTGACTGTCAGTCCTGACCACTCATGAGAAGCACCTAGAGAACTGTTGCAAAGACAACTGCTCAGTTTCTGATTCAGTGGACCTGGGCGGGGCTAGGCATTGCATTTTTCAATGCACCCAGAATTGAAAACCCCCTACCTTGTGGGAGCACACATTGGAATCATCCGTGGCTGCTTGGAAAACAAGATGCTGACAGAATGAGCATTTCCCTGACTGGGTCCCTGGGCGTGTGCGTTTCTTCTAAAGCTCCACAGGTGATTGTGGAATGCGCCTCTAAGTGGGAATCACTGACTTAAAGCACTCTGCCTGGGATCTTCTTGTGTGTTGGTCAGTCAACGTCTAATGTGTTTGTTTTATGAGCTCAGATTTGCACATGTCACATAGCCTTGGAGCAACATCTCTCTGTTCTTGGAAGCATTCCTTTCCAAGTAGGCAGTAATAGACAAAAGGGATGACCCTAAACTGAAGGCCAGTTGTCTAAGATGAATAGAATAGATTGGTTCTGTCATATCTTCTGACTTAATTATTGAAAGCGCTGTCTGGTATGGCTTAACTTGCTATGCATGATTCAGGTCAGCCAATCCCCATTACATCAGCGGAGTACTGGTCATGAGAGGCCATAAACGTCAGGAAATACGGCGGTGATGCTTATGGTGATGGTGGTGAAAACAGCTAATTTTGAGCTTCTATTCTGTGCCAGGCACTATTCTAAGAGTTTTACCAGCATTAACTCATTTACATTTCACAAAAATCCTATGAGAGAATTTCTTGGCTCCACTGAAAAGATGAAGAAACTGAAGTGTACAGACAGCTTAAGTAACTCACCCCAGGGAACACAGCTGGAAATGGCCGAGACACTGGCCATCTGGCTCCAGGTTGCCTCCTTTGAACACCCGTCCACAGTTACACTGCACATCTGCACGGCCCAGCGCGAGTGAGTGGGAGGAAGCCAGCAAAGAGCCCGAGCTTTCCTCTCTGTCCTCCAGGATTTCACACTTGTTGGGATTCTTACTCTGGGTGTGGCACCGCCCTGGCCGGGTGGCTCCGGTGGTTGGAGTGTTGTCCCGTACACCAAAAAGGTTTCGGGTTTGGCTCCCGGTCAGGGCACATACCCAGGTTTCAGGTTCAATCCCCAGTTGAGGCGCGTAGGGGAGGCAACCAATTGATGTCTCTCTCTCATATTGATGTTTCTCTCTCTTCCTTTCTCTCTCTCAAAAAAAAAAAAAAAATTAATAAAAAGAACATAGCCTCGGGTGAGGATTTTTAAAAAACTACACATGCTTATTAAAGAAAAAAAATATATATATATATATGTGGGTGTGGTACCATCATCTTTATCCATTTTTAGCATGAAAGATTCTGTTTAGACATGTGTTCTTTATTATGCTTATTTCTAATTTTAATAATAAGTTCTTATTTAATGCGCTTTAAAAGGAACTGACAGCTTATATTCAGCAACAAGTCATGAAAATTATGAAGAAAATGAGTCTGCTTAAAATTACGGCATATAAGATATCATTAGAGGAATGGAAATATTTAACCTTTACATGGATATGAGGTAGAAGGCATGATAGTGGTCTAAGAATATTTTGAAGGCTAACTAATTAATTAAACTTCCTTTGAATGACCCTAGAAGTATTTGTAAGGCCAAGGGATGTATATTGCCCGCAGAAACATTTAATTCAATATGATTTCTGGTAGTTATTCAAAGATGGGAGGAGAGCAGAAATCACTTACAGACGCTGGTTGTTTTTGCCTGCGTGCACCAATTCCACTTTCTTTAGGTGGCCGCCATAGGATCTGATGCTCAAACCTCTGCCCCCATTTCTCACCCATTTCTCAGTCAATGTAGTTTAGAAGGGGTTGAAATCCGCCCTCTCATCCAAGGATGAGCCTCCAAACTGGCCTTTCAGAGCATTCCTTTTCCTGGATTACAGTAATTACATTAGGGTGAAATGTAAAATCTTAGCCAGTCTAGTGAGACTTAAATTTGAGACTTTGTTTAGCCTTTGGGGGGTTGCTAAGCTATAAAGATGATGTGAACCCAAAGCTATAAAGGGGGTGGTGGAGCATGAAGACCAAGGATTCCTATCATCTTTTGAGCTATGGCTGGATTCAGCCACGCCTATAGTTAGTATCACCCAGACTTTCTCACTGTATAAACAGGTAAATTAATCTCCATATCCCCGCCTACCCCTGGGAGATGGTGTCTTAAGCCGGCATAATTTGGGTTTCTGTCCTCACTAATATGCTCACTATTGGTGGTTGTCAAACCTGGTATGAACAACCACATACCAAGGGCAATGTACATAATCTTCTAGCATCTTAAAATGCCATTCCCCCTTGAGATTCTATTCTTTTATGCTTTCTCTCTAGAAATAAATCTAATTTTAACAAAACAAAAAGAAAATGAGCTGTGATTTAAGAGAATAGGGGTAAGCGTGAGTGTTTGCAAGCAAAAAACTTTTAGAAAGGCATTCTTTGCCAACCGATCACTAAGGAATGAGCACCTTCCATTTCCTTTCCGTCCTGTTGATAGAGGGGCATATGTCAATGAAAAGAGAGAAATGGGGCAGCTGCCCAGCCCTCTCCCTCTCTGATTAGGTTGCTTTCATTTTGCAGACTTTCCCTTTCAGACTAGATTGACCCAAGGGTTTTATGCCTAAGAGGACAAGTGGCCGGACTTCAAAGGGTGACCAGTTTAGAAGGTTTAACTAAAGCAGCGTGCAGTTGCATTGGCTATTTGAATGGTAACTGTGGAGGGGAATTTTTGGTTAATATTGGAGGCCTTATTATAGCCTTCCTGTACCTGGAGGCAACTGTCACATTATAACTCTTCTCATTTACCTCACAGCCTAGGATTCCAGATCCTTTGGGTTAGACGTGGCCTATTTTGAGGCTAAGTGAGGATGATCTCATGTATAATTTAGTCATATATTGTTATGTACTACTTGATGTGTTAGTAAGTCATGTGCAAATTGGAGGCTTCTTCAGGAGAAAGTACACATTTATTTTTTTAAGACTAGCAATTTTCAATGATCTCAGTAATAGAAAGGGAGAAGATGCCTAATCCAGAAGGGTGGTTAAGCTGATAGGTTTCTTCCTCTCCCTGTCAACCCCATTCCACACACCCCACACCCCATACACACATCCCCTTCCCCTGTATCAGCAGATTTACCTTCCCATTTCTTTCAGTTAAGCTCATTTGTAAGGGGCTCTCAAAAATGTGCATGGTGGCAGAAGGTAGCCAGCCTGGGATTAAAGATTTGCTCAAGATAGTCCCCTAGAAGATAAGCACCTTTGACTACTGACATTTAATATGCTGCTTTTTCTCTTCAAAGTGCTTTGCCAGCATTACTCAGGTGACCTGTTCAACACTTCTGGCAGATTGGTCAGCAAGATTACAGACTCTTTTTAAGGAAGAGAAGTTAGTGTTGTGACTTAAGGTGGTACTGTTCATTTAGACATCTTGAGCGGGATGTTGATGTTTTAACACTCTCGGCGTCCACCCTGACCTTGATTCACCTTATTTTGTTGAAGTTGTTAGCTAAGTTATCTTGAAATCAATCAGATGTGGAAGTCCCAAAGAACTCAGCTTCATTCTGGTCTAGTAGTCTCAAATAGGTCTTAAGAGGTAATAACAGTTCACTTCAAAAAAAGATACTTAAAAAAACAAACAAAAAACTGCTTTAGTAAGCCTTTAAGTTTTACTTTATTTTGCTGCTTGAATCGGGTGTTCTTTTATGGAATCCATTTTTTTTTTAAGATGTACAACATGATGTTTTGACATATATATATATATATACATATATATATACACACACACACACACACACACATTGTAAATGATTTCCTCAATCAAGCTAATTAATATATCTATTACCTTCAATAGTTATCACTTATTTTGTGTGATGAGAACACTTCAGATCTACTGTCTTAGCACATTTCAAGTATATAATACATTATCATTAGCTACAGTTACCCTGCAGCACACTGAGTTTCCAGAATTTCTTCATGTTATAGCTGAAAGTTTATACCCTTTGATCAGTATCATCCCTTTTCCTCCACCACACAGCCTCTGGTAACCACCATTCTGTTCTCTGTGACTATGATAATTCAAAAGCCTAATGACTTATATTTTTAAAGATGACATTCATTTCTTAAAGGAATATTTCCAAGTAGTTGTGCTGGATGTCCAAACAGACCTACTCTCTATTTTGGTACCAGTTTGCCATTTCTTTCACTCGATATCTGCTGTGTATCACAATAGTTACAAGACAGTGCTGTACCTGCCACAGCATTTTGTTAAATGGATCTTCTCATTTCGTGCTTTTAGCCACCTTGTGGATTAGTTGTTATCATTGTTACCTTACAGACCAAGAGACTGGGGCTGGGAGGAGCATTTCACTTGCCCAGTGTCATGTTAGGTGGCATGAGATGGTAGAGCTGAGAATAGAATTGAAGTCTGATAGCTGCTTGCGCCCGTTGCACTGCTGGCCCCTAAGGCGCGGGCCACTGTAATAAAGGGAAAACGGCAGACCTGAGCAAAGCTTATTCACCTCAGGAAGAGTTGATGTTTGGACAAGTATTTATCACAGCCAAAATACCCCTTTGCTTGTTAATCCTGGAGGGATTAACATCTCTATAGTCTGATAAGACATATGGTATCCTAAAAAGCTACATGGATGGCTGGAATATTATTAAATTTAAGAAATAAATTATTTTCCATTGTTGTTTTTTTAAAAAAAGGACACCCTGGGAGTATTTGCATGATTATTATCTGTGTTTTTGTTTGCATAGCAATTTAGAATTTCCAAATTGCTCTCATATTACTTGAGTCATTCCATTTTCTCAGTGAATTGGGGCACTTAATATTATCTACCCATTACTCTAATGCAGAAATGGAGGTGCAACGAGGTTCCATTCACTGGGCTATGAAGTGATGCAGCCCAAGTCATCTATCTTTGTTTGAGGGAACTGACACCCACGTGGGTTCCTCCTGCCATGGCCCTGTCAAGGCCACCAGTTAACTACTGGCTCCCAGGGGCATCAGAGTCCACAGACAAGAACCTTAAGTGGTGTCATATAACACTGGGGGTTGACAGAGAGCAACCTGGAGAATCATCTAATATTGGAGTTAATGAGATTTCTCTTTCTTTTCCTTGCAAATACTTTCTTGTCTCCTGCTTCTTTTCTTCCATGCCTGGGCATTCGGGTGTGTCCTCATTTGTAAGGCCAGTGTGTACTTGCTTTCTTTCCTCTGATGAGTAGGGCTAGTGAGAAACTATTTTTGGAAAGTATTAAGCTCTTTTAGACAGTGATATCATCATTAGTCAGGCTTTGGATTCAATAGAATAATGTGCATTTTGATTTTAATAGTATCCTTGGCATCACTGCCAACATGAAAAGTGATGTGCTTTTTTATATCATTTTTGACATGGAAGTATAAGGTCTTACTAAGTCATTATGAATTTTCCCTTAGCATGGTGTTCTACTAAAGCCACCCAATGCTGGGTATTGACCTTGTATTATCAAATGTTCGAAGTCTCTCTGAACTTCAGTTTCCTCATCTGTAAAATGGGTATACTATTACCTCTCAGAGCTTCTGGGTTCTGAGGATTCAAAGAACAAATGAATGGAAAGGTCTAGTGATACTGCTGTTAACATGGGAATGTAAACATTTTGAGTCAGTAAATAAGACCTAGGCATTGATAAGACACATTCTTCTAACGGAATGGGCTCTGCTGATTTGGTATATAAACTGTAAATGATCAACGCTGACACTGGAATACCTTTGTTTTGCTGTATTTTCCTAACAGATTACCAGATTTTAACAAATGAACTACTATAAACAAAAGTCATTTGAAAAGTAGAAACTACTACACACATAAGAAGACATTATAATTTCAGGCCAACACTGGCTTTGGTGCCAGATTTTTGATGTATAATTTTATTTAATCTCCATATCAACCAAACCTCAATTTGAAAATGAGAAAGCAGACTGAGAAAAGTTAAGAAATATGCTAAGGATCATAAAACCCACAAGTAATGCTGGGCATCTCCAAAGGGGCTTTCAATAAATAAAGATAAGGAACGGTCAAAAGCAAAATATTTTCTTTAGTCCCAATGGAGGCCAAGTTGAGGGCTGGCTTAGTATCTGAGCTAAGGGGGCCTGCCAACTAAACCCGCGAAACTGGCAGTCCCCCTACCCAGCGGCCAGCATCACCGGCCCAGGGCAGGCGTACCCCTCACAGAGATGGATTTAGGGAGCAGAGGAGGGTCTCTGTGCTCTGTGACCAAGCTCAGGCCCGAGAGGGTGAAAATTGGCTCTGAGCAGAGCCTTCCCAGCTACCTTTCCCAAATTTGCCGCTCAGATAAATCACTCCACATTTTAAGGGCCAAATGGAATATAAAGGGAGAGGGAGAGGCCCACAGTCACACAATGGAGTTGCCATTCCAAAATGGAAAACTTAGGAGTGGGGAAGAAGTGTTCTCCATTAGCAAGTGGCAAAGGCAATTTTCAGATCCAAGTCTGTGACTAAACTTCAAAGCCAAGTTTTTCCATTAAACCCTGGGAACACCCTACTTGCTGTGGGAAACTCAAGAGCCAACTCTATTTCATCTTTTTAAACCATCATCACATGTGGTGTCCTATTTATCATTTTTAATGTCTATTTGTTCAGTAACCAAATGGGGGGGGGCTTTTTGTTGGTACCATGGTGCCATGCACATTTGGAAATGCATATTGTTTATCGCAGTTAGTAAACAGTTCAAATTTCACATTTCAGCTTTCCGTAAACCCTAATCTGTAGACACTTCTATTCGGACATAGGTAGGTTGGAAATGACACTACCAGTTCATTCTCTTTCTGTAAAGACCATAGGTTCAGTTGAATTACCTTAGTTTTTATTTAGATGAATGCACTGTAAGAAGAGCATTTTGTCTGTATTGAGTTATTAAAATTGTTAGGTCTGCCCATAGACCTAAGCAGACCTCTATGAAGGAAAATAACTGGGACAAACATTGGGACATAGAGCTGATTGTTTGAACAAGTATATTTGTTCATTCTACATTTGTTCGTCTGTGCTATGATGAATTTTCAGTGAGTGGCAAAGAGTTGCGAGAGGAAAGGAGTTGGGAATACCTCGAAGGGATGTGGGATCCCAGTGTGCCTGCATACTCTGGCCTCGATAAATATTGCATGGCGGCGCTGATACCTTTTCGTGTGATATAATTCATTGTTTCAATAATTAATGTCACCAGTGTGTGTTTCTAAGAGTGCCAAAGGTAAATAACTTACTGTAATTACCAAAGAAGAGTGATATTACTTATTTATTAGAACATTTTTTAAAATGGGTCCTTAGTGAAAAGTAACCTCAGGGTCTCAAATACAGATGTTGTAGTTTGCTAAAAAATAAAATGAGCAGCACTGCCCACTTTATATTAAATATTTTGCCCTATTCTGAAGGTTGGTTAGTTGGGGTCTCCAGAAGTCAATAAAATTGGTAAATAAGGCCATACTGAAATTGACACCTAATCTTTGGTTTACCCATTTAGAATTTGGGGATTTTCTGAAGTGATATGTTGCTCTTTTGGGTTTAGGACTTTGGTTCTGCGGACTCCCATTAACACCACTGATCGCACATTCATCCACGGGATGTGTCATCTCTCATTGAACGCAGAGAAAGCAGTTCTTCACTCATTTCTGCATTTTCCTAGGATCTAGATAGGATAGTGACTCGCACCTAAGTGCTCTACAAATATTTTCTTTCAATTTGATTTCATGGCTTTTTTAAAAATCTTAGTAATTCAGAGTAATTTTTAAAATTTAACTTTTATTATTATCAGAGTTATACAAACAAATAAAAAGTCATGCCATTTTACAAGACATACTCAGTAGTGGAAAAAAAAATTCCTGTATGAACCTTTAGCCCCCAATATCTTCTCTCCAGAGACAACTGCTTAGTGTACCTTCTAATGACTTATTATAGGCTTTCATGCCTCTAAATAATATGTACATTGCTTCTTGTTGGCTTTTCCCCATTTCAGGAATTATTTATTGACTCACCAAAATGGAAGATGAAGCTCTAATTTTTTAAATAGCTCATCTCTCTCACCATGCACACTTCCCATCTCCCCAATTTTCCCTGAACAGCTGTATTTTATCTTGGTTATACCAGTATGTGTTTAGCGCTCCTATTATTATGCCTACTTAAATGTTATTTACAGATGTGAAGTATATTATGATTGCATTTTCTTTCTGGCACAGTATTTTGCTTTCCCTGAGGTTTTTCCTTTGGTTGGTGGTCTCTGTACAAATCACTAGTGCAGCCTACAAATTCCTCCCCAGTTGTGCAAATCTCCTCTCAGTATGTTCACACTTGTTAGGTGTTCTGTAAATTTCGTCTACTTAATCCATCTCTCCTAGAGCTTTCTTAGTTGTCACGTTCCTTGTGGGCCACTGTAACAGAGTCCTGCTTCCTCCGCCGTCGTCACCATGAAAATTCCCTGCTCTTGTGTTAGACCCTGTGTCTTACTTCTTGGTTTAGTCCATTTTGGTGGAGTACATCTTTCGGTTGTTTCCTTTACAGAGTGTATCAGATACATATCTTTTTTGAGGTTTCACGTATCTGAAAATAATTCTATTCTTAATTCTATTTTTATACTTCTTATTTTTTTGGTTTGGCTGGTTATAGAATTCTGGGTTGAAAATCATTTCCTCTGAGAACATTGAAGGGATTGCTCCATTGCCTTTACCTTCAGCTTTTGCTCTTAAAGTCTGGTGGGAGCCTGCCATCTGTGACCATTTTCCTCTAAGTTTGAAGGATCTTTCTGTGTCTTAAAGTTCAGAAATTACATCATGATGTGCTACAGTGGGGTTTATATTTCTCTATAGTGATGGTCGCTCAGTGAGTCCTTTTACTCTGGGAACTCAGTCTTCAGCTCTGGGAAATTTTCTTGCATTATTTCTTTGATTTCTTTCTCTATTTTACTATTTTTCTTTTTCTAGAACTGTGTTTTTTTGGGGGGTGGGGAGTGGGGTGGAATTTGAAATTCCTGAGCTGATTTTCTGCTTTCTTCTATATTCTGTACTATTTTCTACTTTAAACAATCTTCCCCTCATTTCTAGGCATTCTTTTCAACTTTAATGCTCTCACATTTGTTACTTTCTTTGAGTTCTGTCATTTGATGGAGCTTCAGTAGGAAGCAACTCTTTTTAACAGGACAGAAATTGAGATTGATCTCATTTTTGGTCTGGGGGATAATATCTTACATCAAATTTAAAACATTCTTAGTCATTCTCTCTTCAAATATAGCTTCTGCTTCATTCTCCTCTTCTAAATGACACTTATATTAATATTTGTCACTGTTGCACATGTCTCATACTATTTTCCATATTTTCCATTCTTTTTTTAAAATCTATCCTTCATTTTGTGTAGTTTTCCATTTATGCTTCCAATTGACTAACCCCATTTTCTGTTGTGTCTAGTCAAGAACTGGCATTGTTTTTAGAACTGGACAGATGCCCATTTGATTCTTTCTCGCATATATTCCAGCACTCTGTTCAGTTATCTTTGTCTTATTTTCTTTTTTCTATCTCTTCCCCTATTATCTTAAACATTCTAATCATAGTTATTTAAAGTTCTTATTAGCTTATTTCAAAATGTAGGATGACCTGGGAGTCTGTTTATAGTAGCTGGGTGTGTTTTTCCCCTGTTTTTGTTCATGTGCTCTGGCCATTCTTGGCACATTTTTCCTGCATGCTGGACATGATGTGTAAAACAGATGCAGACACGCCACGCCCGATGCTGCTATAGTCCTCGGAGGATTCACCCTCCCTCTGCTTGGCAAGCAGTGGTGGCTGGTTATTTAATCCTATCAAGAGCCTGCTGCAATGAGGCTGGTTTGCAGCTGAGACGACCTCTGGTGTGTCCCTGGCCCTTCACGGTCTTGACTTGAAATTCTGGTGTGATTTTCAAGTCTCCTCCATGACAAGTCCCAAACTCTAAATCTATTTCTCATGAAACTGCCAAAAAGCTCCATGTGCCCCTCAGAAATTTTCTGGTTAGGCTTTCAGCTTCCTGTTCTGCACAGCCCCAGAATTCAGCCAGTGTTCTTGCTGGAAAGTGTGCTGGAGGCCTCCCAAATCGCCACCAAACTCCTTTGATTTTTCTGTCCCCCAGCAGTGGCCCCTGCAGGTACAAAAGCCCAAATTCTGTCTGCACTGGTCATTGAGAAATGCCCCCAAGTTAAAAATGGCAACAAAAAGTCAGCTGGACTGCTCAAGATCTTCCCCTCTCCAGAGTCCAGCTCCTCTGGTTCACGCCTCAGCTGTTCTCTGCTGCACTCAGAGATGACTTCCATATTTATCTGGTGGACTTGGCAGCAGCTCCAGGCTACTCTGCCCCACCTAGAGATAGAAGTCATCAAGATTGAATGTTTTATTTTCATTTTGAGATTTGGGAAAGAGTTTTACAATTGTCATAGGATTAATTTAAAGATGTGTTGAAGTGCTTAAAATCATGGTTAGAATTATTTCTCTTGTTATGCCAATTACTCAAGATGCTTTCTTAAAAGATTGAAATAACATAGCCTATCAATGACCTTTATTTTCTAATTCTTGAAGCATCAATGTAGACCTGTAGTGGAGTGTATGAAAATTGTTTTGAATGTTAGGCCACCTGAACTGATAGAGACATTCAGGTTTTCTGTAAGTGCAGAGAAGCCAGGGTCTCATGTGGTTCCTGATGCAATCTACCCTTTTATTTTTCAGCATCTAACATTCACAAGAGAATTCGATTCAGATTCTCTTAGACACTATAGCTGGGCTGCAGACACCTTGGACAACGTCAATCTTGTTTCAAGTCCTGTTCATTCTGGGTAAGTACCCCAAAAGTCACTTTTCTTTGTCCTATTAAATTCACATTACATTTAATATTTGCAGTTATAAACTCATATTGACAAGCTTCATATGTATGAAATATTGATCTTTTATAGGACTTCATTAGTGAGTGTATGTGGCATATTTATAAATCATTAGTAAACATTTTTCTAAGCAAATTTTTATATCTATTTTTATTAATAGAGAGAAACACAGTGTTAGAAAGGCAATTCATTAAAGTTATGGTGCCTAAAATTTTCCTGGCTATGCTGGTACATTTCTAGGTCTTTAATTTTCCTTTTCAATTTAAAGAGTTTAAATATAGCCATTTCTCTTCATTTTACTTTAGTCAAATGAAGTTTTTTCCTAAGTATCTGATTTTCCTTTCTAATAAAAGAATAAATATATAGGTATTTCTATTAATTTACCTCATTGTTTTGTTAACCAGCATTGGGGTTCTGGGGTTCCCCAAGACAGAAATCAAAAGGAAACCTGAGAGACATTTCTAGACAGATTTTATTAAGCTTATGCTCAAGCACGAGGCAGGCCTCATAGAGGAAAGGAAGGTCCTCTGAACTGACTTGGGAGCTGGCTCTGCTCGGCTCTTTTATAAGCTGGGGAAAAAGTGGGCAGCTTTTTGAAAAAGGCAGGCTGGAGGAATTCTCGATTTCAGGGTTGGGGGGATTTCCTTTTCCAGCTGCCTGCTGTGAGAGCAAGATGCGGACTGCTCACTACCCCCCCCCGGGAAGGTCCTGTGCAGTCACAGCTTGATCAAGGGCACATGTAGTTTAAGCAGCAGCTGGAAGGGAGGTAAAGACCTCTTGGTTCTTGAGTACAGAGGGGAGGGGTGGTGATATTTTTGCAGTCAGCTTATCTGGAATTCCTTCCAACCACCTAGTCTGCCCGGTATTTTCTATTCCCAGGCTCACTTCCCTATGCTGTCTCAGGTTGACTCTTAGGTGCTTTGCTTCCAATGATAGAAGAATTTCACTCAAAACTTTAGTTTTTAAATAAGCAGTAAACTCTGGTGTTCTTATATTTTTTTCATATGATATATAGATTGACAAATGATTGTTTTTGTGTGATTTTCGTTGGAAAAGAAAATATAAACTTGAGACCTCGAGATCAAGTTTGGTGCCTTCTGCATTTCTGAAATGAAACTATAATTAAGTTGTGTTAAATTACAATTAGAAAAAGGAAGTGGGTTTTTAAAAGAATATAGAGAAATCCACTTTTAAAAAGTTAATGTACCAGTGTATGTCCACGAGAAGTGCTGTGGTGAGAACCACACAAACAGGCCTCATTGTTGCCCCACCAGTCAGCAAAATTTGAAGCTGGTGGCTAAAAGCTGAACTGCTTTGACTGCTGAATTGGTAATCAATGTATTTTTAGATAATTGAATTCTTTACCTATAGGTAATTAAAACTTGGAATAAGTGTTATTCCTACAAATGGAATAGAAATAACACATTCAGGTAGTGATGGTTTCAAGGTATTTTCACCTCTGAAATTGGCATTTAGGACACAAATTAGTTGTGATCCAGGACAAGGGCTGATTCATTTGGAATTAAATAAATTAACAATAATTAACATTGTAGTTGCCATATGTATGACATGAAGTATTTTCTGCTGCTTTTAATTAAAATAAATTGTAATAGCTGACATTTACCTTGTGCTCATGTACCTGGCATTGTGCTAAATGTTTTAAATGTATTATCTTCTTTAATATTTACTTAAACCTTCAATGACTGTGTGAGAGAAGTTTCACTCATTTTCCTCATCTTACAGGTGAAAAGTCTGAGACTCAGAGTAATGCTGCAGGTTCCCTATAGTATCCTTACGGAGCTGTAGCTCTGAACAGCACAGTTCTGAAAAACAAGTCACTGCATGTCATTGGAACAGAAATGATTGACACGAAAGTGCTTTATAAACTATACACTACATGGTGGTCTTTGAGTTATTAACATTATATTTCTTTAACTAAATTAGAAAAACTTTCAATTATAGTAATGGTAATTATTAAACTGCTAAAAATATTCACACGATTTATATTAGATAATATACGAGTCTAAAACTGCAAGAGCAAAAACAGTGAGAGTTGAGGAGGAAAATATAAAATACTTGGCATACATTCGGTGGGCAGACACATGGAAGAGTTCTTGGAATCAAGCGTGGTGAACTTCCACTATGTTACAAATCTCCTCGTAGGAAAGAAAAGTACTAGTGTTTGATCTATTAAACTGAGAAGTTGAGGGAGCACAGGATAATACAGTCAGAAAAGAACTTTCCCATACACTGGAGACGATGAAGGATTTGAATATGCAAATTATCTCCTCCTTGAATTTATTAAAGACGATAGACATATGCAGGAAAGCAGAAGTGATGGCAGCTAATATGCGCTTATTTGAAAAGAAAAATACAGACGTGGTATATACTGGGATGTAGTTCACCTACGCCAGGTCTGTGGAGTAGCTTATGTGCAGCAGGTACATTCCCAGGGGGCCCCACAAATGCCAAATGCCTCGGTTTCATGTTCTGACAGTTTTTATTTTTCTTTCGCTTATCATTGACATTTTCTGTTGCTTGCTTCTAATGATCTTACATTAATTTTCCCATTTGCTTTCTAAATTATTTTGCAGCTATTCTTCTCCACTTCCTCAGTATGATTCAAGGTGATAACTGTGTCCTTTATGTGAACCATCCTTTTTTTGTATTTTTAATTTATGTGAATCCTCCCCCCCCCCCCCCCCCGCAGTTAGATTGTGTCAGTGTCTGTAGCATTTGTCATCTCGCTGTTCCTAAAACTAGAAATATTCATGTGTTGATTTTAGGATCATTTGTAGAATTCCTGCTTTAGTTTAAATGTTAATAACTGAGGTTTTTTATCTTACCTTAGATTTAATCAACTAATAAGTTCTTTAGATCAAAAAGGAACAATTATCATTTTGGGGGTTTTTTTTGTGTGTGTGTTTTTTCATAGTACTGCTTCCTTGAAACACCTTTTTTTTTTTAATGTAATCAATTGTTTATTTCTTATAATGTGAAAAAATATATATTAATAAGATCCAACACATACAATTAAACATCACCTTTCGATTTGTTTCTGTAAGTTATACTGCATGGAATTTTATTGTGTACAGAATAGGTAAGAATGAGTTTAGAAAACAAATCACTATAGTTCATAATGTTTTTGAATAATAGAACCTATATCCTACTTAACATATACTCCCACATTTCCTCAGTCCGATGGCTCTAGAAAGTTGAAAACCTTAGCACAATGTAGGATTGGTCATGAGCTCCAGCTCTGCACTGGGTGCTATCAGAGCACAAAGAGACTCTTCCAATTTGTCATTAAAATCTAAGTCATGTTTTTTCTGTTTGGTGCTGATATTCTTTGTAGCTGGGATATTTTTATATTGACACCGATTACCTTTTTACATTACCTTCAGACTGCTCAGCTACAAATGTTTTATATAAATATTAGTAACCAAGTCTGACCAAGGCTGTTTCTAAGCACGCTCAACAAAATAGTTTTGTTCATTTGTTCGTTCAGTAAATGTTTATTGTGTGTAGGAACTGTGCTCAGCCCTGCAGGGGAAGCAGTGAACAAGGCAGACCTGATCTGAATGACTGTCTCTGTAATTGAGACTCGGTTGCCTGTTGCCAGGGCAAACACTGTCCATTCAGTGCAAACACCCCAGTGTTTATTTGTATTAACACAACTGAATTTTCAAACCCAGAGTTTATCTTGAACCGTTTTTTAATCCATTCTCTTACTGTGATTCTCAATCACAAGTTGGTTTTAACTACTAAATGCTGGGAAAGATCAGATTCTGTCCTAGACTTCATTGCCACATTGTCTTCGTTACTGACTAAAAGTGGTTGTTAAACATTTAAATGCCTATAAAATGTAGGCTCCCCAGAGTAGGTTCAAGTGAGCCTTGTATCCTTAGGCACTTGTACAGGTGAACACGTATCTTTGTCTTTGACTAGGAAGGAGTGTTTTTGGTTTTTGTTTTGTTTTGTTTTGTTTTTTGAGGGGGTCCGTCTCTTCCCCTCTTACTTTCAATGTCATAGTGGCCCCAGTCTCTCAAAGTAGGTAGAATGTTATAAAAAACATAAATTAACCCAGAGGAAAATGGCTAGATCCAAAATGAGCAAAGGGGTGTGAAGTGGATTCCACCTCACTGATGACCAGAGTGAGTTCTGAAAATCAGACTGGCTGAAAAATGATCCCCAGATGTCTCTGTCCATGGGGACAGCAAGTCAATTTGCTTTATCGAAGAGGTTGCTCTACCAAGGTCAGGAGGCTAACTCTTTAAGAAAGGGTCCCCAGCTAGAACCTCCATGCAGAGTCCTAAAATCTATTTGCAGGATGTTAGAACTGTTTTTAGATGAGTAAATAATAGAGGATTTTGATGGATGGGATAATTTTTTCCCTAAAATACTGTAGGTATTCAAACAGTTTTCTAATCAGCCACATGTGGTGCTGTTCCAGTAACAAGCACATCTTTCACATGTGAAAGTGAGAATGCGCGGGTCCGTGCTGCTCTTCGCCTGTCTGACCTGCAGTCCTCCATATGTTGGACTCGTTGGATTGTTTATGTCAACCAGAGTGCCTCACAGCGCAGTGGCAGTGGTGGGAGGACTTGCCAAGGACACGACAGGAATCACAAATTGCGATGTGCCTTCACCCTGATATGGCACGATTAATTTCTTTACATTTTCATACCTACATTTCTACAATTTCATCTTTTTCTCATTAGCTTTAATATAAAGACCAATCACAGAATAATATAGTTTAGAGACATTTTCTAAGAGGTCTAAGTTATGATGTTTGTATTGCTGTACAAACACTCAAATGTAGGTTATTTTAAAGCCAGGTTTATATTGAAATGCTTAAATCCCTGTCCATCAAAATTGCCTTAGCAAAACTAGTCATCTGCTTTTATTTTTATATTCTGCTTTGTGATAGTAAAAATTAGAGTGTTGGTATGATTAAATATACATTCATTTTATGAGTTGTACATGTTAAGACATACTGTGGAGTTTCATCTTACTTGTCAGGAAGAGATTCCATAGTCAGCAAATGGCTAAAAGTATTTATAGTTCAAATGATCCTTGAGTATAGCTCAAACCACCCACAAGAGACCACATACAGTGGTTTTGCATTTTGTTTTCAAATACATGCGAGTCCTTTAGCCAGTTTTTATTCCAACTTTGGAACAGTCACTGTTCCTTCCCTTTGAGCCCCTGACAAAGTGGTCGGCTTCTCTCCGGGGGCCACGTTGCACCAAAACTAAGTTGTCTTGTTTCACTTTTTGGCCAGTTCACAAGTTAAATGCATGTTTGATGTGACTCCACCGTATTTACTTCCAATTTATTTTTAAAAAGAGGAAATGATAGCTACATTGTCTGTCACTTTAAACTTGGACATTTCATTTCGAAACCTACTCCTGAAGATGGCTTATTTCTGTCCTTGATGGGGCCTCCGGTCTTCTCCCCGCAGGTTCCTGGTGAGCTTCATGGTGGACGCAAGAGGCGGCTCCATGCGAGGAAGCCGGCACCACGGCATGAGAATCATCATCCCGCCCCGCAAGTGCACGGCCCCCACCCGAATCACCTGCCGCTTGGTAAAGAGACATAAACTGGCCAACCCGCCCCCCATGGTGGAAGGAGAGGGATTAGCCAGTAGGCTGGTAGAAATGGGTCCTGCAGGGGCCCAGTTTTTAGGGTAAGTTATTTTGTCAATTTTAATCTTGGCCCTCATAATCACACCTTTGATTTTCTTTACCCTTAACTCAAGAAGTTAACTCTTAAAACTGCTTAGTTGGACCATTTGGCTTGAGGACACCTTTTGTGTAGTGTCAGATGTCACAGAGCTGTGTAATTCTGTGAAAAGCTCATAGGCTGATCCTGCCCTAACTCGCTTTGCCGGTCAAAGCTTTTACTAACCGAGAAGCATGTTCTCCGCTCAGTGAGTGCACGGAACCCCGACCCCCCCAGCGGTCAAGGCACCATTCTTAGCAGAAACACACAGATGCTGGAATTATATCACCACATGGAATAAATGGAATAAATGGCTACTTTGGGTACACGTCCTTTTATAAAGATCATTGTTAGGGGAAACAATCCATTGCGATATGGTATTTCACAAAAAGAGAAGCTAAATTGATTTCATTTTCTGAGGTGGCACTTGGGTGCAAATCAGGCAGGCTCTGTCGTGACGGACAGTGTGTTCACGATTTCCCCTTCTCGTTTCTCTTCCTGCTGCATGGATGTTATTCAGTAAACTGCATCTTCCCACCAATCCTCCCCCTGTAAATGAGGGTGAGAGCTTGGTTAGCCGAATCCTGCAGCTTGGGCCTCAAGGAACAAAATTTATTGGGTAGGCTCTTCATAGACAAGATACAGAATGTCTACAGTTCTTTTTCCATTTTCAATTTTTTTCTGTCATACCCATGGTCTTAAGTTTATTTTTCTTTTTCCAGTTGTTAAAGCTTTCAGTTGATGTGTGTCACTGAAAGAAAGAAAAAAATCATAGTGGCTTGACTTAATGTAGCACCGCTCCCTCTCTTGTGCTTTTCAAGCATGTGGAATTCACTGCAAGCGTTCTGCTTTCATAATTTTTTTGTGTGCTTTTGCAAGCCTTTCTTTAATTTGAAATGTTTCGACTGAATATGATAGCTTTTAAGACAGACTGACAGTCTCGTTGAAATCCAGTATAGGAGAAGGTATTTACAGGCTTTGAATCAACATTTACTATTAGTGAGAGATGTGTGTATATATGTATTTGTATGTGTGTGGAGTTACTTTTTTTTAAAAAGTTTCTTATGTGTACTGGGTAATTTTCATGGGCTTTGAGAAGGAAAAGTGATCAATAAGTAAACTGATTTTGAATAATATTGGGAATACAAGATAGGGAAAGAAAACCAAATAAGCAACAGATAGAATAGTCTACTGAATTGTTTTGTTTTATTTTAAGCTGATGTGTTGGTGTTTGTCATTTGTTCGCTTGTCTGGTGTATGTGCCTTGGCAGTCTGCATGAAGAAACCTGTCATGAGAAGCTATGCTTGGCTTTCACCCTGGTCAGAGATCCTTGTCATATCTTCTCCCCAGTGACGTTGAGTGTCATACACAAAGTCACATTCCTCGAATATTTACAGAGACAGTATCTGATACATTAACCTGCAAAGATTGTATCTAGTTCTCAAAAAAGATTTAGTATCTAATCACCAGCTATGGTTAAAAATAAGAACTATGGTAAATAACTTAACTTGAAGTTATTAACACTACTAGGAGTAGTGTTAGGAGATTTTGCCTCTACCTGTCAGAAAATAAAGGCATAACTTTTTTTAAAATCCTTAATTTGAATTAATTATAATTATTTTGCCCAAAGTAAAATCATATTTGTCATCCCGTTTTAAGTGAGGGCATTTGTAATACATCAGATATTCGTGTTTTTATTTTGTTATTTGATTGTTACAACTCCTGTCCCTTCTTGTGCTCCCCCCTGTTTAAGCCTTTACCTTCTGTTGTCACACGTGCATAATCACACGGCGAGGAGGTGAGGTTACACACAGCCTCTGTAGAGCAACGATACTGTCTACTTAAATGTCACAAGAAAGCTGCACAATCCAGCTACATGAACTGCATGTGATTGTGTTCTGCTTACGTCCATTCATTTTTTTGTAGCATTTATCCTATTTTTATATTTGACAAAATTGTTCCTGTGCGTGATTGGCTATCTTCAATTTGCAGCCATTCTTTTGCAAAAGGACACTGTCACAAGTTAACAGATTGTGATATGATAATTTCAAACCAGCAAGTGCAAGTGCTTTTCCAGAAAATTTAAATATTCCTTTGCAGGGTATACTAGAGCTAGGGAATTAAGCTGCCCTCTACCGTTTCACAAATTGAAAATCAGAGAAACTGTCTTAACTGCATAGGCTGAGAAAGTCATGGAAACGGACTGTTGGAGGAGTGGATTGTTATATTGACTGTTTTCTTGCTAAGGGGGGCAAAATCAGTAATCTTTAAAATAGGGAATTTACAGAATTTCTTTTTTAAAGAAATGACCGTGTCCTTTTAAATCATTAGCATTTTGTATAATATAATATACCTATTGTGTTTTTAAAAATGGACCGACTTTCTTATGGTCTATTTTTATACTTTTCAATTCCTTGAATCAAAATTTCTTTTTATACATGCTAAATACTCCCCACTCCCCCATTAAATCAAAAGCCTAACCTACAGTAGGTCCTCAAGAATTGTCCATGAATGAATGAATGATGGCATGTTTTCAAGCTTCTAATATATTATTAATTAGCAAATGATTCTGCAGCTTTGAAATCATTCCCAACCTTAGTGGCACCTCTGATTTTCAAATGAATACTGTTAATGAGACATTTTTTTTAAAGTATGATACTATAAATATGGTTAATTTGATTCCAAAATAATGTGGATTTTTTTCCAGCCCTGTCATAGTGGAAATACCTCACTTTGGGTCTATGAGAGAAAAAGAGAGAGAACTCATTGTCCTTCGAAGTGAAAATGGAGAAACGTGGAAGGAACATCAGTTTGACAGTAAAAATGAAGATTTAACTGAGTTACTCAATGGCATGGATGAAGGTAATTATGATGATTCCTTGTTTCTGTAAATCTCTGCAGGGAAAAAAAAATCAAAGGAATAACTTGACTAAAAGAAACAGTCCTTGCATTTCACACATTTGTATGTCAAGCTCGGAATCAGGTTCCTCACCATTTATTGCTGTTGCTGTCGTCTAAGGCATGAAGTTCCTTTTAATCTAACAAACGTTTTCCCCATAATACTCATATATAAGTACTGTTGGGATTCTTTCAGCCTTTCATCACATACGTCAATGTTTCCAAAACCCAAGAAAGTTTTCTAAGTCAAAAATGTATGAGGAGGGGTGAGATAATAATGGGAGGTATGCAAAGAATGCGGAGCATTTTTAAGAAAATACATTTACATCTTATTTTTGGAAGTATTCTTTCTGGACCCTTTCTTTTATCTCGGTTTTCTCCCAGGTTCTTTCAGTGTTCTTCATGAATTTTTAATTTCTCTGGAGCTATAATCCGTTTTTTAAAAAATACGCTTCAGGCTAATCATTAGAGCCTGATACTTGAGTGTGTTAGTCTTTGGCCTGTGAGAGCGACGTATAGCCGAGCGTGTCACCTCCTCGCCACCTTCAGGCTGGCTGGCCCTCGCTCATGGCGTTTTCTCTGAGTAGACACTGGGAATAGGCCTGTTTTAAGAGTAGGTACTTGATGCAGTTTTACAGACGACGCTCACCATAAAAATAAAGCCAACCTTTACCTTGTACGGACTTCCTAATAACTACAGATTCAGCAGTTGTTTTAAATCACAGCTTTACTGGAGAGACAACTCACACACTGTACCCTAAAACTCACTCAGAGTGTCCCGTTCACTCAGTTCTGGAATGCTTCCAGAAAAGTCTCTCCCGGTTTCAGAGTGTGGACAGAGGAGCTCCACAGACTCAAGGGTGTTTGAGGGCTGACCATGGGCAAGTTCTTTGATCCCTGTGAGCCTTTGTTACTTCTGTAAAATGGGGATTACCTTCCTTACTTTATAGGGTTGTCGTTAAGAAAAAGTAATTATGTGAAGATGAATGAAATACAGTCCCTGTCACATTTAGTAAGCCCTTGGTAAATATCAGCTGTTGTCGCTATTATATTCATTATTCTATAGACTAAAAAATTGTCACACCAAAGGTTTCGTATAAGACACAGTAAATTACATCCAACCAAGAATTTCAACGTGTCTTTAGAGCAAGGTAGGAGGAAACTAATGATTGTTGAGTGTCTAGCATTTGTGAGGCACTGATAACTGTCTTCATATAAGAATATTTGAAATGAAAGCATAGTGCTGCGAAGTGGGAAGTTTTAATCCCACTTTATAGGTAAGGGAACTGAAGTGCGGACAGGTCAAGTAACTAAGGTTACCCCAGCTAAGTAGCATCACCGGGCTGAAACCTAGTCCTACTTGTTTTCAAAAATGTTTAACTGTATCCCCCTTATTTTAGAAATGTGTATCTTGTGGAGAACAAAATAAACTTAAAGAGGAAAATTCCTACAAACTTGTAGATTTAAATGTCCAGAAATGTAGCCATTTTAAATGTGATATATTTAATGACCATACTTTAAATGTCTGTACGTAATACTGATATATCACATACCATCTCCAACTTCAAATGATTTCACATGGATAGGAACATGCAATGGTAATTAAGATTTCTAATTTTTATTACCTTAACTTATAAAGCATGAAATACAGTCGTTCTTTTAGAAGGAAATTTATAAGAATTTACAATCAAAAGTTTTAAAAAGAATAAATCCTAAGAGAATGAATTGAATTAGCATTTTGAAAATAATAAGAGAACACAGGTAATTCAGAATAAAAATTGGAGAGAATAAGAGAAATGGGCTTTCCATAGAAGGTTTTTTTGTTTTTGTTGTTTTAAGAAAAATGAAATCTAAAAATTAAAATATTTTTATATAACCAGTATTTCTTAAATGCTAATGTTGACTACTAATTTTTAAAATGTAGCATCTACTGGACAGCATTTTCTGCTTTTAATGGATAGCTGGTCGGTACTGTAAGCTCCTGAGGGCAGGGCACATGTCTTAATCACCTCTGAGTCACCAGGTCAGGCACAGTGGTGATTTAGACACTCCCCCAATCCCGGTGAGTGGGCAGAAGGAGGAACCTCATTATAGGATGTAGCTTTATGGAGGAAAGTTCTCATTAGTTTTTTGACTCTACCCCAACTTCATTAAAGTTAATTTCCAGGGGGAAAAAAATTAAAGAGAAGCATTTACTTTGAGAAAAGTATTGAGAAAGGAACAATATTCTAGCAAGAATATTGAATATTCTAAGACAGTGCTGTCCTGTACAACTTTCCACAATGATGGAAATACGGATACTGTGCTTTCCAGCAGCAGTCACTAGTCACAAGCGACTCTTGAGTACTCAACATGTGACTGGTGTAGCTGAGGAAGGAAATTTTGAATTGTTTAATTTTAATTAGTTTTAAATAGTCGCATGGGACCAGTGGCTACCTCATTGGATACTGCAGTTCTAGCAAAAACACTGAACATTCTAATATATTTTGCTTCTATTTTTAGTATAAATTATAGTACGTCCTATCAGGCAGAAGTAGAATTTTAAAAATATTTGTATGGAATGGACTTCCATGATTTCATGCTGATATGTCTTTATTTTGTTTTTAATAAACCAATTTTCAAATAGGAATCAGTCATATCTTTGTCTAGACAAATGATTCCCCAAACACTGCCATACTAAGATGTTTTAAAGAAATGAAGATATAGCCCTCTGTCCCGGGTCCTGTGTTATCTTGGAAATAGTAGATAGAGTGTCTATGCTACATTTTTAAAGACCAGATAAACTTTGGTTCCATTTTAGACAATTAAAAGAAAATGTAAATACTTCCAGGTTTAAAGAATCAAGCACTGGAGAGCCAGTGCAGCGTACATTTTCAAGGCACGGTGGTTTTCTTCACATATTGAATTTTAAAATAACAATAATGAAGGAACCACTACACACCTTTTATAACTGATCCTCCTTTGATCAGATTCCATACCAAGCTCAAGCTCCTCTTGCCACCATTCTTCTCCTGTTCCCAAAGAAATTTCATTCTTATTGGAACATCCCCCCTGTAAAAACAGGCAGGCAGAAATAAAAATCTAGCTCTAAAAAAAAAAAAGCAACCCTCTTTTCCCTTCAAGGTCCAACTAGTCAGTTTTCTAGGAAAGAGAAACACAATGTATACATTGTATAAACACCATGTAGGAGGTTTTATGTTATCTCCGCCCTCTCAGCTCTGTCCCTTTTTTGTTCTTGAATAGTTGTTAATTACCAGGGTAAAAACAGTAAATAAAATAAACCACTAAACCAGTGACCAGATCACTCAAGACTTTAAAGAAAAAGAGAAAGAAATCATTCTACTATTATTTTACTTAACATATTAATTGTCCCAGTTCATAACAATTAAGCCTTATCTGTCACCTATGGCAAGTGACCCTTGAAAATACCTGTCATTGCAAATGTTTCCTTTTAAACTCTTTTTCATAAATGAATTCTACATGCTACTTTATAACTCATCTGTGTGCTTCATTTATAACCCAAGTATTTAAAAATCATCTTAGCCAACCTTTCGATCATTGATTAGATTATGTTTCTATAGTATTTTAAAACTTGCAAAAATTTTCCATGTGCAAAATGAAATTTAGTGGTTAGAATAACTCCAGGGAAAGACAAGTTCAAGTTGGAAGAGAATTCGCCCAGAGTAATGTGGTTGTTAGGATCATGATCTATGGACGTCACATAGACCAGAATCCCCATCCTGGCTCCACCCTTCACTAGCTGTATGACTCTGACCAATCTCTCTAAACTCTGGTTTAAATCTCTAAAGCGAGGATACCTCGTAGGGAACTAACGGGGAACAGATGAGCTAATCGAGGCAAAGTTCCTAGCGGGGCGTCTGATACATGAAGCACGCAGTCAGTGTGTGTAGTCACGGCTGCCATGTACAGTTGTGCAGGAGAGCAAGCGGGGGCTGCAGGCTTGCCTGTCCCACTTGGCCAGGCCATATGCTCTGAGGCCTGCCTGCAGGACAGGGGGGCACTCTTGCCTAATTTTCTCAAAACTACTGTCTAGTTGCCAAGCCCTGTCCCTGCAGGGCTGGGTCCACCCCTAGTGGGCCCCTTTTCTAATCACACAGACACCACCAGGGCCGGTAGAAGCCGTGGTCACAGTTGATAGTGGTGACAATCATCCCATCACCGCTACCCTCTCAGGAAATAATAAATAGGTTGAGACTTCCAAAACCTGGCCTTTTGACTCTAACTCTAGTTGGTTTTCTGCAATACTCCTTTGCCTCTGTATGTTCTCAAATGAAGGATGCCTCTGAAAGTCCTTTGTGTGGAACAAAAATGTTACATAAATGTCAGCCGCTGTTTAAATTTTCCATTACTAACCAGGTAACCCTCTCAGGTCATGTATGACTCAAAAGGATATTGTCATTGCAAAATAAGGTGGAATTAAGGATTATTTCTGTCAGCAGCAAGCCCAGAGCCGGAGCATCTGTGGTTATGCTAATGCAGCAGGTGTGTCAGCAAAGCTCTACTCTGGGAAGAGGCTAGAATGACACAGGGCAGTTGGTCTGGGTGTGAAGAACCTGCTGTTACCACCAAGGTATCGTGTGGCAGGAGCCACTTCTCCCTTTGGCAGCAGACACAGATCTTGTTCTAGCACTTGTCAGTTCGTGTTTTCTCAGTCGAGAAAAAGATACTGCAAAACAGAAAATATTTGTTCTGCTTCCCCCCCAAAACGTCATCTTTAAAGTACACCAGATTGAAGTTTAATTAAAACCGTACTTTAATTAAACTCACAGAGTTCAGTTAAACATGTTTAAAATTGTGTCTCCAAAGTCAGACCCCAAGGGGTGTTTTGTAGTTTGCAGTTATGCTAGACCTGGGAGTGTTTATTGGTAGGAGAATCCTTCCTTCTTCGAGATCTTAACTTAAAAATTGATTAGACTGAGAAATGCTTTATCCTGCACTGTCCAATAAAGTAGCCACTAGCTACATGTGGTTATAGAGCACTGGAAATGGGAGCTTGTACAAACTGAGATATATATTCTACAAATGTAAAATACACCAGATATATAAAGATTTAGTACAGCCCCCCAATATAAATACATATCTTGTTAAAAACTTTTATGTTGGTTACATGTTGAAATGGTAATATTTTGGATATACTGGCCTAAATATAACATTGTAAAAATTAATTTCACCTGTACCTGTTTATTTTTTAGTGTGGCAATAAGAATATTTAAAATTACATATGTGCCTTGCATTATATTTCTTTTAGACAACACTGCTCTGGACAGTGTGTAGACTTTGTCTTACACATCTATTAGGTTTTAAAATCAAAATTATTGCTACCTTAGTATCTCAAGAATGCTTTGAGGATATATGAATTATGCTATAATTTTAAAATCCGCCACTGAATTGGAACAAAATGTTGCTGAAGTTCTCCAAACAATGTTATAATTCTAAGAAAATATTTTTTCACTTGTCACTGCTGAAGTTTCAGATGAGAGCAGATGAGATTTTAAGATACTACATTTTAGATTTAATAAATTATACTATTGTAATTGGAGTCAGGAAAGGAAAATTGATACTTACAGTGCTATGTAACAGAAATTAAATTTTTCATGACTGATTAACTATATCGACAATATTTTAGAAACAGACTTCTCCATTAAAAATTACTGCTTTGGTTCAGTTCAGTTGAACTTGCTTGTTTTTAATTTATCAGTCATGAGACAAGTAGTAATCTTAAAGTGTCAAGTTAGATTGTAGAAGCCGTTGAGCAATGAGAAGTGAAATCTGTAGGTTTATGTTGTACACAGCACCACCTATTGGAGAAATCTGTTAACAATCTTGAAAAATTCTGGAGAAAGAGTCAAAACTGAACTTAACTCAGAATTGTGGTTGGGGTACCAAAAAAAGCATACCAAAAACTATTAATTAAACCATAACATAATACTAACTTGCTTTTACATTGCTCCCTCAGTTCTCTTCTTCCAGGAAGTCTTCCTTAAACCCCAGCTGAGTTAGACCCACCTAGTAATACACAATACCCGGCCTGTCTTCTTCTGTAATAAGCAGTTTTGAACTTTGCTCTCTGCCGTGGTGGACTGTAAAGTCCATGAGGGCAGGGACTGGCTCTGACGTGGACTGAGCCTTTATGCTCAGTGCAGGTAACAGCTCTTGGCACAGTGCTGTTACTTTATCATAATTTGTTGAATGAATGAAATGAATGATCTGTACCCAGGCAGATGCCCCTACTTTTGGTGATGCTCCTGCTTTTGGTGATAGTAATTCAGAGACCCAGACCCAAGAGAGAAAGCAACTATTTAAAGGAAGGGATGCCACAACCAGATGGGGAGAGGAGGTCCAGGGGACAGAGGAAAGGCACGTGGTGATTAAAAATTAGTTTTCTAACTTTTAAGATATATGATTGTTAGAAATTATATGGATTGCTAAAACTGGAGAGAAAGAAAAACAGGTATATCACTTTTTCCAGATACTCTGCATCATAGCACTTCATACATTGTGCATATCTGAATAACAAAGATGGCCCTACCTTGGGTAAAGATGTAAAATAATACTGATCCACACGGACTTAAAGCAGATTCCAGGTTTGGTTAAGAATATAAGCTAAGTTACTAAAATTACAGAGCTGTATGAGACCTCTCTGTACCGTCCTTGCATCTTCCCATGAATCTATAATTCTTTTAAAAGTTGAAAAAAATAGAAAAGATTCCTCTTACGTTTACTTTGAGGGAGGAAGATCAGGTTATATCTTTTGATGTGTGTTTTTTCCTGTAGCATCTTAGGTGGGCTTGGTACAAAAGTTGCATATTCAGGTGGAGCTGAATTTTAATTCCAAAGAAATGTCAGTGATTTTCTGAAATAGTGCAGTGAATTTATTACAAGTGCTCTATTCTGTATATTCTACAGCTAGAGTTGAATGTTATAGATTTATCTTTTATTTCCTTTATTTCCCTCAATTTATCTGATATTTAGTTTTCTGTACCTGGTGAAGTTTTCCTTTAAAAAATGGAATGAAATTAAAGTGATAGTAATTCAGATTTATACACTGTAGACATACAAAACTGGGATAGTGTGATAGTTAAAAAAAAAAAAAAAAAATCCAAGCTTAGAACTACCACCAACTCTCTGCCTCTCCTCTCCATCCTCGTGGCCTTAGAAAGAATATATAACCTAAGTTATTATGTGAACAGAACTATGCTGATGATTTTCGATCATTTATTTGTCCTGTCCACCCAGAGGAAACTTTTCTTATCCTGATCTTATTGGCAAGGAATGTAGGACTCAGAGTTCAGGAACTTATCCAAGGTCCAAGCTTACTGGTTGGGGAGCTGGATTTGAATCCAAATCACCTGTCACCAGTGGGATTTCCAAAGACCCATACTGGTTAGCTTGCCCTTTTGAATTCTAACATTCTTTTTAAAAAATATGTTTTTATTAATTTTAGAGAGAGAGGAGGGAGAGGGAGAAAGAGAAACATTGATGTGAGAGAGAAACATTGATCGGCTGCCTCCTGCACGCCCCCTACTGGGGACTGAGCCCGCAACCAGGGCATGTGCCCTGACCAGGAGTCGAACCAGTGACATTTTGGTGCATGGGATGACCATCAACCAACTGAGCCACGCTGGCCAGGGCTGAATTCTAACATTCTAAGTTTCCATTTTTTTCCTGCCCCTCAATATCAGATATTCCATTCTTAGAGGAGTAAGCTGAGCAGAGCATTGGCCTGACCAGAAATTAAACCCTAGATATAGAATTCACCCTTTGTGAAACCTTGAGGCTCTCCTCCTTATGACCAGGTCACAAAGGGCCTTCAGAAAACAAATTTGATATAGGCAAAAGAGTCATGGCCCCATTTACCCAAATTATTGAGGCATTTAGTCATGTATACGTAAGCGTAAGGCAAAACTGATCAGGATGATCATTTGAAAGCTTTAAGACTAACTCGTTTAGTAGGAACATGACTTCAGTTCTGTGATTTATGCTTCGTTGTAGTATGATCTCCATAACCATTCATATCTGCAAAGCATTTTATAATTCTTACTGCTCTGTTTGAAAATATCTCAGTTGCAGACAATGCAGCCCCACCTTTTACAAATACAAACTAAATGAGTTACAAGGTGCTTAAGAAATTTATCCTTAATCAGTGAGGCAAGAAAGCTGTAGAACATTAGCTTCTGTGTGTTGTGTAGCAGGAAGTGCCGCTGCAATCAGGCCTTTCTGCTCATAGAGTGGACCAGTCAGAAGGCACGGCCCCCTTTGGACCAGAGTATTTGCAGATCTATCCATTATTCATCCACTTACCAACATGTCTATGACTTCATCCCTTCTCCCCAGCCCTGTTTCTGGACCTAGTTTCTAATCTCAGCTCTAAGGCAGACCAGCCAAGTCAATTTGGGCGTCATGTAACCTCTGACCCTCAGACCCCTGCTCTACCATAATGCTGCGTAGGTCCAACAGCTGACCCGCCACAGAGTAGACTTTCAGTGGGCGTAAATTCTAGCCTTCTCCTGGACAAACTACCTTGTTCAGAGCTCACCTCTGTCTTCCCTTCAATCTCTTTTTTTTGGAAGGGGGAGTGAAAACTTTACTAATAACAATTTAAAAGAGGGAAGGGGCTCCTTTCATATTCTCTGGCATTAAGGATCACCCTGAAAGGTAGAAGCTCTTGATTTTTATGCCCTTTTCTCCATTTACTGTATAGCTATGGAGTGGTTTAGTGTATCCTCAATAAAAAATAAAGCTGTTTAAAAATAATGGGCATTTATTATTACCCTACAAGCTCCTCTTCTTGTACCGAACCATCCTTGAATTGTTTTTTATAGGATCTGTTGTTGTGTTTTTAATACTTTGGGTTCTGAATTTGTAAGGACAGGTACAGGGTGACAGTCTACTTTCCAAATGTGTCAGTCAAGTCATAGTCACCAGGATTGAATGTTAAATGCAGATTTTCAGGTTCCGCCCCTGGCTGACCAAGTCAGAATCTCCACGAGAGAAACCTCGGAATCCGTGCTTTTAATATGTAGCACGGGTGTTGCTTGGGATCTAGCCTTTTGGGGTACACTGCACTAGGAGCTGGCTTCGCGGTGAGTATGAATGTGATACAGGCATCACATCTGTGCTGCAGATAATCGTGTTGGATTTACCTCTATGTGGAAAGGGTGGGAGCAAAGCAAAGATTCTTGATAATTGCTGCTTCTGGCCTAAGTCATAGAGCATTTTAAAATCTGAATGCATATAAATTCAGTCCTGGAAAGAACACTGATGTTGTTCCATTTTTACATTATCAGACTTTATTACTGTTTGCCTGGAAATCTGTCTTTTCTGATACAGTAGTCCCCCCTAATCATGATTTTGCTTTCCACAGTTTCAGTTACCTGTGGTCAACTGCAACCCTAAAATATTAAATGAGAAATTCCAGAAGTAAACAGTTCACGAGTTTTAAATTGCATGCCATTCTGAGTAGCATGATAAAATCTCACACTGTCTACCTGGCCAGCATGGCTTAGCTGTTGAGCATAGACCTGTGATCCAGAAGATCGAGGTTTGATTCCCGGTCAGGGCACTTGCCTGGGATGCAGGCTTGATCCCCAGCAGGGAGAGTGCAGGAGGCAGCCGATCAATGACCCTCTCACATCATTGATGTTTCTCTCTCGCTCTCTCCCTCTCCCTCCCTCTCTCTGAAATCAATAAAGATATATTTAAAAAAAAAAAAAACTCACACTGTCCCACCAGGATGTGAATCATCCGTTTGCCCAGTGCATCCACACTGTATATGTTATCCACCCCTTAGTCACAATGCCGTCTTGGTTATGGGACTGGTTATCTGAGAGAGAGCCCACATTCACATAAGTTTGATTACAGTATATTGTTAATTGCTCTATTTTATTATTAGTTATTGTTAATCTCTTACTGTGCCTGATTTATAAATTAAACTTTACCATAGGTATGTATGAATAGGAAAAAGGATCTGGAAACTTATCCCCCATGGGTAAAGGGACCTCAAGATGCCTTTTTAGATTGTATCACAGAATTATCAGAAGAGTTTTATATTCTCATGAGGTTTTAATTCAGTTTGGTTAAACATCCATTAACTAAACTAGTTTCTGAGTTATTAACACATGGATGTAGTAGACTTTATTATGGATACAAAGCAGGAAGACTAGATCCATTTTTTCACATACAATTTTTTTATTTAAAAACCTATTGAAAGAATAAACAATAACCAGTCTCTACTACTGCACCTGTTTTAGAGCAAGAGTTTAAAGAATTATTTCAGTTATTTGGTATGAAAAGTATGAGTCTTATTAATTTCCATTTGATTTTTTTGTTCAATGGATATTAATTGAACACCTACAATGAGCCAGGCCTCAATATCAAACATTATCTAATTTAATGTAATTTACTGTGGCTACTTTACATTTTATACAAAGAAAATCTAATTTTAATACACCATAATAATATATCAAAATTCTAAGTAGAATAAAAGCCCTGTGGTAAGGTTGCCAGGTAACATGGCCACAAGTCAGGGCCTCACAGTAGCTGAGTGCCAGAGCCTTTTCTCCATTCCCTCCTGCAACTTTTAGCCAGCTGAGTCTTTAGTTACCTGATTTCAGACTTTCAGCTAAGGTCATTTCACTTTTTTGTTTCAGCTTGTTTTTGTTTTTGTTTTGTTTTTTAAATATATCTTTTATTGATTTCAGAGAGAGGAAAGAAGAGTCAGCTTGTTTTTTTAAAAGCAAGAAACAGAGAAAAAAATGTGCTTGAGTTAAGTCAACTTTAAAATGCTAATAGCTAATATGTGTGTATTATATTATTAATACTAGCATGGTAGTATTATTACCCATGTAATGATACATGTGTATACATTTATTATAATATGAATTATAATCTTCCTCTTCTCTTTTCCCCTACCCTAATTTTTATGTAAACTATATGAATTTACACAGACATGTAAAGATGTGATTAGTCAATTTTTATATTTTGTGTGACTTTATAATTTAACGTGCCTTCGAGGTTTATGTATCACAGCATATACTCCTACCTCACTTTTTAATACTGCACAGTATTTCAGAGTAGGGCTATATCATAGTTTATTTAACCTCTGTTCTGTTGATAGCCAATAAGATCTTGTGATAGATTTTTGAGGTCATAAGAATTCCATAGTGACTTTACTAATTGGTGTTTACCTCTTCCTCTTGCCTCCTCACATTACCTACTCTCTACATCATTTATTTTCTTACTTATGCAGATATCCAACTCTAGCTCTTGAAGAAATTATGCTTTTTTTTTTTCTATTTTATTTTTTATTGAATTTATTGGGGTGACGTTGGTTATTAAAATTATATACGTTTCAGGTGTACGATTCTATAATACACCATCTGTATATTGTATTGTGTGTTCACTACCCCAAGTTAAGCCTCCTTCCGTCACCATTTATCCCCCCAATACCCTCTCCTACCTCCCCCACCAAAGAAATTATGCTCCTTTTTCTAAACCAATATTTAATTTTTAAAAAAAATTACATTTCTATTTTTATTTTCAGAAAAAAAACATTTAAAATATTTTAAGTACACATATAAACAGAATATAACCTGGTTAAGGGAAGATATCTTTTCTTCATTTCATCATACAGAGGCCTGGGAATCTTGAATAATTCAAGAGGCAACGAATGTGTTCGTGATTCTATTTAAAGAACGGTGCATGGCGACTCTAATACCTAAAATCGCCACATTGGTTGTTCCTTTTGGGGTGAGGCTTATCTATAAAATCCCTATTAAAATATACATTGAGGGCCAATCAATATGCAAGTTTTAATGGTGACAGAAGAATTGCTAAAAATCTTTAAAGTGCTTACAACACAGAGCGTCTCTGAACCATTGGCAAATCCTGAAAGATAAGTGTGGAGTTAGAAATCTGAGCTTCTCCATTTACCTCTCATCTGCCGCATCTGAGATGTGCACACCCACTTGTATGTGGGGTGGCTTTAATGCTTTACCAAAGGTCATGTAGCATGAAGGCGGCCAGGCGGCCTCCATTACACAAAGTGGCGGCTCTCCCCAACCCATTGTTATTACCGTCTCCAGGGGCGACACAGCCGCCTCTTCCTCAACTCCCCACAAATGCACGTGCACACACCCACAGCACTCACACACCGGCGGCTCAGAAGTGTCCCCCCAAAGATGCCTCGCGCCCTCTGGCCGGGCCAGATTGATCTTGAGTAAATGTCATACTCAGAGCTACACAGCTTGTTACAGGTACTCAGGAAATCTGACTTGTTTGAAGGATGTAATTTCATAACAGGGTCTTCTTAAATGGCTTGCCCTGTGTGGAGTCCTGAGCCATTTCCGAAGAGGAACATAATCACACGTTGGAGGCAGAAAGTAAAAAAAAAAATCTACTTAGCAGATGATGGTGTACTGCATAGCAGTTTAAGCAAATTACCAGAACTTTCTCAGTTGCAGCATGAGTTATGAACTTGGGGAATGGAGACTTTTTTAAAATAAGCCAAATCGTGGGTAGGGAATGTATCTGCTGTGTACGGACCTTTTATTTTCTGTCAATTCCTGAATAGGTGAAAACTTCCCCAGAATATTTTCCTGAGCAAAACTGATTCCTTCCTGTTTTTCTATACTAACATTTTTAATATTCTTTACACCTTTGTGTAAAGATTATTAGATTCAGTGCTTAGGTTTGGACAGAGCATAGAGGAAAGAAATGGTTAGTAACAAAAAAGACCAAAATTCCAGGTCCACCTTTGATCTGGGTTAAACCCTATTTTCTCCACCAGTCAACTGTTAATTTGGTGCTCCTGTGTCAGAGTCTGGTGGTTAATCTGTAAAATGAGAAGATGCCTCTGATCCAATCGCCTAACCATCCATTTTACCATTTTACAAATTTCTGTTAAGTAGAAGCCATACCTCAGGCTTCCGTATCTGATCAAGGAGCAGACATCGTCACCGATCAGTGAGGGTAGCACGTGGGATGTATGTATCAGGGGTGTGAAGAGAGGCTCATGTGAGTAGCAAACAACAACAAAACCACAGCCCCCCCCCCCCAAGTTTGGGGATTTCCCCTTTATTTTGCAGCAAGTAAAACTACCGCAGCTGTATAAGCCCCAAGGTAGCACTGTCTGTACCCCACCCTCTTCTCACCTGCTCACCTCCAACTCCATTTCTCACCCCTTGGGAGTAGCCAGTGCTAACGGCCTTGAGTGTTTTTCCTACCAATTTCTCTTATAATAATATCCAAATGAGCAGATTACATTTTCCCCTGAAAAGGGTCCTACCATGCATATTGCTGTCATTTTTCCTCTCCTCTCTCATAGCTTTCTACTGCTCAGTCACTCCCTGCCTGGCTCCCGCTTCACTCAGGCCTCTCCCCGAACGTCATATCCTCAGAGAGGTGTTTCCTGACCATCTATTCAAATAAGAAGCTCTCCTCCCTCTCCCCCTCCATGTTCACGTTCTATTTCCTGCCCTCCATTGATTACTTTCTCCATATTTGTTTAGTGGTGTGTGCCCGCCTCCCCCCCCCACCCCCCACCTCCCCCCCCACCCCACCCCACTGCAGGGCTCCCCATGTGAGCAGTGGCTAGACCAGTGCCTGCGCATGGTGGGTCCTCGGTAAATACTTGGCAAATGCGTGAACCTGGATCGTCCAGTTTACCAGCTGCAGGAACGTCTAGAGTGTGGATGAGCCATTCCCTTACCAATGGGCACTCAGGCTCTTTCAGGCTTTAGTCATCGCAAGCAGTGCTGTTCTGCGTGTGCTTATAAGAAAGATCAGAAAATGGGATTTCTGGGCCCAATGATAGGCGCGTTTTCATTTTGAATAGATGATGCCCAATTACATTGTCAAAAGATTATCGCCATTCACACCCCACTTGCAGTGATGAAAACACCTGTTTTCCGAAAATTTTCCCTGGATAAGACGTTATCAGCCTTTCATCTTACAAAGAGGCTGGTGTGGAGGGAGATCTGATCTTGTTTTAAATTGGTAGTTTTATGTCAATTATCAAGTGTGAGCATTTTAATATATGTTTGTTGGCCATTTTTCAGCTTCTGTGAATTGCCTGTTTATAACATTTTGCCACGTCTCCTGGCTTTCTCAGTTTCTTACCGACTTGTGGCTGCCGTTGGTATTGGACATATTAATCCCTTATTTGTCGGGTGTGTGGTTCATTATCTTTGCCACTCTACCTTTCGTGTTTCAAGTTTACTATTTTTGTCATAGAAAGCTTTATATTTTTATAGTCAAAACTGCCTTTTAGGCTTCTGGGTTTTCAGTTTTAGGCAGGAAACTTTTTTCTAAACAGGCTAAAACATATTCTCTTGACTTTTTTTTTTGGTAATATTTTAAATTTTTTTAAGTACTTAAGTCTCTTGTGCAGCTGGGATTTTTACTTATATATAAGATGTAGTGATTTAGCTTCATTTTTCCAAATAGATTTTCAATTATGTTAATACCATCTTTTAAATAAACGATTATTTTGAAGTTTAAATATATGGCTTTGATTTAAATATATTGATTTAAATATATAATGCATATATAAAAGTAGATGTGGACTTAAATATATACTATGTATGTGTCTATGTTACATGTGTGTATATGTACCATATATATATAAATTTGAATCTCTTTCTTAATTCTCTATTCTTGTCCCTTGACCTATTTATCTAATATACATATTTCTTATAATTTTATATGTCTCTCTATATAACTGTTTTATTATGATACTTCTAGGTAAGTTGTTAAATCTTATAAGATAAATTCTCCCTCACAAATCTACTTTTCCAGAATACTCTTGGCTAGTCTCAAAAAATTGTTATTTCATATGATTTTTTAAATCATTTATTTCAATTGAACCTACCAAAGCCGCATAAAACCTGGCTTTTGAAAGAAGGTGCCTCTTGCTGGATGGACTAGGCTGGAGTAAGGAGAGGCGCGTGGCAGGGAGATGGCTAGGAGGGGGTCTCCGTAATCTAGGCAAGCCCGAACAGGGGGGTGACAGGAGAGCAAGCCATTTCCAAAACACGGAGAATCACAGGGACTTTCACCTTGAGATGGGAAGTACAAAGGAAAGTGCGACAAAGCTGTTAGGCTGGAGGAGTGAACAAGCTGTAAGCCCTTCCCGGGAGCTGGGACGGCAGGGGAGTAGGGCTGGAGCAGGACAGAGAGGAGAGAGGGGTGTCCACGTGTAGCTAGGATGTGGCAGGGCCATTGTGGAAGACAGGAACTGGTGGTGATGTTACTGACCATTTGGGTAATTGAAAAACATTTTAAAGAGGCTTTCAAATAAAGTTCTAGAGCCTTTCAGACATACTTACATTCTTGTTCACTTTCTTGTGGGGCCCTACTTTTTTCTGAGTCATTCCTACTTTTGGCAGCTTGAGAGGAGATGATGTAAATAATCACAGAATGAAGTGTCCCTTTTGGAGGATAGAAATTTGCCCATATATAGTAAAATGCCAGTTTTTGAAGATTTTGCTCCTCTTCAGTAGAAATATTTTTCTACAAATACTGTGTATGAATAGCTTTATAATATTCTTGCAAAGCTTGATATTATTTCAAGGTCACTGTAGTTTTCTCTTTATCATAAAAAAATCTCTGCTTAGACTACTGAATATAAATAATTTTAACTATCAAAATAACACACCAGTTTGTTTCAAGGTATTGTGGAAACAGATTTATTCTCATGGCTTTTTTTCATTCATTTGTCTTTTCAGAGCTTGATAGCCCAGAAGAGTTAGGGAAGAAGCGCATCTGCAGGATTATCACGAAGGATTTCCCCCAGTATTTTGCAGTCGTTTCACGGATTAAGCAGGAAAGCAACCAGATCGGCCCTGAAGGTGGGATTCTGAGCAGCACCACTGTGCCCCTGGTCCAGGCATCATTCCCAGAGGGTGCTCTTACCAAAAGAATTCGAGTGGGCCTCCAGGTAACATTCACAGAAAGTTCTCCTTGCTTTATGTAGAGGACACGGGAGCATGTTCCGCTCTGGAAACAGTTGTCATAACTCATCTTGATGATGTTGCTAATTACAGCATTAGATCATTTGGGGAAATCATTAATCATTTCAAATGAAAAGCATTAATTACAAGTTAGCTTAGTGGCTTATTAAACAAGGTACATATTTTAGGGCTTTTCTTTTTATATATATATGTTTTTATTGACTTCAAAGAGAGGAAGGAAGAGGGATAGAAACATCAATGAAAGAAACTTCCATTGGCTGCCTCCTGCACGCCCCCTACTGGGGATCGAGCCCGCAACCCGGGCATGTGCCCAGACCAGAAATCAAACCGTGACCACCTAGTTCATGGGTGGACGCTAGCCCGCTGAGCCACACCGGCCGGGCAGGGTTTTTCTATATAAAAGTATTACCTGATTTCTGATGAGAAATCACTTTTTTTAACCACAGGTTATTGGTCTCAGTATGTGGAGCAGCCGAAGCATCCAAGGGCAAATATACCATTAAAGAAACAACCTGTATTTGATTTGGTCTATAACATGCCACATCATAGAAATCAGTCATAGTGAAACTTGCAAGCTTTCACATTTCGGTTTAAGTAAATGCTGGGCTTTATCCAAACCAGTTGGGCCTTGTTTTGGCTTGGAAAGCTGATTGGAAATCTTGGCAGGGGGGGTCTTTCATGTATTTATTCATTTCAGTTAGACTGAACCAGTACTTAACCAGTATTTTTTTTTCTTACTGAATAAGGAAAATAGCCAGAAATAACTTAATTTGTGTTGTTAATGAATAGAGTGCTTACTATTTTAACTGAGCGTTGCCTCTCCTGCCCAAGGAGTTGGGTTTTTAGAGCTGAGCACTCGGAGCCCTGGGAAGGCTTCAGTAAACACTAGCTGGAGAGACCACCTTACGTTCCGGCGATAGGAAGTTCCCTTCAGCTCTTCCATGTGGAGCATGTTACCAAACGGCAAAGAGAACGAAACGGAGTTAAGCTTGGGAGACTAGAATTTAAATCCTTTGAAATCATGAATGCTTTTTTGTTGCTTAACTCTGAAAACCTCGATTTTTACATGGGTGCAAGTTGCCTGTGTAATGTTTCACTGAATGTCCTGCATAGGTTTAAAATACCTTGGACGCAGCATTTGTCGTCCTTTACTGTGGATTAGACTAGGGCTCGTCTCTGCTGTGAGATGGGACTCGCTCTCTGTCACACAAGCTCCTGCTGTCTGGGTTACATTAAGGAAATGCTCAGGCTGGCTGGTTCCTGCTACTGTGTTGGGTTTGTTTTGTGTGTTTGTCTTTACGCCTTCCTGAAATAGTGAGAAGGGATTAAGAAAAAAACATTTACTACTTATGTGTTTTTGGTTATTTCCTCCCATTTAAAAAGTCAACTTTCCAATGCGATAAAAAATGTCCACTTTCCTCTAAGGTCTTTTCTCTGTCTCTAGGCTCAGCCTGTTCCAGATGAAATTGTGAAAAAGATCCTTGGAAACAAAGCAACGTTTAGCCCAATTGTCACTGTGGAACCAAGAAGAAGGAAATTCCATAAACCTATCACAATGACCATTCCGGTGCCCCCGCCCTCGGGAGAAGGCGTATCCAACGGCTACAAGGGGGACGCCACACCCAATCTGCGCCTTCTCTGCAGCATTACAGGTTTGGCTATGTTTTTGCTGTACTTGCTCTTGATGCTTGCATTTGCAGTGATTCCGTATGAAAACATAAAACCTTTGAAACGTCAATGCCAGCATGAGTAAAAATAAAACATTTTTATTTGTCCATCACCTCATTTCTATTATCTCTGTAGTCATTTCAAGATGTTGCTATTATGTATCATTTAAAATTCATTAACAGTTTTCCTGCTATTAAATTTAATATTAATAATAGTGCCCTTTTAAAGTTATTGAGATATTATTGAACCTGTTGGAGCATCTAGGTAATCTCTCATGACCTAGACAGAGGTGGTGGACCTAGCAACACCCTTTAGATGACAGGAAATTAGACGGACTTTGGGGAGAATGCATTTTATGAGAAGCACCTGGAATCCAGAGCTCAATTCCCATTTTTTTTTCAGTCTAATGTGATTTTTAACTGAAAGTCCAAGGCAGTTGTGTTTGTCTGTTTGTCTGTTTTGTCTTTAAGAATAATTTTGATGGCAGATTCACCCTTTTTCCCTGGGAAATTAAATGATTCAGGCAGTACAAATGAGTTGCTTCTTAACTTTCTTGATAGTTACTGCCTTTTTCAAAATTAAAAAATAAAATAATTATATTGTCTATCTGAAACAATAAATCTTGGCACTTACAAATTGCAATTATAAAATCCACTTATAAACTAGTTAGCCTAATTTTAATGCATTCATTAGTACCCAGACAGAAAAGTAATTTTTTAAAAATCTAGTAATATCTTACAAGGAGGTCCCTATAAGCCAGTAAAAGTATAAAAGGAGAGTAGAGAGGAAAACTGCCACTTGTACATGTCGTTAATTGAAAGTGTTGACATTTTGCAAGTTACTGGCAATTCGGGAAGAACAGGATAAAGATACAGATGTTACAAGGAGCATCTATCATGATGAAAGTCACCATATCTGCTGTTGTTCTTAGGGGGCACCTCACCTGCTCAGTGGGAAGACATCACAGGAACTACTCCTTTGACATTTATAAAGGATTGTGTCTCTTTTACAACCAATGTTTCAGCCAGGTATGGAAATAAAGGATTCCCAAATGCAGTAAGGAATTAGTTTTATTACCTTTTGGAAAGTAAAAATTGTTGTGCTCAGTATCAGTATGGTTATTTTTTACAATTTTGATGGTGAAGTTAGATCTAACTCAGAAATTTTAAAATTCACTGGGATAAGTCATTTAGCCCAGTTTTCATAGGAAGCTCTAAGGTGCTACACTGGATTCTTCCAGTAAAATTTCTTAGCAACTTTAATTCATACTTATAGGAGTTTTCTCCCATAAAATCCTTGCTCCTTCCAATGGTAAAGTAAGAGATTAAAAACTTCAACAGGAGTAGAAAGGAAGGCTTATCATGGGTATGTGTTAGAGGGAAACAAGAATTTTACACATGCCCATGATAAGCCTTCCTTTCTACTCCTGTTGAAGTTTTTAATCTCTTACTTTACCATTGGAAGGAGCAAGGATTTTACGGGTAAAAGAAAAAAATATTAGCATTTTCTGTGTTTGATAAACAGAGTGAACATCTTGCTGTTTGTTTGATGATCAAGTCGATGTTTTGGTTTAGTTCCCTTTATACTCTAATTTTTTTAAGATTTGGCGTTTAAATCACTTCATTTTCATACTTAACGTTTTGTTTTTATTTTGATTTGGTTCCCTTTTTATCAGATTTTGGCTTGCAGACTGCCATCAAGTTTTAGAAACGGTGGGGTTAGCCACGCAACTATACAGAGAATTAATATGTGTTCCATATATGGCCAAGTTTGTTGTGTTTGCCAAAATGAATGATCCTGTAGAATCCTCCCTGCGATGTTTCTGCATGACAGATGACAAAGTGGACAAAACTTTAGAGCAGCAAGAGAATTTTGAGGAAGTCGCAAGAAGCAAAGATATTGAGGTACCTTGTTCAGAACAAGTTCATTCGATTATATTCCCCACATACGGGGTTTTATTTTGAGACCATAATAGTGCTCACTATAAATATCAAATATATTATTGGTTTTAGTTTTTGTTTAAAAAATGTAATATAGACTCATTCTCAAATTATTTTAAGTGTTTTTGAGGTTATATCTTAGTTGGTTAAAATGTACTACTAATGAATCGAAGTCATGGTTTCCACTTTCCTGGAGCTCCTTGAGTTCATCTTAATTTCACGGCCACTGTCTGTGTATACACATTACTATGATCTTCCTTTTTCAAACCTAGCCGTCAGATAAGTATCTAAGAGTAAAAAAACACAAACCTTTCACAGTCTATCTGATTGATGTCAGATACTTTCTTAAACATGTTTAAAGGTGCTAGAAGAGAAATTTCTAATTTTGTCTTATAGTGTTCATAATATGGTTTCTAATCACAGTTGTTGAATTGTGAGCCAAAAGAGTTATCTTTGTGACAAATAGAACCATAGAAGTAATTTCCTAATAAGGAGACAAGTGTGACATAGAAACATGTCATTCTATTAATGTTACATGAGTTAAAATCTGAAAATTCTTTTAACTAAAATTAACATTAAATTATATATTTCTTTTACTCTAAAAGGTTCTGGAAGGAAAGCCTATTTATGTTGATTGTTATGGAAATCTGGCTCCACTTATCAAAGGAGGACAGCAACTTGTTTTTAACTTTTATGCTTTCAAAGAAAATAGACTGCCATTTTCCATCAAGGTAAATCATCTTCAACAGAGACTGTGAATTTTCTAATAATTTATTCCATTTGAAGTATCCCACCAAACCTGAAGTCATAGGAACAAGGTCAGATTTTGTCTTAGTTCTACCCAAGTGTAGTTTCTAGCCAGGAAAGATTTGTAATTCATTAAAAATCTTTACCTTTGAAACAGCTAAATAACCATTTATGTTTAAGCAAGTGTTTGTAAGGCCAAACACTCTTAGAATAATAAAATGCCTCATATCTGGTTAATGCTCAGGATCAAATGATGAATGAAAGCGAAGTTCAGTATTCAAGATTCACCTTCATTTCTGATGGAGCCCAGGGGCCTCCTGGAAAGACCATCTCTCTCCTCAGAGAACAGAAGGACACAGGGCAGTTATCTTACTGTCATTATTATTTGCTGTTATTATTGTTGCTAAAACTGAGGCTTTGAGAAAAAGAAATTTAAATTGGACAGGAAGAAAGTGCATTTAACCCAGACACAACAATCCTGTGCTTAGACTAGGAATCAGACATTCTCGATCTTGCCGAGTTTAAATGTGACCAATTGGGGGGAAATGTAATTTTTATCATGTTTTCCCTTTACTTGTCCTGCCTCTTGACGGTTTCCACAAAACAACCATGCTTAACTCTTATAAAGACAGGAATCTAGAAAAGTCTATAACTGTCTACTATATAAATTCTTCTAGATTAGAGACACCAGCCAAGAGCCCTGTGGCCGTCTGTCTTTTCTGAAAGAACCAAAGACGACAAAAGGACTGCCTCAGACAGCTGTTTGCAACTTAAACATCACCCTGCCAGCACATAAAAAGGTATCTTTTCATATTGGTTTACTTGAGCTTTCTTTCCCTGGCCTTGAAGAGGTGCGCCCTTGGTATGCAATTAAGGAATGCTTTGTCACACGGTGACAGCTCTTGACACTCAAGTTCTCTTGGTCTCCGTGTTCGAGGGGCTCGGTCTTGTTACTGTGGTGTCAGATTCCTATGGTTCGTATGCTGGGGTCCTCTGTTTATTGCTTCTGCTTCTGCTGGCAGTTCATAGACTTGTATGCTCTCAAAGGACATCACACGTTCATCTGCCATGGATGTGCCGTTCTTGATACGTTTTGGTGGCTTCTTTTGATTTGCTCTGCCTTCTAAACCAGCTTGCATTGTGTGCTCCCTACTGAGTCCTTTTCATATCCCGATGTTCTTTCCCGCTGTCCATTATAATATTCCTTGTCTCTGCAATGCATCTTGGAACGAAAAGGAGACAGAGTCAGACCAAGAGGATGAGGTAATATGAACACTTCTGCTTTTACTCTACCAGACATAGACTAGACATTGAATCTCTAAAAAGCTGCAGAGGGCTGAAGTGTGGGAAACGTGTTGTATTTTTTTAGCTTACGTGAGTAAAGGGTATATATTTTCTGAAAGAATAGTTCACTTTTCATCCACATGAGACTACTTCAGTACATTCAGTAAAATCATCATCAAAATAATGATTTAAAAAGACAAACTAAAGACCTTTAAACATTTTTAAATATGATTGGCATGTATCAAAATATACATTTGTGCATAGTTTCACCTGGTATCAACTGTTATAATCAAGATCATGGGTAATATATAAAATTTTATTATACAAATCAACTTATGTTTGACGTAATGTAAAATATGTGCTCAATGGCTATTGATATTTTATATTCTATTAAAGAAATTTATCTTGGCCATTTTTTAAGGATATAGTTATTCAGTTAAGCTTTGAATGAATTTTTACTTAAAAGTTATCTCCTAATTTTTCTCCAAGGTAGATGATAATTGGATTTTTAAAACTCACACCTCAGTAATAGAATCAGCAGCCTTAAGACTCAGTAACCTGGTTCCTAATAAAACCATTAACCTGTTTTTTAATCTTCTCATCTATATATTATGCCTATTAACATACAGAAACAGCAGCAGTAATCAGAATGATAAACTTTGTGTGCCTTTTTTCCTGGAATGTACTCACATAGAGTGAGTGTACATTGTGATGTATGTACTCTCAGGACAAACGAACTGGAGAAAATTTACTGTTCAGCCTCAGAAGTCTCCGTAATGCTCGTCTTTTATCTGTAGTTCCCTGTAGTCTGCTGTGTTGGTGCTCATATATTTGCTAAGTGATGGCTATTTGTTTGAGATATTGGGGTGGGGTTATAGAATCACATTTTTATGAGGAAATTCCATAGGAAGAAAAATAAGGACAAGCAAGCTATCAACGTAACATCCTACAAAATGTTTCTAAAGTTTGAAAATGTCACAAGGGTGTTGGATATAGTCTTTCTTTGTTTTTCCGTTTCAGGCCGAGAAAGCAGATAGACGACAGAGCTTTGCATCTTTAGCTTTACGTAAGCGCTACAGCTACCTGACTGAGCCTGGAATGAGTGAGTTTCTAACACGTTCACTAATCTGTGTCGATTTTTATAAGAAGAGACATTTTTTCTATACAGTCAGAACTTGGGGGTCATTTGAAAACCCAGTGGCAAAAGAAAAATTGCCTACAAGAAAACTATCATGAAATCTAAGTGATATATTGTACAGAGTTGAAGATACGAGGCACAAACACCCCTAGATCATAGCTACAAACATTTTTTAAACACCATTAACCATTATCGCTTAGAATCACCTATTACTACTTGTCTTTAAAAAAACCATGATTTCACTTTGTTAACTATGCTAGTAGATAATGCTGTACTGATGTTGCTTTAAATCTATGATCAAAAGAGAAAATATTTATTTTTTGTATGTGGGATGGTAGAAAGGATAAGTGACTTTAGTTGTCATCTCATTTTTCTTAACATAGGTAGGTCACTGTATCTTCATCCTGAATCTTTTTCTGCCCACTTTGAAAGAATTACATATTCCTGCCTCCTTAGAGTAGCACTTGTTTACTGATTCTCTTTCCCCTCCTTCCCTGTCTGTCTCCCTCCCCCTGCCCTTTATGAAATACGTTCTAAGGCTGGTCTTCACTACACTGGTTAGACTCTTTTCTTCTCTCAGTGATTGTTTTGGTTCATTGTTTACTGGTTTGCAAGTATCAAGGTATAGATTCATTCAGTCATGTTCATTCACTTTCTCTCTCTCTCTCTCTGCTTTTCCCTCCCCACATCCTTATATTTATCACCTCTGGTGCTCACTGCAGTCCTTAAGATAACCCCTTTCACCAACAGGAGCCAAAACTATGAGAACAACACTGCGTTTGATTGATGTAGTGGTGCCACTTTAACCATCAGAGAAAGATTTATACAGGAAATTATTTCCAGATTATCGCATCATTTCTAGCTGTTCCCCATTACCCACAATGACTTGAGTTCAGGGAAGACTGAAAATTTGTCAGTAAGAGCCACAACTTTGGATTTTCCCCTTTCCTGAATCCTTGTTTCTGGGGGCCAACATATTAAAGTGTGGCCACAGATACTGCTCCTTAGCTCTGATGGTCTTAGCATAATCTTCTGGAGTCTAGCTCCTTGACTACTAGGGAAGCTTTTATATTCAGACACAAAACAGGGAACAAGAGAAATGAAGCCCTGCGATACGCATGACTGTGTTCTCCAGATCTCAGCTTTTCCCTCCAGCATAAATACTCTAAATCCTCTCAGAACCATAAAGGCTGAAATTAACTCCCATTGTGCTACAAAGCAGGAAAGGTATGTGTGTAGCAGGATGGTTTTTCAGTAACGGTGTCTCCTGGAAGTTTTCGTTGGAATACTCTTCTGCCCCCCAGCTAAGACTCTCACTGGGTAGCTGGTTGCGACTCCAAGACACTATCCTTAAGTTTTGGACAGGCTCCGCGAACCAGCTTCTTGAGGCCAGAGGCACTCCGGGCAGGCGAGCTCCCATCTGGTTCTGGTCCCTAAGGTATTGTTTTGGGGGAAGTATGAGTTGTAAGGTCAGGTAAATGTTAAGTCAATTGCATTTTTCCCCACTTATGAAAGTGTTGCTACGTTTTGGTTAGAGTCAGTTAAGGTGTATGTAGCTTGCCTTCCTTGAGTTTTGATAGAAGAGAGAGGATGCTTTTCTCTGTTTTATGAGAGTAGAAGGGCGGTGAACAGAGGAATGGAAAGGAGTAAGGGGAGGCTAAGGGAAAACGAAGGAAATGTCATGGCCCCTGAATTGGTGTTAGAACTCCAAGTGAATGCAACTTCCCTCTCCCCACCCTATCCTTTCTGACTGTCCCTGCACCACCACCACCACCCCCGGGATTCTGGTGTAATTCAGTGCCTGATATCCAGAAACGGCCTTTGTTATAAAGGCACCACAAAAATATGTGTCATTGAAGCGTAACATGTAACTGAGCAGTAGGTTGGCTGCTTTGGGCACGGTCTAAAGCCATAGATGTGGTTCAGAAGACTTCTCTGTTTGATGGAGCCAGCCTTCAGTGGTCAAGGAGAGATGCTTTGGCAGTTTCTGGTAGTTACAAAGAGAAATTCTCTTGAGACGGGGGACTGAGCCCAAATCACTGAATTGAAGGAATCCCCAAATCTTCCATTTGCAATGTGGCCTTTCTAACAGAGTTAAGTGATATAATATTGAGAATTATGGCTAGGAGGAATAATGAGTGGGGTTTTCCTCTGTTCTTCCACTTTTCCTTCGAATAACATGTCAGCCTAGAAAAGGATAGGTTCGGAATGTTTGAATTGAAATGTACACTAGGCATGAAAACCTTCACCCCTGTGGGAGTAGCTGCTAATTCAGGGCTGATTGTAGCGATGGCACCAGCGCAGCCTGCAGAGGAGCATGAAGCTGAAGCCGGTGCTCATTTCCCCTTCGCGGTTCACTCTTGTTCTGCGCCAGTGCTTTCTGGGAGAGCGACTACTCCCCTTTGACATGCACGATAGCCCTCGGCAGGCACTGCACATCGCTGTGACCGGCTCGGTTTGTTTGGTAGAGTTGTGGAGGTAGAGAGGACTAAGTGTGTGTGTTTACCTCATTTGTGTGTTTCCTGTCCCATTGCCAGAAGAATGCTGATAGTAAATCCACCTTTGCTAGGCCTGCCTCATGGCTGCTCCAGTGTTTGGAGTATCCATGAGTCCCATGAAGATTCCTGGAAGGCACCAGAATTGGTACCTTTGCCACTGACATATTTATATACAGGAAAATGCTGAATCCCACCATAGATACTTAAATAAGGGGTGTTGAAAATATGAATGTGCTTTTTAGATTTTCCCCGTGATACCTTTTGAGAATTGAAAGTATAATAGATTATGAAAAATATGAGATAAACTGTGTGCTTTTATCCATAATGAAAACACCAGACATGGATATGTAAGAGTATCGTTAATATGCAGTATTATATATTTTCCTAAAATCTCAAAAGGTACCAAGACTTCACATCTCATGGAAAAAGTGTACTCTTCTTTCTCAATGCTCTTGTGAAAGTATTTTTAAAGTTTATATATTGTGCATACTATGGCATAAAAATTGTATTACTTCATTGGCTTGTTTGCCGTGATATATTGCGCATGATAAAAATGTTTTGCTGCTTTGCTTGCTTATGGTAACCATGAACCATATTTTCTGTTTTTTTCCCCCCGTGTGTGTGTGTACACATGCATTTTAAAATCATTTCATATTACATTTTCTTTTTTCATCAAAAGGAATATACTGCATGGAAAAGATAAATGCAAACATTCCTTTTCTTTGTTTTTTCTGTTAAAATTCTGACTCAGAAAATTTCTTGCTCTTATTGGCTTTTTATGGGTGTGAAGCATAACCGAATTGTGCATGGAAGATACAGATTTAAAATCGAGTGGCTTCACAGTTTGCACATCAGTTGCCTGTCACTTAAAAGTTATTTTGGATTCTGCATGAACTAGGCTTGAGTGGTTTTCTAAAAAAGACTTTTAGATATTTAATGTATAGCTACACACATTGATATGGTTCTTAGTAGGTGCAATCTGTATCACCCAAAAGGTTCAAGGCGAGGGAACATCAGAAATTGCTAAAATGAGAGTTATATGGTTGCACAAAACAAACATGAACCTATACAGGCAAAACAGAACGGCTACTGATATTTCAAAGCCAGCACATAAGAAAGTCAATAGGAAGTAAGGGAACAGTTTTCCATTGTGGTTATGTTTTATCATTAATTCTTTCCTCGTGTTTTTTATTTTTCATTGTTGGCCTATTGGGTTGCGACGCGCTTTTTCTGTCTTTCATTTCACATTGCTCTGTTTTTTATTTATTTAGTGTTGTTGGTTTTTTTTACTTTGGATTAGTTATGTCTGCAGACTTTTTTTTTCCCCCTCTTTTGCTTAATTGTTCCTTTTGCCTCTTCCATTCTAAATCATGCAAACAATTGTACTTGCTTTTGTAATATTTCAAAGTTTACTGACCAATTTTTTTCTCTGGTCTCTCTGTTTCTCAACCATTTTCGTTGATTTTTGTGTTTGATTTCATTTTAAAATTTAAGAAACAGTTGAACGGAGTGCAGGAGCAACAAGATCCCTCCCCACCTCTTACTCATACAAGCCATTCTTTTCTACAAGACCATACCAGTCCTGGACAGCAGCTCCGATCACAGTGCCCGGGCCAGCCAAGTCAGGCTTCACTTCCTTATCGAGTTCTTCCTCTAATACGCCATCAGCTTCTCCGTTAAAATCAATTTGGTCCGTTTCGACTCCTTCTCCAATCAAATCCACATTAGGCGCGTCAACTACATCTTCAGTTAAATCCATTAGTGACGTGGCATCTCCCATTAGATCCTTTCGGACAATTTCTTCGCCCATAAAAACAGTGGTGTCACAATCTCCGTACAATATCCAAGTCTCCTCTGGTACCCTGGTTAGAGCTCCCACAGTGGGGGAGGCCTCGCCCTTAAAAGGGCTGGCTTCCAATTCTACGTTTTCCTCGCGAACCTCTCCAGTGACTACAGCAGGGTCTCTTTTGGAGAGATCATCCATTACTATGACACCCCCTGCCTCCCCCAAATCAAACATTAATATGTATTCCTCGAGTTTGCCATTTAAGTCAATTATCACATCAGCAGCGCCGCTAATATCTTCGCCTTTAAAGTCAGTGGTGTCTCCGGCTAAGTCCGCAGTGGATATCATTTCATCAGCTAAAGTTACCGCGGCCTCTTCTCTCTCATCGCCCGTGAAGCAGATGCCTGGACATGCAGAGGTAGCGTTGGTCAATGGATCTATTTCCCCTCTGAAATATCCATCATCTTCAACTTTAATTAATGGATGCAAAGCCACTGCCACGTTACAGGAAAAAATTTCTACGGCTACAAACTCTGTGAGCTCTGTGGTGAACGCAGCCACGGACACAGTTGAGAAAGTGTTTTCTACCACGACGGCAATGCCATTTTCCCCACTCAGGTCCTATGTTTCTTCAGCACCATCAGCTTTTCAGTCTCTAAGAACTCCTTCCGCAAGTGCACTCTATACATCCCTAGGGTCGTCGATATCTGCAACTACCTCATCTGTAACTTCATCAATAATAACAGTGCCAGTATACTCTGTAGTCAATGTTTTGCCCGAACCAGCATTAAAGAAACTCCCAGACTCTAACTCACTTGCAAAATCGGCGGCAGCCTTGCTGTCCCCCATGAAAACATTGACTACGGAGGCACGTCCCCAGCCCCACTTCAGCCGGACTTCCTCTCCAGCTAAGTCATCTTTGTTCCTTGCACCCTCTGCCCTTAAGTTGTCCGCACCATCTTCTCTATCTTCCAGCCAGGAGATACTCAAAGACGTGGCTGAGATGAAAGAGGACCTAATGCGCATGACGGCGATACTGCAAACGGACGTGCCCGAGGAGAAGCCCTTCCAGCCCGACCTCCCCAAGGAGGGGAGGATGGACGACGAAGAACCTTTCAAAATTGTCGAGAAAGTGAAGGAAGACTTAGTGAAAGTTAGCGAAATCCTCAAAAAAGACGTGTGTGTAGATAATAAAGGACCACCCAAATCACCAAAGAGTGACAAAGGACACTCTCCCGAGGACGACTGGATAGAATTTAGTTCGGAAGAAATTCGAGAAGCAAGACAGCAGGCTGCTGCGAGCCACTCTCCAACTCTGCCCGAGAGAGTGCACGTGAAAGCAAAAGCTGCCTCCGAAAAGGATTACAACCTGACCAAGGTCATTGATTACCTGACAAACGATATTGGGAGTAGCTCATTGACAAACTTAAAGTACAAGTTTGAGGATGCAAAGAAGGATGGTGAAGAGAGACAGAAAAGAATTTTAAAACCAGCCATTGCCCTGCAGGACCACAAACTCAAGATGCCTCCGGCCTCCATGAGGCCTTCCACCTCCGAGAAAGAATTGTGTAAAATGGCAGATTCCTTTTTTGGAACAGATACTATTTTAGAGTCGCCAGACGACTTTTCTCAGCACGACCAAGATAAAAGTCCCTTGTCGGACAGTGGCTTTGAAACAAGAAGTGAAAAAACACCCTCGGCCCCGCAAAGCGCCGAAAGCACTGGTCCTAAGCCGCTTTTTCACGAAGTCCCCATCCCTCCTGTCATTACAGAAACGAGGACTGAAGTGGTTCATGTTATCAGGAGCTATGAGCCCTCGGCTGGAGAGGCTCCCCAGCCCCAACTAGAGGAACCCACGTCACCCAAACCGTCACCTACGTTCATGGAATTAGAACCCAAGCCCACCACTTCTAGTATTAAAGACAAAGTTAAAGCGTTTCAAATGAAAGCCAGCAGTGACGACGACGACCACAGTCGAGCTTTGAGCAAAGGCATGCGTGTCAAAGAAGAGACTCACATAACCACAACCACCAGAACGGTGTACCATCCTCCACCAGGCAGCGAAGGCGCCTCGGAGAGAATTGAAGAGACCATGTCAGTCCACGACATCATGAAGGCCTTTCAGTCCGGGCGGGACCCTTCCAAAGAACTGGCAGGTCTGTTTGAACATAAGTCGGCCGTGTCCCCAGATGCTCACAAGTCTGCTGCTGAAACCGCAGCCCAGCACGCAGAGAAGGACAACCAAATGAAACCCAAACTGGAGCGTATAATAGAAGTCCACATCGAAAAAGGTAACCAAGCTGAGCCCACTGAAGTCATTATTAGAGAAACCAAAAAGCATCCAGAGAAGGAAATGTATGTATATCAGAAAGACTTATCCCGGGGAGATGTTAACCTAAAAGATTTTCTGCCAGAAAAACACGATGCTTTTCCTTGTTCAGAGGAACAGGGTCAGCAAGAAGAAGAAGAACTTACTGCTGAAGAGTCCTTGCCTTCTTATCTGGAGTCTTCCAGAGTAAACACTCCTGTGTCCCAAGAAGAAGATAGCCGCCCTAGTTCTGCTCAACTCATATCTGATGACTCTTATAAAACATTGAAGCTTTTGAGTCAACACTCAATAGAATACCATGACGATGAGTTGTCAGAACTAAGAGGGGAGTCTTACAGGTTTGCTGAGAAAATGCTTCTGTCAGAAAAGCTAGATGTGTCTCATTCCGATACTGAGGAATCGGTCACAGACCATGCAGGACCCCCTAGCTCAGAGTTACAGGGGTCTGATAAGCGGTCCAGAGAAAAAGTAGTCACTGCCCCCAAAAGAGAAATCCTCTCCAAAATCTATAAAGATGTGTCCGAAAATGGTGTAGGTAAAGTGTCTAAAGATGAGCATTTTGATAAAGTGACAGTGTTGCACTATTCTGGCGATGTTAGTAGCCCAAAACATGCCATGTGGATGCGCTTTACTGAGGACAGATTAGACAGAGGTAGAGAGAAGTTGATGTATGAAGATAGGGTGGACAGGACTGTGAAGGAAGCTGAAGAAAAACTGACTGAAGTGTCACAGTTTTTTCGTGACAAAACCGAAAAGCTCAATGATGAACTGCAGTCCCCAGAGAAAAAGGCACGCCCTAGAAACGGCAAAGAATACTCTTCTCAAAGCTCTACCAGTAGCAGCCCTGAGAAAGCACTGCTGACGGAACTGTTGGCCTCCAACGATGAGTGGGTTAAGGCAAGGCAGCATGGCCGTGACGGACAGGGCCTCCCCAGAGCCGGTGACAGGAAAGCATCCAGTCTGCCCAGCAGCCCGGAGAAGAAGGCTCTTTCCCAACAGACCGAGGATGGCAAGTCCAGCGAGGAAGCCAAGGGAAGTGTTTCACAGAGCAGAGCACCAGAAGGGCCCCAGTCTGGCTTTCAGCTCAAACAATCCAAACTCAGTTCCATTAGATTAAAATTTGAACAAGGCACACAGGCCAAAAGTAAGGACATGTCTCAAGAGGACAAAAAGCCAGATGGCCAGTCCAGAATCCCAGTTAAAAAAATCCAGGAGAGCAAGCTTCCTGTCTACCAAGTTTTCGCTAGAGAAAAACAGCAGAGGGCCATAGACCTCTCAGATGAAAGTGTACCTGTCCAAAAAGATTTTATGGTATTAAAAGCTAAAGATGAGCAAAGCAATGAAATTGTTGTAAATGATTCTGGCTCTGATGATGTGAAAAAGCAGAGAACTGAGATGTCAAGTAAAGCAATGCCTGATTATTTTTCTGAGCAGCAGGCTAAAGACTTGGCATGTCATGGCACCTCAGATTTAGCAACTAAGGGACCATGGGACAAAAAGGTCTTTAGAACATGGGAAAGTTCTGGAGCCGCTAACAATAAGTCGCGGAAAGAAAAGCTTTCGCATGTACTTGTTCATGATGTAAGAGAGAATCACGTTGGTCACCCTGAGAGTAAAATTGTTGATCAAAGGAGTGAATTTTTGTCTGTGACTGAGAGAGAACACAAATTGTTAACAAATGGCTCTCTCTCAGAAATTAAGGAAATGACTGTAAAATCTCCCTCCAAAAAAGTCTTATACAGGGAATATGTTGTGAAAGAAGGGGACCGTCCCGGTGGAGCTCCGGATCAACCTCCCAGGAGAAGCGAGAGCTCGGCGGTGTCGCACATCCCGGTCAGAGTGACCGAGGAGAGGAGGACCCCGTCTTCTAGTATCCCCGATGGTTTTGGCGATCAGTCGCCGCGTCCAAAGCACGAACTATCACCAAAGTCACCCCAGTCGAGTCTCAGTAAAGAGACGGCTGAAACACAGTGCTTTAATTCTCTAGAAGACGAAAAATTTACCTATTCAGAAATCAGCAAAGTTTCCAAACATCAGAGTTATGTGGGCTTATGCCCGCCTCTCGATGAAACTGAAACCTCCCCCACCAAGTCTCCCGATTCTTTAGACTTTAGCCCCGGGAAGGAATCTCCCTCTAGCGAAGGGTTCGACCACAGCCCCATGGATGGGGTGGAAAGAGTTGCGCCACTAGCCCAGACAGAGGGAGGGAAGGAGATAAAAACGCTCCCTGTGTATGTCAGTTTCGTACAGGTGGGGAAGCAATATGAAAAGGAGATACAGCAGGGAAGTGTAAAAAAAATCATTAGCCAGGAATGTAAGACAGTGCAAGAGACCAGGGGGACCTTTTATACGACTAGACAGCAAAAGCAGCCTCCTTCTCCCCAAGGTAGCCCAGAAGATGACACTCTAGAGCAAGTGTCCTTTCTAGACAGCTCTGGGAAAAGCCCTTTAACCCCAGAAACACCCAGTTCAGAGGAAGTGAGTTATGAGTTTACGTCTAAGACACCAGACTCGCTCATAGCTTATATACCAGGTAAACCCAGCCCAATTCCCGAGGTTTCCGAGGAATCTGAGGAGGAAGAGCAGGGCAGGTCGTCGTCCTTAAAGCAGACTACGGTGGAGGAGATAGTAGGCGCCCACGAAACGCCCAAGAGCGCGAGCAAAGACTCTAACCAAAGACCCAAAACTAACAGAGTTGCCTATATCGAGTTTCCCCCTCCTCCGCCGCTGGATGCAGACCAGATGGAGTCGGATAAGAATCACTACCTGCCTGAAAGAGAGGTCGGCATGATTGAAGTCAGTCTGCAGGATGAGCGTGACAAGTACCAGCTGGCCGAGCCGGTCATCAGAGTGCAGCCACCTTCACCAGTTCCTCCTGGGGCAGACGTCAGTGATTCGAGCGATGACGAATCCATTTATCAGCCAGTTCCAGTTAAAAAATACACCTTCAAGTTAAAGGAAGCAGACAGTGAGCAGAAAGAAATGGCAAAATGCAAAGCTTCTGCTGAAAAGGCTTCCAGCCAGAAAGAATCAGAAACTAACGGATCTGGAAAAGATAATGAATTTGGCCTTGATTCGCCTCAGAATGAAACTGCCCAGAACGGGAACAATGACCAGTCCATCACAGAGTGTTCCATTGCTACCACGGCAGAGTTTTCCCATGATACAGATGCCACAGAGATTGACTCTCTCGATGGCTACGACCTGCAAGACGAAGATGACGGCTTGACGGAGAGCGATTCTAAACTCCCAAGTCAGACAGTGGAAATTAAAAAAGACATCTGGAACACAGAGGGCATCCTCAAGCCAGCCGATCGCTCCTTTAGCCAAAGTAAACTTGAAGTCATCGAGGAGGAGGGAAGGGTGGGACCGGATGAAGATAAGCCACCTTCTAAATGCTCTTCATCGGAAAAGACTCCTGATAAGACTGATCAGAAGTCAGGGGCCCAGTTTTTCACCCTAGAAGGCAGGCACCCTGACAGATCGGTATTCCCGGATACTTATTTCAGTTACAAAGTAGATGAAGAATTTGCCACTCCTTTTAAAACGGTAGCTACCAAAGGTCTAGATTTCGACCCTTGGTCTAATAACCGAGGGGATGATGATGTTTTTGACAGTAAATCAAGGGAAGATGAAAGTAAGCCCTTTGGCCTGGCTGCGGAAGACCGCTCTCCAGCAACAACCCCCGATACAACGCCAGCCAGGACGCCAACCGATGAAAGTACCCCAACTAGTGAGCCTAACCCCTTCCCATTTCATGAAGGAAAAATGTTTGAGATGACTCGCAGTGGTGCAATTGACATGAGCAAGAGGGATTTTGTTGAAGAGAGGCTCCAATTTTTCCAGATTGGTGAGCATACTTCTGAAGGGAAGTCAGGGGACCAGGGGGAAGGGGATGAAAGTATGGTCACTGCCACCCCACAGCCACAGTCAGGGGACACCACTGTAGAAACCAATCTAGAGAGAAATGTAGAGGCACCTGCGGTCGAACCTAACCCCCGCATCCCGACCAGCGGAGAGTGTCAGGAAGGCACATCCAGTAGTGGCTCCCTGGAGAAGTCAGCAGCAGCCACTCACGCCTTGAAAGTTGACCCCAAGTTGCGCACGCCTATAAAAATGGGAATTTCTGCGTCCACCATGACCATGAAGAAAGAAGGCCCTGGAGAAGTCACAGATAAGATAGACACTGCGATGACCAGTGGTCAGGGATTAGAGAATGAAACTATAACAGTGGTTTCAAATTCAGCCGATAGCCATGTGGGCGCTAGGCCCCAAGAGAAACATGATTTTCAAAAAGATAACTTTAATAACAACAACAATTTGGATTCTTCCACTATCCAGACAGATCACATGACAAGTAATGTAGTTCTGACAGAACATTCTGCACCCACTTGTACCACAGAGAAAGCTAATCCAGTGAAAAGCTCATCAGGAAAAAAGACAGGGGTGCTGCAGGGACACTGTGTAAGAGATAAGCAGAAAGTTCTCGGAGTGCAGCAAAAGACAAAGGAATCGCTAGGGATTAGGCGAAAATCCAAACTTCCCATAAAGGCCACTTCATCCAAAGATATCTTCCCACCAGATCATATGCCAAACATGAAAGCGAGTAAAGTGAAGCAGGTTAGTGAATCTGGGAAAACCAGAACCCTTCCCTCTTCTTCATGTGTAGACGTGAAGTCCAGAATTCCAGTCAAAAACACACGCAGGGATCACACAGTGTCAGTTAGAAAAGCGTGCACCCCACCAAAGCAAGGGCAGCCAGAGAAAGACAAGGCCAAACAACTTCCCTCCAAGCTACCAGTAAAGGTAAGATCCACCTGTGTCACCACCACCAGTGCCGCCACCGCCACCACCACCACCACCACCACCACAGTTAAAGTCAGGAAAAGTCAGCTTAAGGAAGTGTGCAAACATTCCATTGAATATTTTAAGGGCATTAGTGGTGAGACCTTAAAGCTTGTGGACCGCCTCTCTGAAGAAGAAAAAAAGATGCAGTGTGAGTTGTCCGATGAGGAAGACAGTGCCTCGAGAAACACGTCGTCCGAGAGCTCCCGGGGTGGCCAGCCTTCAGTTACCACGAAGTCCGCTAGAGATAAGAAAACAGAGGCAGCGCCTTTAAAATCAAAGAGGGAAAAGGCCGGCAGTGAGCAAAGGAGCAGTAGGAGGACTGGTGAGAACGAAGGCAGTCAGGTTTCTCGAGCGCGCTCTTGCTCACCCCCTGGAGAACCAGCATAGTTTGTAAACACTTTCCAACTCGTAGAGCCTAGTGCATGAACTGTTGTGATTGCCTGTGGAGTGACTTAACCGTAGTTTCTCATTCTGTCATTGTCATCTGTATGTGCTGTCTCTATACGCCTCTTCCTTCCTTTTAACCAAACTACGCCGTAGACAGCTAGGGAAGCATGCTGAAGATATCGGTGTCATTCACGATGAGCAACTATTTTTTTTTTTTAATGTGCTAATGGATATGATTCTGTCAAAGTAAAAGCGCAGATGTTGAAATCCCATCATGGTGTTTCCACCAACCCAACACTTCTGTAACTGTTGTAAAGTAGCTAGCTCGTCAGCATGTTCAGTTCCATTACATTGAGCATCCATGTAGTCTGACATTTGGCCTGATGCAGGTGAAAATCAAGTGAGTCATGTGCAAAGAGAAGTGTTCATGTAGGTGATTAGGACACATCTAAGTGTACAGTGTTAGCATTAGTCTCTCTGTAAAATCTGAGTACTGCTAAAAGCAATTTTCCAGTGTCCTGTTTTTCTTGATGATTATTTTAATTAAGAAATTGTAAATCGTAGGTCCACAGAGTCCATGTGAACGGACAGATATCAGGATGGCAATAGTAGCTGATCACCTGGGACTTAGTTGGACAGGTAAGTGTGTATACTCCCAAATGAAGCAAATAGCCCCTTCATTTCTTTGTCTTGATTCAAAAGCGTTTCAATGTAAAAAACAAACAAAACACACACAAAATCAACAACCAACAAGCAGTGAGTAAAAAATGTTATCACCCATAATTCTACTTACCCAGAGATAATTACTGATAGCACTTGTGTACTGGTTTTTGAGGCTTTTTCTATGCATATTCACTGAATAGAAATTTAAATTTTATTTTACCTTGAATTTAAGCACCTTCTTCACAATGCCATTTCTGATAATATAGGATAACTTTTTATCTAAGGAAATTTATTTTGTGGCATAAAAGAACATAGCTAAGGCCTCTGACTTTTAAGTAATTCAAAAATTTTAGACGTGGTTTATGCCCTTAGAGCAGCTCTCTTAGGCAACAGTTCAATTAATCCATGCCTAGGTTTAACAAATTTTCATCATTTATGAGTCATCCTCATAATTTTTATTATATATACATATTATCTATGTTTATTTAGCTGATAGTTTTAAGTGGGCTCAGTTTTATGCTCAAATATTTATTTCAAAGGAAATCGTATATCACTTTGATCATGTAAAATAAGGATCATTTTCAATAATTATATAAGCAAGAAAACAAAGGAATAGTAAGTTTAAATTTTGAATTAAAAATTTTAAAAATAGGATACACAAATAAATCTATCCAGTTTACAAAAGTAGTTAGGGTCTGTGAAATGAATGAAACTGTTTATGATCAGTATGTAGAAAAGGAATATTTGGCTTGATTTTTCTTTATTAAAGATGAAGGTAAGGTTCTGTGTCAATTGGATAGTCTTTCTTTGGAGTTTTGATAGTAATTGGGCCTCCAAAATGCTATCTCACACAAATCAGAGAAATTTTAAGTTTTGTAGGTTGCGTGTATTTTTTTTTAATGCACAGCCATAAAAACAATAGTTTGAAAATGTCAATTATTGTCATATCAGTGACATACATTCTAGACTCAAGGAAACAGTTATCTATACTGTTAGAAGAGAGAACATGAAACTAGATTATGACAAACAAGGTCATCTAAATATTTTTCCTCTGACTGCCATAAGTCCCTCCCCCTTACATAGAAAACTCTCCTCCTTCCACCCAGTCCTTGCTCTGACATACTGTTCATATCCAGGAGCCTAGTGGAGCTGTGAAGAGACAGATGGTCTGCGTAATCCCCTGCAGGTTTTTGAGAGTTAATAACAATTCGTATTTTATGTTAATTTGCTAACATAATTTGCTAATATAAAATTTAAAATAATATTTCTATTTTACCATAGGAGTTGTAATCTGAAAATATACTGGAGCCAATGTTGATTTTGCAGTGTTATGCCTATAACTATTAGATTTTCCATAAGCAAATCTGGTTCTCTGTTTGTCAGAGTAAATCTTTGGAGAAGATGTGACAAGAATAGCCCAGACATAAAGCCATAAAATGGTAAAATTCTTAGCAACAGTGTGTCTTTGCTCTCATCAACTCTCTAAACAAACAATACAGTTTGGATATGAGAACTTGTTGGGCAGTAAATAGGTTGTGTCTCTTAAAACACAGAGAGATGAAGAACAGCTTTAACTTTTTAAATTCAAATTTCTATATGCTCAAATGAAGATTACTAGAAAAATTAGCATTTAGAAGAACAAAATTTAAATATGTCCCTCAGAACCACCATTAAGTAATCTTAATGTACTTTGTTTTTTTATGAAAAGCTTTTTAAAATGTTATATACACTATGCAATTTTCTGGGTTTTTATTTGAAATTATGTAATTTCTACAAAATAACAACCAATAGACATACTTTTTACAATGATGCTCTAATTTTGGGTCACTAGTGAGTCATGAAATCAATTCACGCTTTGGTTTTGTTTTTAAATGGAATAGAATGGCAAAGAAGATGTCTGTGTATTATATGTATTAGGCTAGTTTTGCTCCATAAAGATCTGGTTTCATTTATATCAACACCATGATATGCAATGCATTTCTTGCAAGGCTCGTGATCAAAACAGTTTGCACGCCACTGCATTACATTAATTAACTCTCCTTCTGTTCAACACCTGCATTGTTTTCAGTTTTTCAGTAGTACAAGCCTGCAATGAACATTCATATATATAAATCATTGCGTACAACCCTATGTATTGTCAGGATAGATTTCTAGAAGTAAAATCACTTCGTCAAGGACATGCTGAATGCATCTTGCCAAAGTGCCGAAATACGATGGTCTAACCTCTATGCTATACACCTGAAACCAATACAAAATAATACTGATGTAAAATATATATATACTTTTGATCGAATAAAAAATAGCCAATATTTTAAAAATATTTCTTAAGCAGGATAGAATTTTGACCAACTCCTTTTCCATGGAAGGATATTTTTCCCATTCTTACTTTTTATAATTATTTAAGATACTACATACCTGATACATTTAATTGTACAAAAAATCTTCTCATCTTTGACTCCATTTCCCTCTGCCAAGGCAGCCACTACTACTCATATGTATCTTTCCAAAGACACACTCTTCAGGAGCAAGACTGAGTATTTACATCTAGATAAACAGAGCCATCTCCCTTTTATTTTTTACACAAGTGGCAGCATATCATAGACAGTGACCTGGAGTCATCACTTAGCCTCCAAAGTGGAGTTCATGCAACTTGAAGGCATTTAGAGTAGAATAAGTGAGTAGAAGATGTGCTTCGTGAAGACGGCCTAGGGAAAAACACCAGCATCTCCTATGCCATATACTTATGAACTGTGTGTCTCTACATATCTTGGATGAAGTTTGCTCAAGTTGAAATAATAATTTGGCTGAATTAAGAGTCAAGCAATATTTTCTTTGTACAGATCAATAATCTATATAATCTTTAAATGGAATCTAATTGTAACTAAGTAAAAGTTAAGTCACAGCCTGTGTATAATCACTACTTCTTTGAAATTCGGTATATAAAGATTATTGCCCAAGGTTGTACTTAGATTTTACTGTAAAATTCCTTTCCTTTTTTTTTTTTTTGTCTGTTGCAGTTGAGCATTACTTTTATAAAATATGTGTGATAAAAGTAGAATACGAAATCTTAGTAACTCTTTTTCTTTTCTACAGAACTGGCAAGGGAACTGAATTTTTCAGTGGATGAAATCAATCAAATACGTGTGGAAAATCCAAATTCTTTAATTTCTCAAAGCTTCATGTTATTAAAAAAATGGGTTACCAGAGACGGAAAAAATGCTACAAGTATGCTGAAATTATATTACTTTAACTTTCAAAACTGCATATGTCCAGTATTTTCAATAAGCCTACTGTTAATAAAATCAGAGTAATCATAAAGTAATAGCAAGTCTTTTGAAATTATATTTGTTTAATTTAGTGCAAATAGTCTAACCTATCTTTAGGAAGCTTTCAGAAAGCAAAGGCTAGGGAATTTTTTGCATTTTTGTGTGTAGTTCTCTCTGCAACCATCAGAAGTGAACATTTAAATCTAGCTTCTAAATCACAGAGTGGTACGCAAACACTCTGAAGTTACTGCTGTGGTCAGAGATGGACGTGCAGGGAGGTAGAGAGAGAGAAATAGGAACAAATTAGGGGATCAAATCATTTTATTCAGTTTGGTTTGTGGTGACAGAATTCTCTCTGTTGTTGGGTTTTGTTTTGTCGTGGGTGGCATTGGGGGTGGGATGCTGTGACCAGTGCCAACCCACAACAATGTGAAATAAGTTATTGTGGGGTTGCCTGGGTCAGCCTGACCTTAGTCAGTCTTTAAATTGCTAAGCATCAAATATGAGGGGAACCTATTTTGACAGTCTAAAAGGGGAGGAGGTGTTGAAAATTTTATTAGATCTCCTTATAACTAAAAGGAGTTCAGTTTAGCTATTTTAAGGCTCATCTGCTTTGCATCTTACAATGAAATGAACGTTGCTGTCACCAAACAGCTTTATAGGGTGATTCTTAAGGCCCTTGCCTGTCTTCCCTGTAGTGGCAGGTTTTTGGAGCTGCTGTAAGGAAGAGCTAAAATGCCAGCAGGGTCGCAAAAGCCATGCCTTTGTGTGGATATTGTGATGACAGGAAGAAAATCATTTCATTGGATTTTCAACCTTTCTTTTCTCCTTTTTCAGCGGATGCCTTAACTTCGGTCTTGACAAAAATTAATCGAATAGATATAGTAACTCTGCTAGAAGGACCAATATTTGATTATGGAAATATTTCAGGCACCAGAAGTTTTGCAGATGAGAACAATGTTTTCCATGACCCTGTTGATGGTAATTGAGTTCTGTTTTCATATTTATTTAATAATTTGATAAAATGTGAAAGTGTAGTAAAACAAGGCAGTCAGTTAAAACCAACTAAATGGTGATTTGCTTGACTTAATTTCTCATTTTCACAGCATTTTCTCTGCCATAGTCTGCAAATATATACTCAGATAGACCAAATGATAAATGTCTGTTATGTAGAACATAAATAATGAGGTGTGAAAGCATAAGTTATCTGAAAGAATCCTATTTCAAATATAATTTTATGTGACCGAATGGGAAAAATTTATTATCTAGAGAATGCCTTGCTTTTGTCATTGTTACATTAACCTTAAAAGCTAGTGAACTAGTTTGTTTATGTGTAGATAAAACCAAATTGTGAGCTGTTATACCAAGTAAGTAAAGTATTGGGTCAAGTTTAAGCATGTAGTATACAAATTGTTAAGTAAAATGCTGAATTACTGTTTCAGGACCAAGTATTTAAGCATGTACTGAAAACATCTAATGTATCACTCAAAAAAGTGTTTTAGTTGTTTAGCATTATTTTAACTTCGTGTGCTATTTGTTGTTTGAAAAAACCCTACTTGATCTATAATTTATAAAAGGCAGCATAATTTCTAATTAATAAGCATAGATCTCTAGTAACATAATTCCTCTTTTACATTAGCTCAATTTATATAATATTGTAATCTTTCCTTCATTATGTAAGCTTGGGCTTTTTTCATCAAAGTATTAAGAAAAGTACAAGTATCATATTTTTTTAAGACGCTAGTCTTCCTTCAGAAATGGAATTTATTCCTATAATGAATTTTGACTAAAAAATGTCAAATGATGGTGCAGAGGCAAAAAGAACTAGGGATATTTTTCCACTATTCCAAGTTTATAAAAATATGGTAATTCTTTTTCCAGTTTTAAACTGGCAAAGTTAGAACAACAAGAATCAATAACTTCTGATTCTGCATATTATGTGACGGAAGACCTCAAAGTCGACAGAAAATTTAAAGCACACCTTGTTATCCACATAACATACACACGATGGGTAAAAATGGCAAAAGTGGTTTCTTTTAAGTTTATAAACAACATAGAGCCTTGGGGGAAAACTCTCTTCAAGGCCTTATCTTATTTGTGAAACCATATATTGGTAACCAAACTCTTTTTGCACTAAAGACACACCACCGTTATATCAAATTATGAATTATCGCCAAGTTATAGTTTATAGAATCTTTTAATATTCTTTATTGGGGGAAAATTTTAAGCACAGTAGCTCTAATAAACAAGATCACCAGAAAAAATGGCAGTAGTCAATGGAATAGAAAGCTGCATTTAATTTTAACATTTTAAAATCAGAATGTTAGATAAATTCACAGGGGCTTTTTGTTGCTACATCTTCATTTTTTATATTCCTTATTTTAAAAATTCTTAGGGAAATTTGGGAATATGTATAGGAAATAATTTCACTTGTGCAGATGATAAACTTCAGCTAATCTTAGCCAGCTTTTCAGCAAGATTCTGGTTTACAGGAGATTGCAATAGGAAAATGTTCTTACCTATAGTGATCTGAATTCACAATAAAAGTTAAGTTGGTATTTATCTAATGGACTGATGGAAAAGTTAGGCATTAGTTTTGTAGACTAATAATTCAGAAAATGGGCTGGGTTGCCTTTTTTTTCCTGTCTCTCCTCTTGGTTGAAATTCTTTAAACTTCCTTTCCTCACCATGACCAGACTGGTGTTGACTTCTCTCTCTGCTCAAGGAGAAAAATACTCCCTTAGTCCCTGCAGCACAGTTTAAAACATGACACCTGCTCCCTCCGTCCCCTTTGTGTCACCTGGGAAATAAACCTCCGTGTTTCATAGCCTTGTGAATATTCAGCCCTCTGCGAATGGTTTTCCTCCTGTCTCTGTTGTGTGTCATTTCTTTTTTCTCTTCATTCGATTCATGGTCCTGAGTGGACCCCTCTCACCAAGTTTACCAAAACGTCCATGTAGCGCACAGCCCTTTCATCTGACACATTATGACACTTGAAGATTACATGGAGTCTTTTCGCCTTTATCTGCTTTTTAAATCGCCCCCCCCTCAGTGCTACTGCTCCAAAATCTAATAATCGTTTCTTTCCAAAGATTAAATTCATTTTTCTTTGCTGTTAATTTCACGCGAAATAAGTAAAAATTAAGAGTCAGGTAGAATTGCTCGTATGCACTGTTCTTAAAATAAGTTATAAGTAATTATAAAAATTGATTTCTTGTGGCTTGCCGTATTTAGTCCACAATATGGATTTTCTGTGCCAAAAGTTGAAAGATGATAAATCTGGCCATGGAAGAAATGTATCTTATATCAAATAACTTTATATTGGATTAAATTAGTCTATATTTAAGTTATTGTATTAGAATTACCAAACCTGATCATCTATAAATTAATATTCTATTTTATTATAGTTTGCACTCGTCTTTTATTTTGCTGTGTTACATTTAACGGAACTAAAGCAATACATTTACGCGTCTGTAACTCATCGCATTTTCATACCTGTTATAATTTCAGTCATTCCGTCCAGTCAGTCCGATGTGCTGTCTTCCCCAGGTTACCCTTCCCTTCAAGCGGAGCTGGAAACCCCCACAGGGTTGCACTACCCGCCGCCCACCCCCTTCCAGCAGGACGATTACTTTAGCGACAGCTCTAGCCTAGAGTCCCCCTTTAGGACCCCCAGTAGGCTGAGTGACGGGCTCGCGCCCCCCCGGGGACACGCAGAGCTCTCGGCAGCCGGGCCTCCGGTCGTGGCTGCAGAAGACACCTCCCTAGAAGACAGCAGACTCGAGGACGCGGGGCCTGTCGCAGAAGCGCCCGAAGCGGCCGGTAGAGGCGGGAGCCAGGTGGCGAGTGTGTGTCCCAGTGAGTACCCGCAGCAGCCTGGACGCGTGCCCCGGGCCCCGAAAGATGCCCCGCCAGCGGAGCCACTGAAACAGGCTAGGGAGATGAGAGTAAGCTCTGAGCAGCAGGAGGAACCAACCCCTGGTCCTGATGAGGAGGTGACAGAAGAACAGCTCCGATGTCTCTTTGAGGACATTCAGCTTGAGGAAGGAGTGTCCGAGGAGATGACGGAGGAGAAAGTGCAGGCCATTCTTAAGCGCGTGCGGCAGGCGGAACTGGCAATGTCTTCAATTGCAGGTTGGCAGAGCGAGGCGGGCGGCGGCCCCGACGGCCCGGCCCGGCGAGTCCCGGGGGCGCTGCTGGACCGGCTGGACGACAGGTACGCGGCCGCGGGGGACCGATCGGGTCGCATGTTAACAGTCCCTTTCAAACAGGCGCTTTTCCGCACGGCCATCCCACTGTGGGGATAGTGCATGCTCCAAAGGTTGGGTAATCCTGCTAATCTGGAGAGGGAAAGTTACATTAAGCTCAGATAGAATTCTTCAGACTATTGGCAGCCTGAAGTGAACTGCGAAAAGTTTTACATACATGCCAAAGATTTATGTATTTTTTTACTTCAGAAGACCACTCTTTTCTAGTTTAGTACTTGTATTATTTTCACATACCCAGTAATTAATGCTCATTCAGAATAATGTAATCGATAAAATTCCAAGTCTCTTAAAGAAATATAAACATTTCTATTATTTCCTGACTGCAAACATAAGCATATGCTTATTATACAAATTTTAAAAATACAGATTTTTAAAAGATCAGTGCAATCCCACAATCTAGCAATAACCACCATTAAAATTTCGGTGGATTTCTTTCACGTACATTTTTTTAAATGTCTTAACGTAGAAAATGCGAAGAAGGAAAAAGAAAAGTCATTTGCCTTCCTACCATACTAAGAAAAACACATTTTATATAATATCCTTTTTTCTACATGAGTGTTTTGCAATATAGTATATGTAATTCTTTATCCCAAATAATATTGCCATGATAGAAATTTGCTTGTACCCAATATAATTGCCTAATTATTAATCTGGTTCTTTTTATAGTGGCCTTACTCTAGAAAGGGGGGAGCTTAATGTCCTACAGACATTGTTTCAAATTTCACCATCATTAGATTTGCACTTTGTGACTTTGGATGAATTTCTAAGCTGCAAGAATGTCACTTTAATCAGCTTTAAAAATAAGAATGACTACTTTCCTCAAACAGGTTTATATATTGAAAAAGAAAGCTTGTAGCATCCACACCAAATGACTGGTGCGAATAGTCTCTTAGTAATAGTTGGCATTATTTTTTTATGCACACATCAGACTAAAATTTATTTCAATGGCAACTAATGATAAACTTAAGTTGGATGCCAAAAAAACCCAACAGATTATTTCATAACCAAATTTAATATGTTCATTTAGTCACTTGCTCCATAAAAATTCCCAAAGGTGGAGTTTACAAAACTCATTTTGCAGAAGGGTAGCATCGATGAATTAAGTGCTCACCAAAGAGACAATTGCAAAGAGCACTAATTTGGATGTCTGTGTTCAGATACAGTCACATAATTTGTAGTTGTATATCAGGACACAGACTTAAAAATAGTTATGTTGTAGGTTCTTCACAATACACTGGGAATGTTTGTCCTTACACCTACAGAACAGGGCGTGCCATTGATATTTTTTATAACTGTTTAGATAATCAATTTGATTATAAGCATAAACACAGATATACTTACTTACATGTAAAACTGCATTAGTTATTGCCTTCAGAATTCTACAGGTAATAAGCAAAGACACTAAAAACTATACAAGCCACAAAATAAAAGCCTATGCTGAAATGAGTAAAAATTAGAAGTCAATTTTAAAAGTATTGGAAGAGAAAGATTTTTCATAGTTGAAAGAAAAATAGTCCTACGGGAAGGCGAAGCAGTGGGTGAGCACCAACACCCTGATCACCAGCGAGTGTCAGCAGAGGTCAGGGGCATAGAAAGATGAGAGCCGAGTAAAGGTGACACAGTTGGAAACACACAGACTGGAATTCGGGGTTCTTGGGGATGCCAGAGGTCTCATCAAAGGAACTCACTTAGCAGTTTTTTCACTGGCAGTATAAAAGCATGTTCAGATATCCTCCTGTTTTAGGTTAGTGGGTCTGGAACTCTGAGCCGTCCATGAACCGCTCAGGGTTACTTGTTAAGATACAGAATTCAAGTGGCTATAGACGTGCAATGAGAACAAAACACAACAACAGCACAGCTAGCCAGGCTGGGAGCTGGAGCGCCAGGCTCCCTGGAGCCTGCGCAGCACTTCTCCACCCTCACACCCAGATCCACAATTGCCCCTCACAGTTGGAAATCCAGTGACCAGAGTTTTCAGGCCTTTCTATTTTGCCTTCAAACACAGTTCAAAGCATAGCTGTTAAAAATGTAGTCCCGTTTTCAGCCACGTGTCACCACTCTAAATTTCTACGTTTTACCTTTTGCAGCCCAGACCAATGTAGAGATTCCATTACCTCATATCTCAAAGGAGAACCTGGAAAATTTGAAGCAAACGGGAACCATGCAGAAGTCGCTCCAGAAGCAAAGACGAAATCTTACTTTCCAGAACCCCAAAATGATGTCGGGAGACAGAGTACTAAGGAAGCTCTGAAACCAAAACTACACGGATATGGTCGTGTTGAGGAACCAGCATCATCCCTAGCAGCATATCAGAAATCTCTGGAAGAAACCAGCAAGTTTGTCCTAGAGGAGCCTAAACCCTGTGTGCCTGTCAGTGTGAAAAAGATGAGTAGGACTTCTCCTGCAGATGGCAAGCCGAGGCTTAACCTCCACGAAGAAGAGGGGTCCAGTGGGTCTGAGCCAAAGGTACGTCATCTACTTCTTCAGAATGCTGTCCTTTAAACTGAAAGTACTGATGCTTCGCCCCTTTTGGTTAATGTTGAGCATCTGACCCAAGGTTCTTGACTATTTCCATATTATAAATGCGTGATCGAAAATTGTAACACTGATGTTGGGGGTAAAGGAAGTTCTGAGTAAAACATAAGCTCTCTGACCTTATCTTCATTCATAGGGTAGGAAAAATGAAATAATCATCTCTTTAGCTTTAGGAGGGATAAAAACTATAGAGATGTTAAGTAACTAATTTAAGATCCAGTATTATTTTGTCTGGGATTTAGGTTTCCTAACTCCCAATCCAATCTTCTTTCTTCTGCAAGGAGGGTAATTGTTCTTACCTTTTCTGGTTCTTTTTGCATAATTTAAAGGGTTCATAGCATGCAACTTATCTAAAAGTTCTACCCTTGTAAGGTCTGTTGTCTGAAAATGTGTTCTCAAAAATTGAAGAAACATAGTTTGAAAGCCTAAAATGAGGTGGGTATATACCACTATTGGTTGACAGCATTTAGAAAATTAAAGTTAGAAGTATCATTTTAATAATTTTTATATCTTAAGTAGGTAATTATCTTAATATTTGTTTTTAATAATTTTAAAACCTGCTACCGTAGAATTATTTGCTTGCTCTCTGTATGTGTATGCTTTTGTGGTACCATCTAATAGTTTTATTTTATTCATTGAGGTTTATCATTTTTAGATATTTTAAAGAGTTAAATTGAAATTATGACTCAGACGCATGTAAGAAAATAAATAGCAGCTTTACTTTCTACATTTTTGTTTTTTTGCTCTCAAATGTTATGTGTTTTCATGAACTATGCAATAGACATAGATTGAGAGTTCTATATCTTTGGAATAGTAGCACTTGCCATTTTCCCTAAAATGTCTAGTTTACTTACGATCCACCACAATGTTTCAGGTAGCAAAAAGTCTTTTGTCAAATAATGAGTGCATGATTAATTTGAGGTTTAAAAAGGTGTATAAACTCCCAATCACTCAGAAGCTATTTGTCAGCTTATCTACTAATCATATCCTCTCCTTTTCCCTTCTGCAGACTATCTTTTGACCATTTTTCTGCCTGTTAGGAGGGAAAGTGAGAGGAAGTAAAAATTGTCAGGTCTTTCTTTCACTTCCTTCCTGACAAATGTGGTTTTGAATATCAATTTTTGTCTTTATTTAACTATTAGTATATGTAAGCAGTGTGACTTTGAGTAGAATTTTCCCTTTTAAAATGAGCACACAAAATATAGAGAACAATAACATACAGATGTTTTAACTATGAAAATTTATCCTGCAAAAGCCTATCAAAATCGATAGAAAGTTCTGAAATCAAATTGTAAATATAAATAAGCACTTTCATCTGTGTACATGTGCGTACAGATTTGCTATTGGGGAACCAGGGAGAAGGCATAAAGAGGGTTTAAAAACAAAGTTCTTAACCTTGAAAGGAAACTTAGTTGAGTTCATCAATAATGCAAAATAATTACTACTAGAAAATGTTTGGAAAATGAATTTATGCCTTTGGTGTTGGTCACTGGTCCTACTCTATTACATAAAAATTTATAACGGAGTTCAAGCTTCTGATAGATATGAGCCTGACCTCACAAGAAATCCAAAGATGTTCAGGTTGGGTCTTTTGTGGCTTGCAACCAACTAAGTCACCTGATGTATGATTTCAGAAAACAGCCCCCTTTTTGTTCCCTAAATAATCAGGTCAAAAGTCCGGGTGCGGCTCTTACACGGATGACTGTCTGCTGTTACAAGGTAAAATTCTGCTATTTTCCACCTCTTCCCATGTAGTGACCCATGGCAAGGAGTACTGAGAAAATTCCACTTGGCCTCTTAGTTAACCCTGTTTACCAAGTCCTAGAGAATTCTCTGAAAGGAATCCTGATGAGATCCTACCACCACATTCTGTCTACCCTTCACCTTAAGATTAGCATGGACTCCAGGCAGAGAGTGGAAACGAAAAACACTGGCCAAGTGGCCACTTTTTCTTTATGTGAGAGTCTGTTCTCTCAGATGATTCTTGATGGATTATGATATAATTTACCATCTAGATTTGTTGTTAGTGTTTGCTTTAGCATCTGTTCTTCTGCTTTTACATTTACCCAAGTGAAAACTGTTCCCCAGTTTACCTGAATTAACCATATACAGAATTGTAGAATTCTCCCTTTGCCTCATCTAATCTACTAATCCCTGAATGCTGATTAGTACTTCTTTTCTTTCACAATATGAATTCCTCTTACCTTTGTCTTTCTGCCTTTTTGAAACACTGCAGGGCCTCCTTTCACAATATTAGGTCATTCTAAGTGTCCTGAGTTTTTAATGGTCCTTTTTCTAAAAAGCTTTAAAAGTAGTAGGAAAGTTAGCAGCCAGTATCTTTGCACGGAGTAAGCACCTCGAAAACTGTTTCCATCTGATACCGTGTTATTCAGAAGGATGTTCTGTTCAGGTGAAATCTCCTACAAAGTTAAGGACGACATTATAGTTTTATATATTTAAGTTTACCTTTGGTGAAAATGGCCTACTTTATTATCTACTTGACTAATATTTCATAAATCATTTTAGCTAGCATTTACACCTCCCATAACCATTTTACTTGGGGGTTTTTCCCCCTGTTACCAATACTGCCATTGATTTTTCTAATGGATATTAACTATAGCTTCTAACTCTGAGGCTACCAGAATTATTTTCAGAATTCCATCATTAAAATTCAGGAATAAAATCATTCAGTAAATATTCTTCACCATGACATTTAAGTAGAAGCCAAAATACCAGTGTTTCTTCAAACTAATAAGTAGTAGCATCTACTTTCTAATGCCAAAATGTCTCAATAATTGTTATTTTTAATATCCCTTAATTTTATCACTTAATTACCTTGGTCTTTATGTATACATATGCAAGTAAAGATCAAAATAATTACATATACTTATACATAAATATATACAGGTAAAAATCAAAGTAATTAAGTACATATTAATTATATGTAAACATATATACATACATAGAGTGAATTCACTTAGAATCCTGCTCAAAATTTTCTTTAACTTAAAAACATTTTCACAAATACACATGATTTTCCTTAGAGTGGGGAAACCAGCAAGTAAAAGTAATTCTTTTTTGATTTCCCTTCTCAGAATGTCTTTTATTTTAAATGTGATGGTAAAATTATGCTAAAAATACATTTATCAGGACTTGAAAAACAGTGAGAGTGATTCAAGCTCAGAGGAGGAACGGAGAGTCACTACCCGAGTTATTCGCCGGCGTTTGATTATAAAGGTATCCTGTAGCCGGATCGTTACGGGGCCTTGCTGCATTATTAGACAGTCTTTTCTTGTGGTTTTGAAAATTCAGCATGCTTGATAACTAAACGCCTCCCTCTATGTTTGTTTGCACATTTGGAAGCTTATAAAAACAACCAAAGGGAAAAAGTCGTGTTGCTTGGTCGTAGCTGTCTGGGCCTGTGTCTGACATGTGGCAGTTGGATTTTATCGGAGAGTTCTTGGGACTCGTATCCTGCTTTCCCTGGAGCAGTGTTATACGTGTGAACAAGGATTCTATCTTGGTGAGAAAGTAGTCCGTGTCAAATGAAATGTCCAATTGAAATCTCAGGGGCTGTAATGAGGTAAGATGAAGAAAGAGATTAAGAAAATTAAAAGGCTTCCTTCTCAGCCTCAAATTCCTACTGCCTTAACAGTTTTTAAGTGAAAACTAGTTCTTTATCAATCAGTGACTGAGAATTTTGGTCTTACAGCCTGGAAAGATGTGACATAATGTAAATCAAGCAAAAACTTCTGAAATAAACTTATTGGGGTAACATGGTTTAATTGCATTAGGTGGTGGGTACACAATGCAATATACAGATGATGTATCATAGAATTGTACACCTGAAACCTATATAATTTTATTAATCAGTGTTGCCCCAATAAATGAAATAGGTTTTTAACTTGACAAAAATGCAGCCTTGATTTTTTTTGTGTGCAAGTATGGGAAGCAATTTTTACTGGAAGTGAAAAGTATAATTTTTACCTGTTACAGCACAGTTGAACACTGAATAAATCTTGATTTCCCCAACAAAGGCCATTTGAAGCACTGACCTTATACATGATAAGGTCCAGCAGAGTGTTTCTCAGTCTACTGCTTGTCTTTATTACTATCTATAGAGATCGCTCTTGATGTTAAAATAATTGAGTGCAGCGAACTAGGAAGCTGTTTTCCATGCACAGTCCTCTGGCTGTGGTCCACATCACTTGAGGCTCTTTGGTTGGCAGCTCTAGAAAGGAAGGGAAATATCTATTGAAAACCATTTATCAAATTATCACCCATTTCTAAAGTATCGGGAGACCCAACAGGGAGTAGACACGTTGGCTTAGGTATCCAAAACTTCTTAATCCTGCTGCTTGTACTTTCCATGTAGATCAGATGAAAGAAGAGAAGAAACTCTGCCCTAGTACAGTTTTTCAAAGACTCAGGAAACATTAGAGAAGAAGATCAGTCCTTGTGTAAATCTTACATTATCCCCCAATCAACCGTGAGCTCAATAGGGAGCTTTCAAGAAAAAGGGCGGACCACTTCTCTGAGAATTTCATGCAGGCAGGCCGGACTCCTTATTGGTGTCAGCACATTGGCAAGCATTCAGCCTGCTCTCCATAATCGCTCCCCAAGTCTTCCTGGAATCAAAGGAAAGAAAGAATTCAGTTTTCCAAAGGAGGTAAAGCCACACTGTGGGCTCAGGCTTTGCTATTCCCATAATCGATGTCTTCGAGAAACGGTATTTTGAAGCGGCACGTCCAGGAAACGCACACCAAACGTAGTGTAACACGCTTCTCTGCTTAACACAGGACACACTCGTGTTGCACCCAAGCCCACCTTATTCCTGTATAACAGCTGCCCATTATGGAGGCTGACTTTCCTCTATAGAGGGGCGGGCAAAAGTAGGTTCACAGTTGTAATACAAATAAATAATAATACAGGAAAAACTGTGTTTCACATTCTCACAACTGTACACCTGTATAGGACAGAAGGAAATAAACAATCCTGCAAAAAAACAGGGAGGGCAGAAGATAGAGCAATGTTACCCTGTCTAAAACCAATAAAAACATCACCACCACCCCCCAAGCCAGTGACAGTTACTACATATCTGAGTTTAACTTTTAATTGTATACATTAACTTTTTAATTAAGAACTTAAGTTTAAAAGACCGTAATACACTATGATGGTGTAGGCTTCATAAAACCGAGGAGTTGGTGTTCTCCCCAGACGCCTGCTTCTTGAAGTCGGTGTAATTCTAGGGAGACTGAGTGGAACTGTCAGAGAACGGGTTTTACAGCGGGGAAAGCACTGTATAAGCACCAGGATCACTCCAATAAGCTCTGAAAAATGTCTTCTATATGTGACAGAAATCAAAAGCTAAATAGCTGTGATTATCATTGGAAACTATAGGTATAACAAGAAACTATAAGTTACGTATAAGAGAATCGTTCAGGTTAACATTTTTCTGTTCAGATGTTCGGGACAGTTGAGAAGGGTCACACTTCTGTTGCTTTTCTCTTTACTGCTATATTAGTATCTTTCTAATGTAAAAGAGCTTGAAACTACAATAGTATCTGGCAGATGTGATGTGGGAACCATCGCTGTCAAAACCATAAAATGAGAATAGTAAACCCTAAAGGGGTCATCAGTACTAAAGTCGCCTCTTTTGCTAGATGATAAAACTGAGGATTGGAGACAAGTTAATATATACAGAATCACAGCAGGGCAGAAGCGGTCCTGGGATCAGAACCTAATCTCTAGCCCTCTAGTGAAGTGTCTTCTACTTGCTTTTTCCACAGTATCATCTTTCTCTTCCAGAACAAACAAAAAAGAAATATCTTTTCTTAGACTAAATTAGACACTTGGCCATTTAGATCTTCCCAGTGGCATAGAAGAGGGCAATATTGGGCTATCTTTCCTGAAAACTATTTGATGGAGCTGGAATGCTAGGAATTCGACCTACTTCATAAAGGCTATCTAACCTTGGACTAAACCAGCATATTTATACTGTTTGCCACTTAAGTGGCAATGGTGTGCTCAGGATTCCATTACCATAAATCTAGGCAAATCTGTCTTCTTAGCCGTTTCATTTCTATAATGAGTGGGTTGAAAGCGTAATTTTATAATTTTCTCTTTATTTTTTAAGTTGCTAAGGAGTGAATCAAATTAACAAACTCCTATTTATTTCTACAAAATTTGACAATATCACAGTGGTTTCAAATACTTGAAAGCAGTTTAAGTAAATTAACCAATCCTGTGAGCTTGTTTTACATTATTTGCTCAGCAAATTCAGTGATTGGAAAGGTAAAATGTTTAAAACAACTCACAGCCAAACTATGGAGAAGTTTGGGAAGATTCAGACAACTGAATTTTCACTGTAGAGTTCAACGGTATTTTTAGAGTAAGAGTTTATATGCATGTTTTACCCAAACCAAGCAATTCCAAAGTATATAAAGTTTGATCTACCCATTCCATTGCCCAACAGTAACCACTGTTCATGAGCTTCAGATTGTTTTTATATACATATGTCAATACGCACATGTACAGCATTCTTAGCAAGTGGGTTTCTCAGAATATAAAAATGGGTTATACTATACATGTTGCCTAGTAACTTGCTAAGTTATGTGTGCCATACATGTGATATCCACCCCATTTTTTGGAAAGTTGAAGTTTTAATGTTGTGTACATAAAAGCATATTGGTACATTTTTATGCAGTTAATTATTCTTTCACTTTATTCAAAAGTTCAAGGAGAGAAGAATAAAAAATTATAAAATGCACTTCTCCAGCAGGGCTTAAAGGGAAGTACAGTTAGTCTTCATTAAGGTGCCACCAGGGATGATACTGTAGCACCATATGTGCTGTAATTTTCCTTTGAAATAGGAAAGAAAATGTGTGTTGGGGTGGAGCAGGGGGGAGGATGTTGCCAAAAATAGTGCCATCAATAAGACGGGGGGGGGGGGGTCTTTACTTAAAAGCACAGACTGTTTTCAAGAACTTTAGAAACTAATTGGAGGTTATTTTCTCTCATTAAGGAGAGAAAATTTTAAATGGATGATTTTTTAAATGTATTTTGTGACTCCTTACTATCTAATCTACTTTAGTGAGTTTTTACATAATCAGACAAGTTATTTTGTCTTCATTAAAGCACTAATGGACTATATTTAATGGCTATTTAAGATTAAGTGATATACCTATACCTTTAATTATATATAAACAGTATGAATTTTCAGTAGGAAACAAAGAAAATGCCAGAGTAGATTTCGACAACCTATACGACTTGTTACTTATAAGTAGGGCTTTGCTTTTTTCTAAGGCTATTAATATAAATCAGTATGCTTATATATATTTACTATATGCTTATGAATATACCACTTGACATGTTTTTCAGAGACTATCCAAACAATTTAAAAATTAAATGGCATCTTTCACCACAAAAGGGTCCATTCGTGATATATCCAACAGGATTCTACTTTATTGGGATCCTCTTAACGCTTAAGAGCTGGACATTTCCCAGAGTTAGCTCAAAAATATTTCATTTATTCATATTTACACTATAGTGAAATCTTTCATGACCTTTTATTAGCTTTCCTACTATCTTTATATCTTTACTTTGAAAATAAAATAAAGTGGTTTCTCCAAATATGACACCAACCATATTAAGTATAAATAATACTCCTATAAAAACTTATTGCAGATTTTCATGCAGTAAGTTATGAGACCTCTACATTTTTCCAGTTTCCTTCCTGTTAATTGTGCTAATTGAGGTAAGATAAGTCACATGTCATGACCTATGAGCCCACAATCTATAAGAATACAGAGTCACTTTGTAAAAAGAAAGAAGAGTGAAAACAGGATTTTGTTAGCAAAACACAGTAGTGGTTTAGTCTGTATGCTGTCATCTTAAACCAAAACTGCCTTTCTACCTGTTGTGTAGCACTATCCAGGTCACCTTTTCAACAAAAAAATTTGACTAATAGGTAAATATGTCTCTAGAATAGGTCTGTACTTAGGATGTTTGTCCTTGTTCCCCAAAACTGTGACTCTAACCTAAAGTTGAATACCAGTGCTGAAGGACATGTATTGCAAATACAGTCCTATTTTTGCTCTCTGAGTGGTGGTTCTTCTTATACAATCAGAAAAGTAATAGATATTAAGGAGCCATCTAAATCTACCAAGCTTCCTATGAGCAGGAAAATATGAGCCCACCGTGGAGAATAAAGAATTTATTCCATTTTTTTTAAATTCACTAGAGGAAGGTCTTCCGACAGTTTTTCCCCTACTATACCAGGTAACAGTCACTAATGGAAAGATACTATCTTAAATTCCTTTTGTACTGATTTTTTTTTTTTCGTCTGTGGCAATGGAGATTAGATAATCAGCCATCACATCGGATCCCTTTGCTGGAAGTACTTAGTTTCAGGATACTGTTTTCATCAGATGCTATTCTCATTCAAGACCTATGAAAGGCTCAGTCTTAAAAAAAATATTTTCCTGAACTTTCTCACAGTGCTTCAAAAAATGTATATATGTACTATATTAATTCAAATTAGACATAATGCAGTCCATAAAAATGGGTTGTACTGAAAGTGACATGATCTAACTAGAGCTAAATTTTTTTCAACCAATGAAACTTTTTTCTTTGTAAAGCAATGTGTAACCCTCCCTTCTAGAGTTACGTGTTTTTAAATTCTTCCTTCTTGGAGCTTGCTGCTAACCATCACCCTTGTACATATTTGAGGCTTAATGCTTTGAGTGTTGTTGACTGCTAAATAACCATCGGTGGAGCCAGCCTTTCCCCTGCACGGGAATAGCAAGTAGAATTCATACCTTCTTTTGCTAACACTCCGCAGAGCATGTGTGTGGTGTATGGAGTGGTGTGGAGGTCCCTCCACCCGGCACGTTGCTAATCTCTATGCACATCCCTTAGGGAGAGGAAGCAAAAAACATTCCTGGAGAATCTGTCACAGAAGAACAATTTACTGATGAAGAAGGCACCCTCGTCACCAGAAAAGTAATCGTCACTGGGATTTCATACTTCTCTTGGAATGTAGACGTTCTGTGTGTTTGCTGTAGTGTCCACCTCTTGAAACAGAAAACAGGGAAATCTCTCCTTTTCACTGTTGCTTCCTACAGATCACTCGGAAAGTGATAAGACGAATCGTTATCCCACCAGAGAGAAAACATGACAACGCGGTAATGGAGAGGGCCCGGCCCAGAGAAAGTAGAGGCTGGAAGCTTTGTGAGCGCGCTAGAACCTGCTGCTAACGGGCTGGCGGCTGCAGTGTGGCGGCTCGAAGCGTTTGCTGCTTTTCATACCTTGTGCATTTGATCAGGGTCAAAGAAAAGACTTCTCTTCCTAACATTCTTTAACATTATATACTTTTACTACCCTCAGAGATTTCAGAGAGATGCATTCATTTATGGAGGTTAGAACATGCCCGTTCAAGCTTCCTAGAAAAAGTCAAACCCTGTGCCACCACCGCGCCCCCTGGCAGCGCCCCACCCCTGCCGGCCTGGGCGCGGGTGGAGCCAGCAGTGCTCTGGATATGAATGCTGGAAGGGGAAAAGCTCAAGATTCATATACCAAATCAATACATGTTCCCTCTGCAATATGTTCTACAGGGGTCTCCATCTCCCAGAGAAAACACTTCTTATTTTTTCTTTCTTTCCTTTTCTCAGAACTTTGCCCTTTTCGTTTTAAAAACAGAAACTTTAATAGTCTGTGTTTACGTAAGAAAAAGACTGGAAATTTCTCAGGACTCAATCAGAAAATTGGAAAGGCTACTGTGTTTTCCATTATAAGTAGGGTAAAAGCTGAGTATTTGTTCAAAAACTTTGCTCTCAGAGAAGTGTGTCCCTGGTGCTCGGTGAAGAGAGGTCTTGTTTTATGGAAAATGGGTGCCTGCTTGGTCTGGAGTAAGGAGGGGGGTGGTAATTCCACAAATTTAAACTTTAAAAAAAAGTCCCTTAGATCCACAGCATTTCCATGGTGGTAGTTGTGATTAGTGGTTTACTGAGAACTTTCAGTCTCATTACAACAGATCGCTTAAAGTGCTGCTCGCTTAAAAAGGCATAAATTATAATTAACTAATATTTTTTACATTTGGGGTTTGGGTGCCTTGAGAGCTTTAGCGATGATTTCTTCTAGCTCACGACAGGAAATGGAGAGGCTGCTCCTGTTTTCGATCCCTCACTAACCTGAATTATGTGGTGAAGTACAGTGATGCCTTCATTCTGACGGTGCTCTCTAGCTTGCCTGGATGACGCTAAACTGTGTGGTTAAAGCCAATAGGTTGTATTTTTGGACATGAAGTGACAAAGTGCTTTAAACTGTGTTTCCCTTATCCTAACCCAGCCTCAAGGAACCAGAGCGGGAACTGCTTCATAAGGAACACTCCTGCTGTGAAATCCTAACGTGTGCGTTCCTTTTAAAGCAGGGAGAAGGTTATAAGGTGAAGACCAAGAAAGAAATCCGGCACGTGGAGAAGAAGGGCCACTCGTAACAGCGAACGGTGAGTCACGGTGATGCGCGCTCGTGTCAACAGCAGCCCTTAACTCCCTGTGACACTCAGTAAGTGGCCTCACTAAGGAAGTGATTGAGACCTTGCCCCGCCTCTATTATTTTTCTTTTTTTAATATATCTTTATTGATTTGAGAGAAAGAGAGAAACATCAGTGATGAGAGAGTCATTGATTGGCTGCCTCCTGCACGCCCCCGACTGGGGATCGAGCCCGCAACCCGGGCCTGTGCCCTGCCCGGGAATCGAGCTGCGATCTCCTGGATCCTAGGTGGATGCTCCGCCGCTGAGCCCGCCCGGCCGAGCGTGTCATACAGTTAAATTTGATGAAAGACATTATGTAGCAGATTAATAAAACACTAAGCATGAGTTTGCTGTCTTGAATTGGTCTATTTAAGCAATTCTAAGTGATAAGTGAAATGAAAATGGAAGAGGTCAGTCAGCTTTAGCATGTCCCGTAAAGTTTAACATCTCATTCAGTCATAGGTGATGGGAAAGAACCAGAAGTGTCACCTACACTAGCTGAGCCATTTTTCTAGAGTCACATATACCTAATATCCATGAATAAATGCCACCAAAAACTATATGACAGTGCTATGCATCCAGGGTCCTTTAGAGAATGTTAACATAGAAATGAATTGGGCACTAAATATACAAGAGGCTTTAAAATTACAAATAATCCACATTGTAAAGAAATTGTCAGGGCCTTGGCTAACTTGCTATACATACCACTCAAAGGAGAGAGAAACTCAGTAGGAGAATTCATATGAATGAAAATAAGTTCAGTGTAGAGCAAACTGTGTGTGTCAGGCGGAAAGAATGGTGATTTGACTGCAAGCCTCATTTTACTCTCCAGGGTGGTATTTACCTTCCATAGTGAACCTAGGAAATGAGTCCAAGACTGCCTGGAAATCCAGGACACTGAATGTGTGCTCTGGAAAAATCAATTTGAAAATATATTGAGAATTTGTATAGCCCTGCTGGCTGCCCCCCCTTTTTTTAAATAACAGAACAACTACTCAAGTGGAATGCTGCCAAATCTCACTGAGTCTCAGATGGTGACATCAAATTTTTATTTCCCATTGAAGAACCAGTTGAGTTTTGAGTTATCTGAGCCCTGCACCTGCTTTTCTTTAAGTCACAGCCATCCTATTTTTAATGTAAGGAAAAAGCCAGTGGCTTAAAATCACTATAAAGATTTGTACATAGTATACAGTGATTTATAGTTTATGAAGTGCTTTTCCATTTTCTTCTTGTGTAGTCCTTCAACCAAGCCTTTGTTTACTTCCTCAGATGAGGATACTGAGTCTCAGAGAGGTCAAGTGACATTTCTGCTGTCACACAGCTCATTATTAATACTCTGCCTGGTCCCTTTGTTACACCAAGCTATCTTTCTAAAATTTATGAATAATAGTCATTCTATCAAATGATTATTGTATGACAGGTACTAGGTAAGATTATTATATATATTATTTTATATAATCCCCCAAATACTACTATAGAATAAGTACTACCATCCTTTTTTATAAATGAGGAAACTGAAGTCTTGAAAGTTAAATGACTTAACCCAAGGTCTGAGAGCTGATGATCAAAAGCTATGAAATTTGAACTTACCCAGAACCTAGCTCTTAACTATTAATGTAAGTAAGAGTTAAGTAGTATTTGATGACTATTAAAGACCTAAAAGCAAATTTTGAATCAAAGTTTGTGTGAAGGCCACCCGTAGTAAATTTCTTCGTACTCTACATAGTGAAAACAGTTTCTATGTTTAAGAAAAAGCAAAATTTCGTTTTTAAGGTAGCCATAATCTATAAAACATTTCTTCAAATACATTAAGGGGCTGACTAGTGAGGCTGTGGCAAGGGAAGGTGCCCAGGTATAACTGTAAAAAACTGTGGAATAGCTGTATTCCAAGCCTCTGGGGGAAATGCTCAGGATCTCATAGCCATATGGAAGCCACGAGTGGCAACAGTGCCCATGCTTGCCAGGGCAACACTTTATCAGAGTCAAAAAGTTAGCTCATTGTATTCATTCCTTCAAAAAATATTTGACCTTTCACTTGGCGTAGAATGAAAAGGCTAGATATGCAACCCTGAATAAAACCTCCATGCCCCCACCCTTCTGGAAATCTCACCCTGCAAGGAGAAGAGAGATGGGAAAGGAAGGACTAGAGTAGCAAATGCTCTGTGTTCTCCGTAGGCTCTAGGGAAGGCCTATCAAAAAAGGCTTTCCTTAAGCCAAAGCAGAGCTGTCTTTAAAGATGAGTGAGTGTTAACCTGCCAAGGTGGATCTCATTGGGGAGAGCAGTCTGCCCTTTCAAGGAGATGGCTGGCATTTGAAACAGACTTGAAGGGTAGAGGGAGTTAGATATAGAGGAAGGTTAGGGAAGTATAAGTGGATACAAAGTCACGAGCAAAGGAAAAGTTGGACACCATTGTGTGGATGACACACATGTAATCTAGACCCTGTAGATTCCTCTGGTGTGTGTGGTCTGTGAACCAGCCGTATCAGCATTAACTGGGAGTCTTGTTAGAAGTGCAGAATCTCTGGGTTTATCCCAACCTACTGAATCAGGATCCACATTTGAAAATCCCTAAGTGATCAGTATGTACACTAAACTTCAGTGAGAAGTGCTGTCATATCAGTGGCTATCACACTTGATTAAAAAAAAACACCTCTAGATGATTTCAGTGTTTAAAGTTTTTTGGTTTTTTTTTTTTATGCTGGGTTCCAGCCCCAAGAAATTCTAAATAAACTGATAGGGGACATGGCCTGGACATTGGGATTTTTTGGTCTCCCCAGATAATGTTAATGTGCACCCAAATGTGAAAACCACTGGAGAGTGGGAAACAAAGCTTTCCAGTGAAGAGTAGTGGGCATTAAGCCTGAAAAGGTTCATTGGGCTGAACTGCAGAGAATTTCAGACATCAAGCTAAAGGGGTTTTTCCCCTCTTTTTTTAAGCTAGGCATTACGGGCTATACGCCACTGGTGTGTGGACCTATAAGGAAAGGTGGTTTCTAAATCAAGCATACTGTTGACTTGAAATGTGATGTGGAACGGACAACATTCATCTATGAAATATAAACCGCCATGAAAATCCATTGAGTAACTTTTTCTATGTTTTAAAAGTGTTTCTTAAAATAAAAAAAATTATATTGAATTGACTAAAAGGAATGACTAACTTTCTGAGTTGGTTTCTACTACCTTTGTGTTTGAAAGGCCTGCAAAAGCCAGATAGATTCCTAAATGCAAATGTTTCTACCGGGAATTATCTAAACCCAGACAGAGAAGATGACTCTTTCTTCTGAAATGTCATCTTAATGGCTCCTGCCCATCAGATGTTGCTCTTATCACAGTTTATACAGCGTCAGCATTTTATATGGTTGGGGCCAACTCCCTCTGATTGCATGATTGAGAACAAAAGAGATTAGATTTATGAGGGGAACTGACTCCCAACTTTTTGTTAAAACCACCACCCAAATCATACCTGAATATAAATGGGCATAATTAATAGCATTCTTTTTAAGATTTAGAGAAACATATCCACTATTTCTAGAGAGATAACAGTCATTTGCATTGGGTAATAAGAGAAAGACCTTGCTTCTTATTGCAAGATTAACCTTGGAAGTTGGAGTGGTTTTTGGAAGAGATGAAGCAAAACAAAAGAAGTTGAACTGGGTTGCCCATCTACATGCATTTACTAAAATTTATCAAACTATTTATAATACATGAATTGTATGGTATGTAAATTATGTATCAACTAAGCTGTAAAAAATGGGGGTCTGGGGTGGGGATTCCATTAGAGAAAATTGCTGAGGATTCTCCCTAAGAAAACAGCATGAGAGCACTAGGGTAACATTATAGGCCCATCTAAGAAGCCTGGTGCCTGGAAGATTAGGAATAATGTAAAAACAGAGGTGAGAAAATCCTGATCTCCTTACTCTGGTTTGCACACCTTCTGGGACATGGCCTGCCCAAATGAGTCACTTTCCTTCTCTGGAGCCTCTGCAGAGTCATGGGAGGGGGCAGGTGTTGAAATCACCCCAGAAGGAATTGATACTTTGGTGTTCTTGGCTCCAAGCATTAGTGACCTGGGGCACAGAGGTCAGTAGCACTTTTAATACAAAAAAGGAAGCCAGAGCCGCAGCAGAGCAGGCAGAGGAAGTGCTGTACTAACATGCTTACATAAGCCAAGGTATCCTGGGTGATCCATCTAAAGGGAAAGAAACTTGTTCAGGATACAGAAACATCAAGGTCACTGAACACTTTGGGGCCTTGACGGAAATAATTCTGAAGCTTCTCCTAGACCCACGAAAGCAGCCTGTTGCTTACTGGTCAGTGAACAGGGCTGTTCTAAAGTTGTTCTTGCCTTTCTCAGGTTTTCCCTAGGAGGGGCTGTCTTGTTGTCAGGCAGGCATTCAAGTTTGTCACCTTCACACCAAATGAGGAGGAAGGACTAGATGTAGGAAAAATTTTGTTTTATAGAGAACAAGTTCATACCAAGAACAATACATACTGCACAGAAGTATGAAAACCTCTGCCAAGGAATGATTTATTTTGACATATGAAGACTGGCTGTAAAACAGATACTTTATGAAGGGATTATCCTGTAAGACAAGACAATCTTAGTGGAGCCTCAATAAAAAAAAAAAAACTCACATAAAATTAATTTAGCCTGTCATAACTGATGTGGGGCAGGAAAAGGGAAAGTATTCTTTCCAATGGTTGAAGATAGCCTTTCATTTTATTTTGCATATGGAAAAGCAATTTCATAGTAATGAAGCAATGGCACTGGCCTCCCTTTTTGAAAGAAGAGTTGCATTTTGGGGAGAGACATAAAACATACAGACATGACTGAGATGCTGTATCCTGACTCCATATCTCTGGCCCGTTGTGCCCATGAAAACCTCATGCCCCTCATATTTTGCTGTCGGTGGAAATCTGAGAGCACCTCTGTCAGCCTCCAGAGGACCCAGGGCTTTCCTGAGCACTTGAGTAAGAGACCTGAGCTTCAGAGACAGATTTAGAAGAGGGTCTTTCTGACTCTAAAACCACAAGTAGAGTAAACAAAGTTACACGGAAGTCACAGGATCACCCAGAGGAGGTCATTGCCTTCAAAGAGCTTTCCTGCGTCCCCCTTGGGGCCTTGGTCCTCTGAGGCATCTAGCAGATAGACGGAATCCAAAGTATCATGCTAACCCACCCCATTAGGAAACAGAGGGCCCCCCTTCTCTGAGGCTTTTCTTTTGGATGGCAAGGAAGGCTTAGGCAAGTTCTCTTTTTCAAAAAAGAAAAGAAAAAGCTAAACTCATTACCTACTATCTGTCTTTCCACAGGATCATGCGGGATCATGTGTTTTTACTGCCAGTATTGAGAAATTCATGGAAGACATGTCAGCAGGAAGTAAAATTTCACGGAGAAGGGTGTGTGTGTTTGCTGCTTCCACACATTAATGGCATGATTTTTTTTTATTTGATTTTTTTTACACAAAAAGAAAAGAAAAAGAAAACCACCCAGATTTTAATTTAGCATGAGCCAATTTACAGAGCATGGAAATTCACTTTCATTCCCAGGATTGGCACGTGTGCAATTAGCAATGCAGTGTATATACAAGAAGCCATGCTGTTAACAGTTTATCTCAAGTATTTTGGTGTCACTTGCAAAAGGAAGAAATTCCTGCCTCCGGAAAGGACAGAAGGAGATGGACTGATGAAATCACAGAGAAACACTGAAATTACTAAATACACAACAGCTCGCCTTATTTTTCTTGGACCCAAACTGTCAGGGTATAAACACTATTTGTTTCTTTTTTAAGACATCTATAGTTTTGCTGTAAATAATAACACTGTATAAATTCTAACAGAAAAATAGAATAAATGTTGATAAGGCACTGCCTCTTAGAACACAAACAGAATATTGCAGATGCATTTAACATACTAGAGGTCTCAAGGGACTTCACCCTGGAAGAGGAAGGGGTTCTGGGTGGGTGAGGGGCCTTCACTGATTCTTGTATATTAGCAATTATAATGTTTGTATATGCAAAACTGCTAGCTTGATTTTAAAAAAGCGAATCTTTAAAATCTGCTGCAAATTTAAATAATTCCCAAAATGAGGAATTCTGTAGTTCTGTGAAAAAAAAATTTTTTCTTCAGAATACTAATATTTTGATGCATGTGTATCACCTTATTTTGATTAAATCTTTTCCAATTTTGCAAACACTACAGTATACTGCAACACAGAAGATTTTCTCTGTAAACAAAAAGCCCTTCATCTAAAATTTGTTGCTATTGCCAATTTTCCAATGAAATGACCTAAAAATGAAAAAAAAAAATAACCTATACAGTAGTTGCTTTAGGGGGAGGGGGGATGCTCTCTGTTAGTGCTTAAAGGGGGTAATGCTTGCCGCTTTAGAGGTGGATGGTGCTCATAAGAGGCCCCGGTCAGGGGTGTTTAAAATGGACTGAACAGAAATCCTTAGCTAGTAGAATGGCAGCACGCTGTAAAATTATTCCTGTATCGTGTACTGGCTATAAGATGTAGACACCTTTCAGTAAGCCAATCATTTGTAACCATTCTAGCAGTGTCATATTAGGTTAATAAGGCTGCTGTGTTTTAAAGGGCATTTTTATTTGGGTTTTGGTGAAATTCTTTAATTTGTTGATTATATTCATATAAAATCAGCATTCATGGACACATAGCTCTAATGACATATGTATGAAAAACCATACACTGGATGACCTAGTCAATTACTTAAACATAAAATAAATTGTGTTAAACTCTTCACCTATCTGTGCTCTGCGGTGTCCTTGTGTTCTCTGGCAAAAGGGAACTGTCTAACTCCTTGTCATTTGGCTGCGCTGATCCTCCCCAGTCCTATTCGTGCCTCTGCCTCTGTGGTCACTAAAGAGATGGTCCCCTAATATTCAGTTCTGCCCAGCAAACTACCAACCTACAAATTCTGAGCATTACATGGAGGAGCCACAAATGAAAGATGAACTTTGCCCACATCTGCGTTGGGCTGCCCCCCAAAAAGTGGGGAGTTGGGGCTATTAGAGCCAGCATGTCCAGCAGCCGTAAACTGGCACTTCTAGGAACCATTCTGCTTGCCTCTGCTTTTAGCCCACAAAGTAATTGTTTGTTTTTTAATTGACATTCACTGTCAGTGCTTAGAAGTTAGGAAATTTCACACAGTAACCCCAATTTCTAACTTCTCTTGAAAAGCAAGATTTGGCAACAACAGGCCTCACTGCCAGAAGGCAGCAACGTGCTGGGGCTGTGTTGGCCACTCCAGCCAGGCACGCGGTCTTCAGGTACCACAGCCAGCCTCACTTACTATATTAGTGTGCCCTGGCTAGCCTGGTCGGCACTGAAGCCTGCAGTCGGCCACTGCCTAAGTTCAACGGGCGGAGGCTATGGTGGTTTATATTTATTCTAGCCTAGGGCTGGCATGCAGTAGTGGTGGCAGTGGCCATTGTCATCACCATCGCTAAATAGGAATGCTCACTGTATGCCAGGCTCTGTTCTTAATGCGTTTATTAAATCACTTAGTCCTCAAACCACATTATGGTGGTAGGTACCGTCTTTGGTAGTAATAGTCCCGTATAAATATTAAACAAGTGCTTAGAGCCACTCAGCAGTGTCACATATTACTTGTCCACTAAAGATTATTGCCAGATGGAATGAGTTGTCAATGCAGAACACGTGTATAGAAAATCTAGTTTGCATAAAGAATAGGGCTAGACTGCATTTGCATGGTATCCCAAATATGGACTGTGGCCCTCCCCCTGCACCAAAATTATCCTACCACATCCCCTACCCCACCCCCACCCCGCTGAAAGGTTTTTAAAAACGCCCAAAAAGCCTCTCTGTAAAACCAGGATCAGAATCCGGGCGTCCTAACTTCCCATCTAAGAGTTAGGAATTTCTGACTCACTGTCTTTGACAGAAAGGTGTTTATCCTGAGCTGGAAACTTGATGAAGTGTACTTATCTGGGTATCCCTGAAATTCTGAGTTCAGGGATATATGATGGGCTAAACATAAGGTCAAGCAAGAGTTCATAAATTTCCTCAGAGAAGTAGCCAGCACTGGGACATGCATTATATATCCCTAATCTAGTTTTCTATATGCTGGCTTATAAAATGTATTTAAGCTTTGCCTTGATTGACATTGCTATAAAAAAACACCAACTATGATGATAGATTCCTGATATTTGCCGTTTTTCTATTTTATATTCCTACCAAATTCCTGAGCGTTAAATTAAAATGTATCATCACTATTAAATTGCCAAGTTACGGCAATACCCTCTGCAGGGTTATTCCGCCATTTCTAAGGGGGATCCACTTCACTGAACACAAAAATTATTAATAAATACTGCCGTGGCATCCTGATGTTCCAACATGTTCTTTTGGTATCCTCCTGGGTTCCATCAAGGCTGAGCTTTTTCTCCAGGGCAAATAAAAAAAGTTGTTTGTTTGCCTTTATGAGCATCGGGTCACAAGAGGGATATGTGAGAAGCCCAGAAATATAAATTGCCAGGGTGATAATTCTCTGAAGAAGCCACTGATCCAAAAGCTGAGTGAGTCTTGGTGTTCTTGATTCTAGCATTTTAAAAGGTGTGTGATTTCCTAGTCATACGGCAGCGCTCCTCTCATGAATTTATGATCAGATAGTCCAGAAATAAACATGTCTAGCACTGAGATTTGAGCCAAACTTTAAAAGAATTCTTTTAGTAATAGAGACAAAAGACAGTGGCATAATTAATTTACGTGGTTACCTAGCTCACCGTGCACCAATACAAAATAAATCAATAACAGAATGGACTCTGACTAGCATCCTTAGTAGTAGGTCCTATAGCTTTCAGTCCTTTAGCAATTAAATGCAGACTATTCTAAATAAACCAAAGTGAACTTTACCATTATATCTGCCACAAGCAATGACTGACAGCCAGGAGTGATATGTACGGCTAGGCGACCCTGCAGTGAAGGAATTTCATTCTTCATACCTCGGAGCTTTCCGAGTTAAGGAATAAATACCCCCAAGGGTTGCATTTCCAGCACCACATCCTGCAACTCCTCAGCAGTTCCAAAGGAGCTGCAAAGCAAGGCAGAGGTGAACATGCTGAGAAGATGAAGGCGGCGGGACGTACCCCAGAAGCAAGCACTCTCAGGGCTTTTCCTCCAGGGCCACCGCAAAGCACCCTGTCCGCATCCCAGAGAAGAGGCGAGCTCCCTGCCATCCTCAGTGGCTTCTCTCCTGAGCTCGAACTCAGGCGGCGGCAGAGTTCTGAGAGCTGGGAAGCGGTGAGGACCGGCCAGCTTCTCAGGAGTTCCAGCGCGTGAGGCACAGCGCCAGGTCCTCCTAGGCTGACTGCCCCCTGGGCGCAGGGGCTGCGCTGGGCTGCTGCGTGTCCGCGGGAGGTGCTCGGTAAGTATCCGTTGAGTTACAGGAATGGATGACTCAGACGTCAGAGGGCAAAGGACCGTCAATGGGAAGTGTTACTCTGTGCACCATCTTAGGCACCATTTTCCTCACAGGCTCAAGCAAGTTGGACATCAAAGGAAAGCACAGATTTTTTATTCTAGTAACTTCATTCATTGAGGACTAACGTGTCACCATCTTCCACTGGCCCTTTCCAGCTGCACGATCCCCTTATTAGCTGCAAAATCTTAAATACTTGGGTTTGGATACCCAATACCGAATGAGCGAGCAGCACAGCAGTCACGCTGCTGCATCGGGCATCGTTCCCATCGCCATGAGCTACTGTCGTCGTCACTGACAGGCCACTGAGAAGCCAGGCGAGAGCGTGGACACCTCACCATGAACCCTAATCTCTGGGAAAGAGTCAGATTAGTCTCCTCTCCTTCACACACGATAATCCAAATTTTTAAAAACTCTGGCTACCTCAAAAATCCCACCTCGGTGTTGCTAAGTGTTTGTTGGGTTGATTAGAGACCAGAAGGTACAGAAATTACATCCTAGAAATCCCTGGGTCACATCCAGCCTGCAGAGATGTTTTGTTTGGACCACACAGAGTTTGAAAACAGATGGCCAACATGTTTTTTAAATCAGGAGATTTTAGATGAAAAGTGAATTTTGAGTTCTCATTAAATTCTAAAGAAGTGACAATGTTTTTTCTGAAATTCCTTATGATAACAACCCCTTGGAGCAAAACTGCACCTGTCACCTGTGGACCAGCATGTGTTTTCTTGGTCACCCTCGTCCCCCCTTTTCCTGTTCCCTCTAGCACCCAATCTGCTTTATTCATTTCTACTCTCAGTCTCTGTGTCATCAGATTGGAAGAGGGAGAAGGCAGCGAAAGGATGAGATTACACTGAAGTTCTTTCTTTTTATGGCAAAACATCTTTCTTTTTATGGTAAAACATCTACCTCATTTTCATCCTGTCTCAGTGCCAAGCGGAAGAGGGAATAAAGGAGCGAGCGAGAGAAAGATGGGTCATTGGTTTTCCAAACCCACCCATCCATCCGTCTCATTCAACGTGTGTTCAGTGCCTGCCACTTTTCAGATGCTCTCCTTGGTACAGGAGACATCCCCCAATAACACTGTGTGGGTCAAACAAAACATGCCTGTGGGCCACCAGACTGCAGCCTGTGGCTCTTGGCATCTGCAGAACGAACACATACCTGGATCATGCTATACAGATTTACCGATGTGTGATTTTTAATTACATAGCATGAAGCTGGTGTACATAAGCCAATAACTTAATTCCTGCGTGAGTCTGATGGCCTACCTAACATCCCCACCTCAAGCAGCTTGCTTGTACTCTATGTACCATTTCAGATGCTGAAACTCTCATTAAGGGTCTAAAGGGATCATTGGCTTTTTTGCTTACATTTTATAGCATTTTAGTGAAAAGTTCATCTTCACTTGTACCCCTGGACCTGATGTGGCTCCTGCCTACCTCTGTGACCACATGTCATCTTAACTTTTCTCTCACTGCATTCCAGACCAGTGATTAAGTGTAGTCCGTGGACTCATCTTAGTCTGAGACATTTTTGGTGCCTATCTGCAATGAGATATTTTAAAAAAACAACCTGACCCAGAATGTAAACCGACTGTGTTACTAAGCACATTCTTTAGTTCAGTTGACTCTTTTTTAAATATAGTAAGGCTTTCTGGCGAAGGAAATGCTGCACAGACCTACCATCTGGTGCAAGGTCCTATCTCGTTGCAGATTGGCGCTCTCCATAGCACATTTCTAGCTTCCTTTCTGTTCCTCAGAAATGCCAAGTTGTTCCTCATCTCGTCCCCATGGCATTTGTACCCTCCTCTGTCAGGGAAACTCTCATCTCACCCTCCAAGTGTCACCGCGTCAGGCCCTCCCTCCGCACCCTCTCTAAAGTAGCCCGACCCCTGACCAGTTGTTCCATCCCCTCACCGCATTTATTCCCTTTACAGCACCTATTACTATATAATACACCTTTTTGTTCATTTGTGCACTAGCTTTGGTCCTTTTTCATTGCTACATCCAGAGTGTCTCGCCCAAGGCCTGGTACCAACAGGAACAAAACCTATTTGATGAATGAGTGTATTCATCACAAGCTTGTTGACTAAGTAATTATGGGCTAAGAGGGAAGCACAGGCAAGAAGAGTATATATCTGAATGCCGTGAATGCCACGGAAAAACGGCAACATCTTCAGGGACTCACTGTGAAGTCTCGAAGAGGTGTCAGCTTGTCTTTGAGGGTTGCTGTGCACCCCTCGCCCCCCACCCTTTGACGACCTGCTGAGAAGAGCTTCCTAACTCAATTCCTCCTCCACAGCATTTTCTAAAAGCTTCATTACTGTCAGTTATCATCATGGTGTTTTTCCATCTTGAGCTGAGGACATGTGGTGGGGAGGTTGTGAAAGTTATCTGGTATGTGTCACAGCATTAGATCTCCCAACAACTCTTTGAATCACCCAAGCAGAACACCGTCCCTACTAAACTGGTACAACAAAAATGAGCCATCTTTCTGGATGAAACAAAAATCTTGCCGGTGGAATAATAACAGGAAAGAGCTGCTCAGGCAGCCTCAGTGGCCACATTGCATGGTGGCTGCAGCTCTTCCTACCCTGGCAGGGCCAGCCTGTAGCTAGAATCTAAATTCTCCTTTGGCTTTACAAGGGCCAAAAATCAGATACTACAGAGCCTGGTGCAAGGCACTACAGAGTAGTGGGGACTATGGAAAACTTGAGAGCACATGCCCCAACTAAAACCACAGTGGTTAGTTAGTTCTAACAAAATATTAGGAATGCAGGCCGTGAACTGTCAGCTCTTTTGATTTTTCTGGAACACTGGAAATCTGCACGAGGGGATGGAAGTGGGGTATGAGTGTATATGAGTATGGGTATATATCAGATTCAACTCAAATGCTATTTATTTAGTTTATACTATGTCCAAGTCACTGTCAGATAGATAGATAAATAGATACCCTTCCTAGATACAGCTATTTATCAAAAATAAAAAGGAATAAGAGCTGGGACCCCAAAACTCCAAAAGCTCTAATTTCATCAGAAACCAAGATATGTTCTTAAATAAACAGATCATAAAATAATATGGGGGTGCTATGTATTAAATAAGTGAATGTGTATAAAGCACAAAACTCTCCTGACTCATAGGAAATGCTACATGCGTTGGCTACTGTTATGATCGTCAATAGCATTATTTCATTATCATTACAACCACGATCTCAGGGTTACTCTTGACAAAGTAAACTGGAGAAACCTTAACAGAGAGTCGTGCTCATATTGGACACTCAATAAACACTAGCTAAATAAGCTGGGACTTGAAAAATGAGTAGGATTTTAACATGTGAAGAAAGGAGGCCTAGGCAAAAGGAACAAAGAGGTTAGAAGGACAAAGGCATCCTGGAAGTATAAACAAAGTTTGTTTTCGTCAGAACTTGACAAGATGAAACTGAAAATGTCCACCTTTACTTCCCCCAGCAAAGGGAGGAAAAAAGGAATTTGCTTTTGTCTTAGAAAATGCATAATGCTTAAGACACCTCATTATTAAGTACATTTTTCTTTACTTCTAAAAATGAGCTCTGAGGGCCGGTATTAAATCAGAGGCATGCTTATTGCCTGTACTAAAGGAAAAAAGAAAAAAACGATTTCAAGTACGTTTGTACCCCTTTATTTGTCTAAACTCCTAAATGTCCCGTTGTCATGGAAACACATTCCCTGAGCATCACATATTAGGTATGTTTGTATTCTGGCTAAAGAGATTTCCAGTGTTTGTCACATTTGCCAAACCCCTATAAAGAAAGCTGATTATGCAGGATCCAGATATAAAACAAGCATCTGGCATAATTAATCCAGTAGCTTGAACTGAAACGGAGGTGAAAGGAGGTGTGACAGCTACAGAGTGAGGAGGAGGGACACCAAGGTAAGAAGCACCGCCAGGTAAGGCTGCCTACGTCTCCTCTGCACTATTCTAACGCTGCAAGGAAGGGTTATCAGCCAGGGCTCTTGGTTGAAAACAAAGGAAATCCACCTGGCTAACCTGAGCAAGGAGGAGTTTATTGGAAGCATGTCAAACAGCTCACAGACTCTTCGGAAATGTTGGAGCTTTGAAAACAGGCACAAGCCAAGAGCAAATGGGAGGCTAGAACTGGAGCCGGGGGTCATGTCACGAGAGAAGCTTGGTTAGGGAGACCCAACAAATGCCAGGGACACTCAATGCCACCACTGCTGGCAGTGGTGTGAACTCCAAACAGTCCTTCCTTCTTTGTGACACCAATCTGGGTGGGGTGGTCTTACAGGCTGAGGTCAAGTTGTGTGTCCTAGTGGCCAGAGGTCAGAAGGATCCAACCTTTTCAACTTCCACATTTGGAGGTGGAACCCCCACCTCCAACCAGACTCACCAAACAGGAGGAGGCGTAGACGTTGGGCAATCTGCCAAATACAAAGGTTCCCCCATGGAAGGTGTCCTTTTATGTTTATGGTTTATATCTTCTCTCTACCTTCAGAGAACACATAACAAGACTAACAAGAAAAGCTGCAGAGTCAATGGATGTGTGAAAATAAAGGAATTTAGACCATGGAATATGACTAAAAAGGCCTTAGGAGATTGGAGCAGAGGGGTGCTAGAAGGAGAAAGGAAAAAAAATGTTTTCAATTATTTGTTATTCTTTCCCCTACATTCTTCTATGTTTTTATTTCTCCCTCCTCTTATGCATTTCTTTCATTCTCAGTAGTGTGAAAAGATCTGAAAAGGCTCTCCCAGGCCACAGGACTTCTAGAATTTGTTCTTTCATCTTCCTGGATCGGTTTTATAAGGTTTATACGTAAAGGACCACTAGTATACAACGTTGAAAATCCTGACGCGTTACTGGCCAAGGTACTACAGTGAAATCCTCCACATCTCTCCAAGAAGTAAGGAGTGCTTGAGTTCAAGTGCTGTGGTGGGACGAGCCTTAGCCTGCGTCATCAGAAAACCCATATTCTAGTCTAAGGTTTTGCCTCTCAGAGGTGAAAGGACCACAGGAAATCCACCTAACCACCATCTTGGTGCACGGGGTAGCTGGAGGGACAAAAGATTACATATGATTATATATGAAAGCAGAAACTTGCTTGTTTGGGTTTGCTATTTATAAGGCTTTTAGACATTTTGTTAAAAGCAGTATAAACAGTTTTAATGAATGGTAGGAACTACCCCAAAGCAGGGAACTGTATTTCAGAAAAGGCATAGGCGAAAGTAAATAGAAGCCCTGGTAAAAAAGCCCAGCCCACTGGCCCTGTATGGTAGATGCAGGAAGGGAGAGGTAAAGGCCTGATCTGATGACTATTGTTTTCCCACCCAGACATATGTTCCTCCTTCTGATCTTGATTTCTCTTTAGAGAACTAAACCTCCATCACTCAGAGTCTACTTGGTTTGGGATGGACATTCCCTAACCACCATATGGGCACATGAGCCAGGCCCGATCAATCACAGGATTCCATCCCTCGGCTACAGCCACTGACTTGGTGATGAGTCCATAACCCAAAGCAGACCATAGAGACACGATCCAGACTTTTTACGTTCTTGTTTTTGTTTTTGTTTTTGTTTAGGGTGAGTTGGGTTGGGTTTGTTTGTTTTGTTTTATTTTGTTTTTAGAACGTTTTAGAACTTTTGGGTTCCTTACTTCTGGAACTACTAAATCGTAGGATATATGCCTGGGGATGCTGGGGACCACCAGATGCAGACCTGCCTGGGACTAAGGCCAACACAGAAGAAAGCAGAACTGAGAGATGGAGAGGAAGGCAGAGGAGGAAAAGAGAGAGAAAAAGGCTAGGTTCTAATGGCATCATTCAAGCACCTGAAGCCAGACACAGCCATATACTTTTCAGTAAAATGAGCCAATATAACCTCTTTATTTTTACTTAAGCCTTTAGAGTGGTTTTCTGTGTCTTCTAATGTAAAAAGCCCTGTTTGAAACAGCATATGGAGAGATGTTGGAAGCAAACCAGTTCTAGCGCAGACTTGCCTGGGACCAGCTCTGATCACAGATCAAATCTGCTTCATCTCCCATCCCAACTCAGTCAACTAGTAGTTTAGGAGCCTTGTCATCCAAGCCCCCCAGGGCACTGATTCAGTGAGGAGAAACTATGAGGAAACTTGCGAAATTTTAGCAGCTTGGCCCTGAGCCAGAACTATACTCCTGCTGATGGATCAAAGCTTCTGGGAACCAGCCATGGAAAACAGATATAACACAATTTCTAGAAACCTTGGAGCAAGGACTTCTGACTGCTGCTGTTCTGCAGGAATTCAAGGACCAGACTACCCTTTCCTGCCAGAATGAGCTAACATCTGAAATGCAATTACCATAAGAAAGAGAATCGCAAACCCCTGCCACTCTGCAATTAAAGTGGATATTAGGGCTTCTATGAATGGCTGTGCAAGACAGGCAATGCTCAATTCCAGGCTCCAAACACACTGTAGTCATGTGAACAGCACCTCCTGGAGCTCTGCCCTGTGCAGCCACATGCAGTGATCCTGGAAGACACTCACTAATCAGTGGGAAATTAGCATCCCTTTTTCCGCAGAGAAAGTTTGCATCAGTGTAAACCACAGAGCAGGGTGAGAGGAAAGAAAAGAAGCCACCTGCAACAGCTCAGACAGGAACTTGCAGCATTTCAGTTCTTCAGAAATGAGCCAGCTGAGTGGCCTGTGTGAAACCACCTCAGCCCAGTCCTCTGAGCTGAGTGCGAGGCAGGATTTACAGCCAAGATCACTCAACGGTCCACCCTGGTCTGAGCTCCTTTTCCCGAGGAGACTAAGTTGAGCAAACACTAAATAAAATAGTTGTTTCTCAAGAAGACATGTGGATTTTTAACAAGTATTATTGAGCCCATTTATAGTAAATGCAAAACAGGTAGTCCTAATTTAAATGTGGGCCACAGAGTTTTGGGGCACTTTTAAGCCCTCAGGAATCCCTGGTGCCCCTTTCTCTGCCAGATATGGGGCATAGTGAACTGGGTTGAGACAGCCTGTTCATGTGCAAGTTCAGATAAGTATAGCCCCAAATCTTTCCAAGGCCTGATATTGAGTCCACCTTTCATGATGTGAACAGTATATCCAATGAGGCCTCGATACAAGTCTTTGCTCAGCATCAATTCCATGTGGGAAGTTAAAGAAATTGTCTCCAGCTCTCCAAAGCAGATGAAAGTCTCAAAGACCAAGCAATCAACCTTAAACCTCAATTAGAACACAATTCTGATAAGAATGCTGTGCTTTTTATGCTGAGTTTCACTCAGAAAAACTAAACAAACAAAAAAAACATTTTTCTTCTGTATTCTGTGAAGCTGCAAAAGATTAAGAAGTCATTTTCTCCTTAACTATAACCACCATAGGCAGTCTATTTGCACTAGTGAATACAATTTGATTGGAGTTTTACTTTTTAAAACCAGTGAGAACTTCTAGTTGTAGCTAATGATCTCCTTACCTCACTTGAGTCTTTTCTAAATAACAGAAACTTTCACTTTGGATGATCTAGCCCTTAGAAGTTTGTACTGTGTGTTTCCAAGGAGGTACTGTTCCAAAATGAGAATTGCATTTCCAGTTGGCATAGGTCCTTGTCTTCTCTCTGTCTCACTTACCATGATGGGCTCTACCAGTCCAACAAATATTCTGCTACTTTACATTTGTGTAAATCAAATCTTTTGGTTCCCTTTAGCATTTCAGAGATAGGGATATGGCTAAAGGATCATAATAAGAATACCTACATTTATTAAGCACCTAAGACGTGCTTTACAGATACTATCTCCAATCTTAGAATAACCCAACAAGGCAGGTTGGATAAACCTCATAGAGATTTGGTGTTACAGATGAGATTTAAACTCACATCTACTTAAGGCCAAAGGCTTGGATCTTAGGCTGTGGATTTACTAAGTCAACTCAACTACAGAAAAGAAAAGCATCTTTAGCCCTTGCAACGTAGCTCAGTTGGTTAGAGTGTTGTCCCAATATGCCAAAGTTGCAGGCTCGATCCCCCGTCAGGGCACATACAAGCAGCAACTAATAAATGCATAAATAAGTGGAACAACAAATTGATTCTTCTCTCTCTTTCTTTCCTTCTCTCTCTCTCAAAAAATCAGTAAAATTAAAAATTAAAAAAAGAAAAACATCCTTAGCTCATGGAAAACTGGAATTTTAACCACCTGACATCACACAAAGCACAGTTCCTACAGTGACTTGTTTGGAGATTCTGATTGTGCCAAAAGAGTGGTGACAATTAGATTTATGATGATTGTGCACTAAGGGATGAGCCTTCACTGGTTTGGTCAGCAAGCCCTGGTGACACTGTTCACAGCAAGGACAGAGAGGAAGGTGACAGCCTGTAACAGATCAACACAGCAACAGCAAAAAGCAGATGCCTATTTTCATGACAGAATCCAGAGTCTAAAGGCAGCCAAGTATACAATACTCAGACATAAAACATTAAGTCAAAGAATGAAGCACCTAAGTGGACGCTTATGAGGCTAAATACTTCCTGCCTGGTAATAAGCAGCAAGATTTAGATAGCTATAACTGCCTGCCAATGACAAAGCACCTTCTAGAAACCATACTTACAAGCCTCTCAATGTCAACATAAGTATGTAGAAGTTAATGGGTAGTAAGAATCCTTTCCTCCAGTTCAAACAAGCTAGCATCAATTCACCAAAAATATCTGACCAGTTATGGTTCTCATAAAACTTTTAATATAGTGCTAGAAGATAATTAGGTGGACAGAATAACTGGCATTATATTATACTGCAGGCAGGTCAGTTGAAGTATATTAAATTTAAGTTGGACAAAAACCAGACTAACCCTGGAATTTCCTGGATTTTAGTTTTTAAACAGTCTTATAGATTTTGGAACACAAACACCATGTCTGATTCTAAATCTGAGCTATAAAATGTTAAGACTTTAGAAAGACGGGTGTCCTAAAGTAAAATTAAAATTGAATCTTGTTTTGTAAAAACCTCAGCTGATTTTACCATCACATAAAAGACAAGGTCTCAGTGAAATAATGAACCTTCTATTTTCGAAAGAATGAGAAATAAATTACAATATTATCAAGCATATGCTTCTAAAAAACACAGAGAAAATATGATCTGGTAGGAGAGATTCATGGACCTGTGAAGAGTTGAGGAGTTGGTGCTCAGGGGATTCGTGAACAACTCTGAAGTCTTTTGTGTGTTTGTATATAAGCACAGTTGATGGGAGAAAAGGAAAGGGCGTTCATAGCATCAGATTCTCAAGGAGTATGTGACCCAGACAAGGGTTAAGATTGACCATAGTAAAGTATAACAAATGAAAACCCTGCCAGTTATTGAAAGCTATGACTATCTCTGATTGGAGTCCAAAACAAGAACCAACTAAAATATATGTACAAAACCTACGAACTCCAACACTCATAGGAACAAAAGATCCTTCTGGGTCAATAAAAGAGTTAACTGTGTCTGTGGCCCTCACTGGCATCCAGAGAGCCAGTGATCTATCAGGTCATTGTTTCTCTCTATCCCCCTACACAGGATGAAGCCCAAAATGTATAAGAGATTTGCTTTGTTTTTCCAGCTGCAGGGCCCCAGTCGTTCACAGCAGGTGGAGCCAGTCCAAGCAGCATGCTGGAAGGGGATGGGCTGAGCATTTCATTTTTATGGACTTTTATAGACCAAATGCCTTCTCAATAATTTATCATCTGTGTGATGGAGAAAAGTACCAATAAAACGCGATAGTAAATCTTCACCTTCTTCCAGGATCAAGGGAAGAACTAAAGATAGTTAAAAAAGAAATGACAACACAGTTTTGTGAACTAAAAATAGGTTTTCCAAAATCAAATGCTGCCCATTTCTTGAATTAAATGTCCTTGAAGATGCTGAATTTGAAACACAGGGAAAATTGCAGGCAAGAGTGTAGAAGAATTGAGTATATCTGGGCAGCCTATTGAGTAAAATCTTCCTGAGACAGTCTTTGATAGGAGTCCCCTGTGGGACATTTTATCTGGTATTTCCTGTTAACAGGCAGAGCTGCATGCATCGTGTTTGAGCCCCTCATCCCAGGAAGGGTTTTCAGAGATGAAGGAAAATAAATCATGAACATAAGGAGGATGGGCTCATATTGCTAAAGGCTATAAGAAAGAAAACTCAAAAAATAATTGAAGACTTTAAAATAAGAAAAAATGTATTGCTGAATGGATCTCACCAGAATCTCTTTCTAGGATCACTCCCATTGGCACATTTGTGGCATTTTGCCCCTAAGAAGATATTCTCATTATAAGATTTTGTTTTTCTTTTTCAGCAAAAATTTGTGGCACTAGGTTCTCTCAGATGCATCTCCAACGGTTCCATTAAAAAGTTAGTGTAGCTCTGGCCTCTAAACAGCCTCCATGTTGCCCCACAAATGCAGGAGCCCATCAGAACTCCAGCCTGCACTGAACACCCAGGCTGGAGAATGACTCTTTCCTACCCTGTCAAAGTCCCAAAAAGTCCAATGCACACAGGTGGCTATTACATATTTAAAGAACAGCAACAAAGCTAACATTTACGTGGAGCTTACTACATACAGCTTACTAATTTGAAAAGATATATGCATCCTTATGTTCATTGAAGCATTATTTACAATAGCCAAGATATGGAAGCTGCCTAAGTGTCCATCAATGAACAATTGGATAAAGAAGATGTGGTACATACATTTAATGGAATATTACTTAGCCATAAAAAAGAATGAAATATTGCCATTTGCAACAACATGGATGGACCTAGAGAGTATTATGCTAAAAAAAAGTCAGACAGAGAAAGACAAATACTGTATGATTTAACTTATATGTGGCATCTAAAAAACAAAAAAACAAACAGAAATGAACTCATATATACACATAACAAACTCATGGTTGCCAGATGGGAGGGGGGTTGGGGGGGTTAAAGGTGAAGGCACTAAGAAGTACAAATGATGCAGGTGGGTACTAGACTTATCAGGGGATCAATTCGTAAGTTGTATAAATATCTAACCACTACACTACACCTGAACCTAATATAATATTGACTATCACCTGTAATTTTTTTTTTAATTTTTTAATAGAATAAATAAAGATTTTAAAAAGAAGTAGTAGTGTCAGAATCAAACCCAAGCCAGTCAGCCCTCTTTTCCCACGCCTTTGTGCAGGCCAACAACACAGCTTTAGAAGCATTTAAATCATTTACAAAACTTCTCCCTTTATTTCTTATTGACTTAGAGGAAATCAAACACCATTCATTCTACAGAAAATAAGGGATCTAGAAATAAAGCTCTCAGGAAATAAAAATGTTCTCTAGATTTCTTGCTCTTTCCATATGTGAAGGATGGATATAGAAGACTAATGTGCTGGATTACTTTGAGCTTCACTGGCAAGAGCAAACAAGTTTGAAGAGTTGTATACACTCAAAATACCAGTAGCCCAGAAAAGCAGTTGAAAATACGTATCAGAGTCCTGGCAAGAACAAAGGAATTTCAGCTTACTTCACTTAAATTTAGTTAAGTGTGAGATATATTGGCTCTTTATGGCTAATAAATGAACTGTTTACCTTGGCAAACATTGGAGAACTTGCTTTCTGAAGCACAATGTCATTTGTAAAAAATGCACTCTCCCTGCATAATAAGGATATTTGCACTGACTTCAAGTGTTTATAACCTTAGAAGGAAAACAAAATGTTTTTTTGAAAAGATTATAGGCCTAAAGTTAGAATTAGACTAGGGCTTAGACAAAGAGCTTGCTCTTGGCAGTTCTTTATGAAGCAGCCAAATCTCGCTGTCAGCAGCTCTCCAGTTTACCTACCGCCCTCGCCTCCAGGTGTGTTCCTAGGACTTATGTACTATTCCGAGGATGTTCCAGATCTACTCCACAACTATTAACACTGCCTTCCTGCAAAGTCTGATGTGGCTCATTTAGTACAATAAAGACTCGCTTTTCTCCCTTAAATAGCATTCTAAGGCATGTTTTTGATAGGGGAGAGGTGTGAACCAGAAGAGTGGAAGATATTGCTAAATATCTCCCCAATATGCATTCATCCTTTCTATATTTTTGGACTATAATTCCCCTGCCCAGCTAGCGATTACATTAACACAGCATTCCTTGCACCATGCCATGGCTGTGTAACTGACCTAAGTACTGGCCTGTAGGATGTAAGCAGGAATGACGCATGTAACTTCTTAAAACGTCTTCACTTTTTAAAAGTGAGTCACTGGCCTTCATTCCCCTTTCCCCTTCCATGGTTGCTGGTAGGCCACCTTCAAATATGTGGACCAGGATAAAACCTTAGGAAATGGTAGAATAACAAAATAAAAGGGACCCGTGTCCCTGGATATCCTCAAGGAACAAAACTGCCTACAAACCCAGGACCATCTGCCTACCATTGTATCATTATGAGACAAATAAACTTTAATTCTGATTGAACTTCTGTTATTTTGAATCTGTAAAGGGTAAACCAATATACTCAATAGTATGGACAAGAAGGGAAAGGAAAGCACAAGAATATCTACATTGACCTATCACTACTAAGTAGATTGAATCAATAATCAAAAAGCTCCCAACAATAGCAAAAGCCCTGAACCTGATGGCTTTACTGGTGAATTCTACCAAAACGTTGAAAAAACTGATACCAAACCTTTTCAAACTCTTCTAAAAAATTGAAAAGAAAGGAACACATCCTAATTCATTGTATGAGGCCAGCATTACCCTGATAGCAAAGCCAGACAATGACACTACAAACAAACAAAAAACCCTACTGACTAATATCCTCTATGAACAACGATATAAAAACCCTCAACAAGATATTGGAAAATATAGTTTAGCAGCATATAAAAAGAATTCTACAACGTGAGACTTATTTCTGGATTGCAAGGATCGTTCAAGATATGAAAATTGAACAATGTAATAACATCACATTAACAGAATGAAAAGAAAAAAACATAGGATCATCTCTATTGCTGCAGAGAAAGCATTTGACAAAATTCAACACCATTTTATAATAAAAACACTAAAAAAATTAATGAGGTATAGAAGAAAACTACCTCCAGCACAGCGGCAGCCGCTCAAAAAGCTCCAGGGACATATAGGGAGGAACTGAATTGACTAACTTCGGGGCTATGGCTGGAGGGGCAAGGGTCTGGGCGCTCTCTGGGGATGGAAGCACTGGCAGGCAGCACTGTTCCTTTGTTGAGCCCTCTCCCAACCCAGCTGCCAAGCTTGGGCAGGTGCCAAATATCTACTCACCATTAACCTGGATAACACCCTTTGCTCTGCACTGGTGATTCCCTGAGTCACCACCCCAGCCAACTTACGTGCCCAGCACAAGCTGCTACCATGAGCTCTTCCACACAAATGGCCCGCCTTGGCTCACACTGCTGACTTTCCTAAAATCTCTCAAAGGTCCAAAAAACCCAAACAAACAGCATCTGGCCTCAGAGTGTCCTGCACCTCTTGCCAGTGACGCTAAGCCCTGCACAAGTGGCAACCGGTCTCAATTAGCATCATCTCTCTCAATCAGGTTCTCAGTGTAGTCTCTCCCAAACACCTCCAAGCCTAGCACACGCAGCAACAAGCTGGTCACTTTGGAGCTTGCACCAGGCAGCGCCAATAGGGAACAAATGGTAGCTGAACTTGGCCTGAACTGGAACCCCTCCTCAGAGGCTCCAGAACCAAGACACCCAATGGCTGGCTTCAGACCACATCAGAGCATCACCCAATCAGCTCCATAAAGGATACGCACAAAGGGTGGCTCAGTGCCACCAGAGCCCCATTAAACAGGCTCAGTGGTTAGAGCGCTGGCCCTTGCACTGAAGGGTCACGGTTCAATTCCCGGTCAAGGGCATATACCTAGCTGCCCCCTCACTTTCTCCCCACTGCCACTCTCTAAAATCAATAAATTAAAAGAAAAAATTTTTAAAGGCCTAAAATTATAAAACTCTTTGAAGAAAATATAGGGCAAAAGCTTCATAACATTGGATTTAGCAGTGATTTTTCAGATATGTCATCAAAAGCATAAGCAACAAAAGGAGAAATAGGTATATTTAACGTATTGAAAATTTAAAATTTTGTGCATCAAAAGACAACATGAACAGAATAAAAAGGCAACCCACAGAATATAGAAAATATTTGCAAATCATACATCTGCTAAGGGATTAATATCTAGAACATATAAAGTACTCCTAAAACTCAACAAAAAACAACCCCATTCAAAAAATGGACAAAGGCCTTCAATAAACATTTCTGAAGAAAAAGATATAAAAATGTCCCATAAGCACATGAAAATAATGCTCAGTATCACTAATCATTAGGAAAATGCAAATCAAAGCTACAATGAGATATCAGATTACACCCACTGAGAGAGAGAGAGAATAGTAACAAGTGTTGGTGAGGATGTGAAGGAATTGGAACCCTTCTGCATTCTTGGTGGGAATACAAAATCGTCCAACCACTGCATAAAACAGTATGGAGGTTCCTCAAAAAATTAAAAACAGAACTACCATATGACCCAGCAATTCCAGTTCTGGATTTATACCAAAAATAATGTAATATGTAAATGAAATATTGTTTAGCCTTGAAAAGGAAGGAAATTCTGACATATGCTACGACACGGATTAACTTGAGGACATCATGCTAAGTGAAATAGACCAGTCACAAAAAGATAAATAATGCATGATTCCACTTACAGGAGGTACTTAGGTTAGTCAAAATTATAGAGACAGAAGGAATGGTGCTTGTCAGGGGCTGGGGGATGTGGGGGAATAGGGAGTTGTTGTTCAATGTGTATAGTTTCAGTTTTACAAGATGACAGAATCATAGAGGTGGATAGTTGCAATAGTTACATGTTATGAATGCATTTAATAACACTGAACTGTACACTTAAAAATGGTTAAGATGATGAATTTTATGTCGTGTATTTTACCAAAATAGAAAATTTGGGGGGGGAAATATCTTTGTCATCCATCCCTTTTTTAATTTTCACTGCTATTGCTCAAGTCTGATCAGTGGTCACTAACAGACTAGCCAGAGGTTGAATCCATGCAGGAGATATGTTGTGTGTGTTTTATTAATTAGATACCAATATAAAAGCCAGGAGTCTCCAGATATCATTGTCCACTTAGGAGAACCAGGATTCCTTAGAGAAATAGACAATTCCAAGTTTGGTCAGGAAGTTTTAAAAGATGAGCTGGGACATCTTGTCATACAAAATAGTAAAGAAATTATCACCCGGCCAGCATGGCTCAGTAGTTGAGCATCAACCTATGAACCAAGAGGTCATGGTTCGATTCCTGGTCAGGGTACATGCCTAGGTTGTGGGCTTGATCCCCAGTAGGGGCATGCAGGAGGCAGCCGATCAAGGACTCTCTCTCATATTGATGTTTCTCTCTCTCTCCCCTTTCCTCTCTGAAATCAATAAAAACATTTTTTTAAAAAGAAGTTACCAAAGACTACTTAGGGTTGTGCCAAATGACACAAGAGTAAACCTGGAGAGGCTCAGACAAATCAAAAGTGAGATGATTTTATTATCAACAAAAAGAACTATAGTGGATTAAAAACCATCAAATATATTTAAATCTGTGAGTTCATTATCATAATAAAAACAATTAATTGATAACCATGGAAGAAGCCTAGAAACCAACTCGTTATTTTGAAAATGTATAAGTTAAAGAATCAAGAAATTGGAACCTGTCTGCATTCTTGGTGGGAACACAAAGTGGTCCAACCACTATGGCAAACAGTATGAGGGATCCTTAAAAATAGAACTACCATATGACCCAGCAACTCCACTTCTGGATTTATACCAAAAAGAATTGAAATTCATCCTGCATCTCCCAAACAAAGTATACTGCTAAGTAACCAAATAACAGATGAAGGAAAGTTTCTCTCTCTAGAAGTATTCTAGCTAATACATAAAGAGGTTTACACACACACATACACACACACACACACACACACAAAACATACATACATACGTGTAACCAATGTAATAAAAATATCACTATTCTGAACCTCTAAAAAGTAGTTGAACCAAATAGTCAATATGAATGGCTGCTAATATTATACAAAAGAGAGGCCATCCCATGTCTCCTGTCATATGGAAGAACACAATACCACTTGAGTAGGTTTGCCAAAAAAAAAAAATTGAGCCAAAATCTGATCAAGCTTCTATATCTGATTACCAATTTACAAAAAATACAGAGGAAAGGTGAAAATAAGTGATACTTTAGGGATGTAATCAGCAAAATGCAGACTCTGGGAAAGTTTACAGGACAAACATCCCAGTTTCTTTAACAAAAACATACAAGAAAGTGATGCAATATAATACTGCAAAATTATCTCCTAACAACTCAACAGCACTGGGATTTAAAATACAGATTTTTGCCCAGTCAGGCATGGCTCAGCAGTTGAGCGTCGACCTAGAATCCAGGCGATTGGGGTTCAATTCCCAGTCAGGGCACATGCCCGGGTTGCGGGCTCGATCCCCAGTCGGGGGTGTTCGGGAGGCAGCTGATCAGTGACTCTCTCATCATTGATGTTTGTATCTATCTCTCTCTCTCTCCTTTCCACTCTCTGAAATCAATAAAGATATATTTAAAAATAAAAATACAGATTTTAAGCATCAGAGAGAGGTACAGTCAAGTTCTGCATATGCCCTTTATTAGCTATTTGCATAGAGAAATTAATTTAACCTCTTTAAGCTTAGGTTTCTTCACCTATAAAGTGGCAATACTGACAGTACCTGTCTCATAGGGTTCCTGTGAGGTTTGAGAGAATGCACATGAAATATTTAGCTCATTGCCTAACTTATGCTAGATTTATACTAAAAGTTATTAATTTCATCATTAGGAAATGTGTGTTGAATGAATGATTAAATGAATGACTAGAATTATTCTTCTAAAAATGCTGAATGTGAACAAACTACTCTTACCTGATAATGTTGACCATGTCATTACTCAGTATTTATTGGGCACCGGAGCTGGTGCAAGAGGTACAAAAATGAATAAGAGATGACCTCCACTTTTGTACCTTTGCCTTTTCAAAAAGAAATCATCCATATCTTACCCCCAAGGGATACAACTAATGAAAGTGTCAAAGCCCACAACAGCCTGCTGGGAAGAACTTTAAGTCAGGAGGGCCACCAAATGTGTGCACTTTCATATAGAACCTGATTGCTCATTGTCGTGATCATTTAATCTGCATTATGGAGTGATTTCAAAATTGCTGACATCGGTACAGACCCTGGCTGCCCTTGCCTGGCTCTCTTCTACTCCAGCTGCTCCCACCTGTTCCTCTTCCCGCCGCAAGGTTTCTTTCTACTCTGTGTCCCCCTGAGGATCAAAAGCCTAGAACACATTCACGGGCGAGGCTTGGAGGAGAAAGAATAAGCAAGTTTGGCAGAATGCTAAGAGAACAAATGCTTTCTCATTAGAGAAAAGACAACGGACCTACTTCAGAGCCGAGATACAAATGACTAATGCGGTGCGGTCCCCGCCTCGTGAGCACTCTGCTTCCAAGTGGCGCAGACACAGCCACTGCCCCAACCAGCCCCGCGAGCCAGCAGGGGCAGGAAGGGGAAATGAACTGAAGGTTTCAGAGGATCAGGGGTTCAAAAGAAAGCTGAGCTTATCTTCCCAAGCACATCCCAGGTTTGCTCATGGGACTCTGTTTCACTGCCTGAAATTCTGTCTTTATAGAGAGCCGCGGTTAGCAAGCAAAACTTTTTCAAAGGACAACTATTTCTAATGGGAGCTTTGCAACAACACTATTACTTTCGGGCTAACTTTTCACTAATGATGTGAGAGATTTTTTTTTTAATTTTTTAATTTAAATTTTTTATTGTTGACACTAATGCAGATGTCCCCCATCCCCCCCCCCCCCTTGCAGAGATTCTTATTATCAGTGTTTTTATCAGTGACAGTGAGGTTGCCCTGACTTTGAGCATCCTAGGCACAGCCAGGGGCATTCTCTCTTAAGGACAATTCGCAGCCACCACACATGCATAAGACATCCCCAGTCACCACTAGCACATGTAATACAACAAGAAAGGAGGCCCTGGAGCTCTTATTCTTTGGGGTCTCTAAGATGACTTATAGAAACCTGGGACAGTCTGTAGCAAAGCTTTTCCCCTGGAGAAAGGCCAACTGAAGGAGGAGAGAGGGAGGCCAACGCACAAAGAAAAGTTCATCTGAAAGATGAATAAAGAAACAGAGTGCAGGAAAGGGGAGGAAAGGGGGAAAGGGGGGGAGAGGGGTGAGCAGGGGAGAGAGGGTGATAGGGAGAGAGGTGGAGAGCTCGGTGGAGAGGTGGGGGAGGGGGTAAAGGTGAGGGGAGGGGGAAGAGGTAAGAGAAGGGGGAAGGAGAGGGGGGAGGGGAGGGGACAGGAGGGGGGAAGAGGGGAGAGAGGATGCAGATGAAGTCATTTGAGTTCCTACAAGTTATGTACTTCCTAGTTACCTAAGCTAATCAGTCTCTTTATGCTTAATATACTCTGAATTTTTATTTATTTTTTGTCCCTTACAAACAAGAGTCTCAACTAATACAGCTTTGGTCTCAGACCCACTGGTTTGCTTCCTCGCTTGTCTCCTCCCTGATCTCTCAGCATGCCTCCACCTGCACTTCTAGGTGCAGCAGCCCTTGCTAGTTGTGTGATCAGGGCCCTCATTTTATTCACTGTGTTGTTGGATACACCTTGAACAGTACTGAATCTAATTGCAAATATTTCTGGCCAGCTTTCAAAAACAGTGGAGATACAAAAGGTAGGTCACAAATATTTGCGATGGTAGAATAAGTGAAGTTGAACAGTGAAATATTTTGTGTAACCAATGGTCATTTGTTTATTTCAGGTTTTTAATTAAAGTTTTTTGCCAATTTTTTTCGTAGAAATTACATAAACTTCCAGTATCTTTTTAGATTTTTTTTGCACTTTATTACACACACAGACCATATATTTAATTCTACCTTCATAAAACAAGTACATATTTCCTTCTAGTTTGCATGTAATATTCATATTTTTCCACAGTTAGAATCACAGTGATAAAACTTCCCTCTCTGCTTTTTCATTTATATTAAAAAGTGAAAGACTTTTCTCCATACTTGATCTTCATAAATCTACTTTAACAGCTCTATGTATAATTTTATCTATTCCTTCCAATAGATATATAATTTGCACAACATACATAATTTATATTCTCCAGTTGTTGGACATTTTTATTTTCCCCAAATATTATGATTAGTGCCACAATGAATGGTAGAATTATTGGGCCAAAATTCTATGAAAAACTCTTATTGTGTATTATGCAGAATTTGTTCTCAAAAATGTTTTCCTGAGTCACCCCACCACCAGCGACATGTGGGTATATGTATATGACTGTTCACTTATCATATGACAGATCCTGTCTTTGATATTATCTTACTTTTCTTTTTCTAATATAATAGGAAAAACATGTTACCTCTTAGTGGATAACATATAAATTAAAACCTGAATTTCAGAAAGAGAATAATTAACACCTGATAAAGGAAACAAAAATAAAAGCTTGCATCTATGTAAGTTTTCTATTTCTAAATCTCTTGAAAAGAAATATTATTAATGTACTCTATTTATAATTCCTTTTACTCTTTTAGAAACTGCAGTCTTGCAAGGACATGCTATCTATCAATAAGGACTCTGGTTTCATAGAGTATCAAAATGAGGATGCAAAGTTGTCATTTCATACTCTTCCAAAAGAGTGTACTTTATAAAAAAACAAAACTGTAACAGAGGGTAAAAGTCAGAAAGGGCAAAACCTAGAGATTTCCTTTTAAAGGCTTTACAGTCATAAAGAAAGGTTAAAATTTATGAACCAATATCATCCAAAAATATCCCATGTTTTCCTGACACTGGATTCAGCTACCTTCCCTGTTCCAAGACTTAAAGGTTTAAGGCCAATATCCAAGCTGTAAAGCTCCCAAGTGCTTTATTTAGGAAGCACTAACGGGCCCAGGTGAGCTATTGGCCCTTGATGGGAGCTCTGGTACAATCTTTTACCTTGAAATTCTGTCCAGATGGAGAGAAGAGCAGCTCTGGGCTAGACTTAAGACAATGAAGACTAAAACAACATACACATTTAAACAGCTGTGGTCAGACTGCAGACTAGCCCTCCTAAAATAGTCTGGGTGTAAATTTGATAGACTGTCTCCAACTCCTTGTTATCAGAGAAATGCATACAGTCTTCATAAAGGTAATGGAATGGCGCTACATGGTGATCATATTCCAAACGCTATACTCTAAGCTCTTGGATTTCAACCATAGATTTTTGTTAAGTATATATAATAACAACAACAACAACAAAGCTTGTTTTAAAAAGGCTATATCTACTCCAAATTCTAGAGCATAGGTTATTGAGAGGTGATGTATGTGAAGTGCTTAGTGCATTCAATCCTTCATTCATCCAACAATTTTTTATTGAGCACCTATTAGGCATTAGGAATTCAGTAGCAAATAAAGTCAAGTAAGGTCCTTGCCCTCTGGCAACATACATTTTCAGAGGTGGAACTAGAGAAGGCAGGCTAATAAACAGAATAACTATAATGAATATAATCAATTAAACTAATAAATGTTATGTAATCATAGAAAATTGTGTTAAGTCCCCGAAGGAACACAGATGGAGAATGACAAAGCTGAGGAGGTGGGGAGATACAAAACAAAAGAGGCTCTTCGCACTTTTTAGTATCTATCATTTTAAAGATCTAGAGATTTTTACTAGATCGGATGGACCTAGAGGATATTATACTAAGTGTAATAAATCAGAAAGACGAATACCATATGGTTTCTCTTATATGTAGAATCTAAAACAAACGAACAAAACAGAAACAAACTCATAGAGAGAACACACTAGTGGCTGGCGGGTGGGAGGAGGTGGGGGGCTAGATGAAAAAGGTGAAGGGAAGAGAAGTCTAAACTGCCAGATAAAAAATTAGTCACAGGGAGTAAGTACAGCTGATAGTTCTCACAATAACTATGTTTGGTGTCAGATGAGTACTAGACTTATAGGGGTAATCACTTCATAAGTTATATAAATGTCTAATCACTGTGTTATACACCTGAAACTAATATAATATTGTATGTCAACTATAATTTTAAAAGAAAATTTTAACAGTAACAGTAAATAAATAAAGATCTGTCCCAGTCCCTCCCCCCTTTGTCTGGCCTCCACTAATCTAGAGCTGCTGCAATGTGTCCACCCTGCAAGCACATACACAGCCATACCCACACACTCCCCTTTTCTGATCACCCCAAGACTTAGCTTAACAGTATGAGATTAGAAACCCCTACTTTAACGAAGATGCACGCCACAAGTATTCCTAGCAGCCCAACTTGAGATTTGATTATTGGAACTGAAGCTCAATGGGGTTTTCTTTCCCCGATAACCATTTTAATCTTTCATAACACATTAACCAAAAAAACTACTGAGCAAACAACATTTGAAAGAAAGAATAATTTTCAACCAGACAGAGAAAAGCTTATGGGTAAGAAAGGAGATCCACAGCCACACGTTTTTAAACCCAAGCACTTGCCCACAGCACTGCCTTTACGTTCACCTCCCTCCCGAGAGCCTGCCAGGGTTTGCCCTCAACCTTGGACAAGTGTGGAGCTGCCTCTCCTGAGGCCGAAACAGTCTGACTCTAGTTCTCAGTACAGTCCTCACCAATTCAAAAAAAATGACATAAACCTTACCTTGGAACTTGCACCCGAAGGCTGCCTTCTGGAATCTCGAGGAAAGGCTCAGAAGCCCAGCGACCGGGCCACCCCCGCAAAGCGCGGCCCACCCGGGATGGCAGCGTGAGCAGGGAGCCCCGGGCTCCGACGGCCGCGCTCCCGCCTGAGGCGGCTTCCCACGGAGGGCGGGCGGGCCCTGATCTCCAGGACGGCCCTTGTCTTAAAGGAAAAAGCAAGAGTCCGCTACAGCTCCGCAGCTCGGTCCCCAAGACACAGACCTTCATTTTTTCGTTTGGCAAAACTTCAAACATAATGAAGGACTTGAGCTACAGTGACGTCAGGAAAAAGAGCTAAGAAATGCCATACCTAGAGCCTTGGTGGATCTTTCTGGTCACAGCCGAAAGAGATAACCCATGAGGTCTCCTTAAACGGACTCACTTAGGATCATTTCATCTTAAGGGGCGAGTCAATGAATAACAGGTTTTGTCTTGTTTTTAAGTAATATACAGTCATCAAGAAAGAATTAATCACCTGGAGTGCTTGTTAAAAATAAGATTCATCCAGACTCCTTAGTTTCTTCTACTGTCTGGTAAATCCGTTGATCTAAAGGCACAAAAACTGTGTTTTAACTGAAAGAAAGAAATGCCAAAATGTGATATTTGGGGCCTTAGCACAATGGGGAGAGGTTTTCGCGGCAGCCCCTGCCCTCACTCCTAGACAGGCTTTTGTATTCAGTCTTTGTAAGGTTAGCTAGCACCGCTGCTTGGACGCGTTATCCATGCAGCTGCTGCTGTTATGGACACTGATTGGCTGGGTCACTTTATAAACAATGGAAATACCAAAAATTAATTTTGTATCAGTGGGATAAAAACGTATCTTTCCAAAGCAAAGCAGTCACCCCAGCGGTGGCCCACAATTGCCAGAGGATCTGCTGCTTGTGTCTGGGCCATGTGGGTGGGTGTTAAAGAATCCATATGGTATGACGCTCATTTCCTGCATTCTAGGCAAACAGCAGGTGGACTGCCTGCCTACTGTCATTTAACAGGCAAAGCGGCTACAAATCCCAGAATTGGGCAAGCAGCGCAAGTCCGTGGCAAAGGTGGAAGGGCGTTGAGGGAGAAATAAACACTTCCCACATAACAAATATGCTGTAATGGGGCAATCTCCAGATAGACAGTGTCAAGTGTATTTGTGTTCATAGTTCACTCTGGTTCCTGACTTGAGTTACCCGACTTGTATCTCTCCTATCAAGAGCCATGTAGTTTATCACATAGAGGTTTTCCTCTCTGTTGGTAAAGTTGAGCCATGAAGCTCAGTGGTATAAGCCAAGTCTCTGTCGACAACGAGATGAAGGAGAAAGCCTGTCCCAGTCAACACCTGGAAATCACAGACAAGGTGGGTGGGTGGAAAGTAAGCTGCATGACATGTGAACTGACTTTGGCCTGGGGGGGAGAAGGTTATAACATAGGTTGGAATAAAAAGCCAAACTCAAAGGGGTTTTGACCCTCTCCCCATTTGGAATCCAAGAATGAGACCTCAGTGCAAGAGACTCTGTCAACCTCTGGCAAGGGGTTAGGGTGGATGGGTTGAGCCAAAGGAGAAGGAGAGGCAGTGCTCTTTGCTCCCTAAGGTCTGTGCATGACATGCAAAGGATCCAGAAAGTTCCTGTGGCCCTGGTGAGGGAGAGTTAGGGAGAGACTGGGAGAACCACTGGACTCCCAGAGGCCTGGAGGTTGGAAAAGGAGGCCTGTAAGGTCAAGACTTTCAATGGCTGGAGGACATATCAAGTCCCTCAGAGACAGCAGTGGAAACTGTTCACCAAAAGATCAAATGGAATGAGTTTTCCTGCAGTGGGTGCCAGTGCAGACTAAATCATCCAGACCAGGGCAAGACAAGTTAAGAGACCTCATAAGCTTTTTCCTACCCAGGGAAACTATTCGGGAGATAATAGAAAATATACATGTTGATCTCTTCCCCAGACCTCCTTTCTGGCACAGGACTCCTAAAACCCTTGTAATTTCCTAAGCGGTAACAAAACTAGGAGCATCTTTTGCTCTAACATTTGGTCTTTGACCCCAGTTCCTGACACAGGGCTTCTAAATCCCTTGGGATTTCCTGGGTGATAGCAGTGTCTTTTGTTCCAATGAGGTGATTCTGGATGGTCTTCTAGATGGGGACTGGTCACCAGCAAGACTAAGCCATAATTAGAAGTGTGGACTTTTCAGCCCCCCCCACCCCCCTATTCTCCAGAATGGGGAGAGGGTCCGGACAGGGAGTTAATTATGGATCATGCCTGTGTGCGGAAGCCTCCACAAAAACCCCAGACAAAGGGGTTCAGAGACCATCCAGGTTGGTGAGCACATGGAGGTGTCTGGGGAGGGCATGAAGCTCTGCACCCTTTCCCATGTATCTTGCACTATGCATCTATTCCATGTGAACGTTCATCATATCCTGTATCATGTTCTTTTACAATAATCTGGTAAACAGTAAGTTAACTGTTTTCCTGAGTTCTATGAGCTGCTCCAGTAAATTAATGGAACCCAGGAGGGGGTCATGGGAACCTTTGATTTACAGTCAAGGGGTCAGAGGCACAGGTGACAACCTGGACTTTTTGACTGGCATCTGAAGTTAGAGGAACGGGGGGCAGTCTCATGGGACTGAGACCTTAACCTGTGGAATATTCAGGTAGATAGCGTCAGAATTGAGTTCAATTGTAAGACATCCAGCTAGTGTCACAGACAACTGCTTGATGGTGAAAAAAACCCTACATGTCTATTGCCAGAAGTGTTGTGGGTGTGTAGTAGTGTGAGAGTAAAAGATACGTAGGAGAGAGCCTGAGGTTCTCTTTAAACCATCTTTGGGGGGAAATGATAAGGGGAGGGAGTATCAGCCCCATTATGAGAATGGACTATTTGGATTGACTAAATGCAGGGTGTCCCCAAAAGTGTATACATACTGTAACAGCTGATCGCTCAATTTTGAAAATGAAATGTATTTTAATAAACACTGACTTTATAATTATTCAAAGTATGTGTATACATTTTTGGAGGGGCACCCTATATTTCCTTGGAAGTCTTTTAAAACCAAAAGGTAACATAGGTTCTTCCAGTCCAGCAGGGGGTATGAGAAATATCTTTCAGAGGAAGTAAAGAAGCTATATTTCCTTTGTATATCTAGGTGGACTGGGTAAATTTGCTACCCTGGTAGCACAATTAACATTTATTGAGTATTCACTATATGCCAGGTACTGTGCAAAGTGTTTTACAAACTTATTTAATTCTCACTGTGAAGTACTATGTTTACCCTCCTTTTACAGTTGAAGAAATTGAGGCACAGAAAAATAAAGGAACTTTCTCAAAGTCAGTGATGGGGTGAGGGTGGGATTTCAAGCACTCAGAGGTAGAGCCCATACTCATAACACCACACTACATATTCTCAAAACCTCCTTTTTGTATGTTATATATTTCAAAGAGCTTCCTACATAGGTCTCTATTACTTGACCAAGAACATTTTTTGAAATTATGTTGTTTGAAGATCTTTTAAAAAGCTACCAGGAAATTTAGAGAGTGTGGAACTTTTATATAAATATAAAGTACACATGTATTTTTCTACACACAGAATTATCTGGAGTAATATTCACCCAAAGATTAAGAATTGTTGACCCTGGGTAACAGGATTTGGAATGATTTTAAATTTTTCTTTATTCTTTCCTGTGTAATTAAAACTTTTATAAGATTATGAATTTGTAAGCAGAAAAATACAGTGAGGTTTGCATTAGTCAGGACAGAATTGGCTTCAGTGCAATAACAAATCCCAAAATCTCAGTGTTAACATATGCAATTTTCTTTCTTTTCTGCTGCCAATCTGGCAGCTCTACAAGGAAGCTTCCTTTTGAATGGTAGCTGAGCAATTGAGTCTACTTCTATCTTATAGCCACTATTTCAACCCTTGGTTTCTAGGGTAACAGAATTAGGGGATAAAAGAGAATGAAGACTTGACACCTGCTGTAAAATGCCTCCATGGCCCTACTTTAACTATAAGGGGAGAACTGGACATAGGCAGACACAGGTAATCTCTCTAATCATAATTTCTATTTTAAAAACTTAAAAAATAATTAAAAAAAAGAGCACAGCCTCTAGAGTCAGGCTGCCTGGGTTCATATCCCAGCTTAGACACTTATTGACTATGTGACTTTGAGCAAGTTATGCAACCTCACTGTGCCTCAGTTTACTCACCCTCCAATGAGGATAACAAGGTTGCTGTGCAGATTGCATGAGATTGTATGTTGCCAGTCACAAAGATGACTATGATAACCCCTCCTATCCTTAGAACCTTGCCCATTTGCAGTGTGATTTTTCCTCCCATAAAAAGGTAGTTTACCTCCCTGCCCTTGTGTCTGGGTTGTACCTGTGATCTGTTTCGACCAACAGAAGGTGGTGGAAGTGCTATGTAGGACTTGCAAGCCTAGAACTCGGCCTTGCAGCTGCTGCGGTCACCTCTGGGGACCGGGCCCTGAAACTCCCACGCGGAGCCCGGTCTAGCACCCTGGGCTGGGAGGTCAGCGGAGGGGAAGCGAGCTGTCCCAGTTGAGGCCCCTTAGACCAACCAGCCAACACCTACCACCAACTGCCAGACATATGGGAGGGAACAAGTTAGGCCATCAGAGCTGCCAGGTAATTCGCAGCCACATGCATGACCGCAGGCGAGAAAAGCAGGAAAACCATCCAGCTGAGTCCAGCCCAAATTGCTGACTCACAGAATCATAAAATGATTGTTGTTTTAAGGCACTGAGTTTATTTAGCACAGTGTCTATCTGAGCTTCATCACACTGCTTAGCACAGTGCCTGGCATATAAAAATTACTCCATAAATGACAAGTGGCGTTATCGCTATTATTTTCATCTCATTTAAAGCAGATAATATTTACATAAGGAAGACAGAACAAGGACTTATAATCTCATTCATTTCTTTATTTTTAACTGAATCTATTGGAGTGACATTGGTTAATAAAATTACATAGGTTTCAGGTGTATAATTCTATAATACACCATCTGTATGTTGTATTGTATGTTCACCGCCCCAATCTAATCCCATTTCATAGGGGAGAAAATGAAAGCCCAGAAATGGTAAAAGGTTTGTCTGATATCACAGAGTCCTTAAGCAGTCAACTGAGCATTCAAGACTTGACCTTGTGAATCTTTCTCCAGTGCAAACATATTCTCCACAAATAAATCCCTTCATGAACAGGAACAATGAGCCACAGTGGAATATTTGCTCCTACAGTTTTCAAATTACTAATTTCCCAGAAAAGTGCAAAATCAGTCTCCCAATACCCAAGTCTTTCCTGCTGACGGCCTTCAATACCTGCAGTGTCAGATTGAACTTGTCAACTTGAGAAAAAGCAAATAAAGCAATTTTTTTTTTTAACAACAAAGAAAATAGATTCCTTGGAGCAGATTTGAAAAAGATGTTCTTCTCTTTGAAATCACAAATGAGATTTTCAGGGCATCCACGTACTTGACAGTTAGGTGAAATGATTCCCAGCATTTAATGTGACCAACACCATCTTACGAAGCAAGCTAACCACCAGTTCACCCTAGGAGGGGTGGGCCCACATCACCTGAAAGGAATATTCTTCCATAGATAAGTGGGCACATTAAGTTGTTTACTGCCTTGGGCTATATAGCTCTTAACAAGCAGGTGCCATATGGCTACAAGTGCCACTTGGCTACACCTAAGAAACCCCATGCACTTTTGGAAGTGTACATCCACCACCTTGCTGCCATCCAAGACACTGCTTCTGTCCAATAAGTTCCCTTGATAAATTCTTTTCTTTTTTTTAGAGAGAGGAGAGAGAGATTGATTTGTTGTTTCACTTATTTATGCATTCACTAGTTTCTTCTCGTATGCACCCTGACAGGAGATTGAACCCACCACCTTGGCATATTGAGACAACTCTCTAACCAATTGAGCTGCCCAGACAGGGCCTCCCTTAGTAAATTATTGACTTAATTCTGGAATTGTCTGCCTCTTTCTTCAGTCTCTGGGCCCCAGAAAATTTTCCCAGCAGGGACTCAGAAGTCACCAGAATTCCCTGAGAATGAGTCCCATCATTGTAGTAATAGATCCCACTTACCTTTCAATCACAGGTATTTATAGGTTCCAAAATCCACCAGTTCCCCACAAACTCCTGCAGGTATTTGGGGGTTTTTTGGGGTCATATATGTGATTTTTAAAGGTTCTTGCTCTCTTATGCGTGAAGGATGAGTTCTATCCCATTGAGCCAGCAGGGATCTATTTCTTCTGCATATAAACACATTTAACCCTCTACCTCCCCCAAAGCAGACCTACAAACAAAAACTAATTCATCTCTTTTCTTTATTCCCTCATAAACAACTCCTCAGCAAGTCCTGTTTAATTTTGCCTTCAAATTCTACCCTAAGTACAATCACTTTTCAACAGCTCTCCTGTTACAGCCCCTAGTCTAAGCTATCAATATCTCTCACTTGAACAAAAATAGTAGTCTCCTAACTGGGCTCCCTATTTCCACTCTCTCTAGAACAGCACTGTCCGCCAGAACTTCCTGCAATGCTGGGAATGTTCTGTATCTACACTGTCTGATGGGGTTGCCACTAAAGGCATGTGGCTCTTTGAGATGTGTCTGGTGTAACTCAGGAAGTACATTTTAGTTCATTTTAATCAGCTTAAGTTTGAATACCCACATGAGGCTAGTGGCTACTATATTAGACAGCACAGGTAAAGAACAGGAATCTAATCACATACTTTATCTGTTTTAAATCTTCCACTGCAATTTAACTAAAATACAAAATCCCTGTTTGGCCTACAAGGTCTAGTGCCTCATGGTCTGGCCTCTGCCTACCTTCTCCCCCTAGCTCAACACACTGCAGCCACAAAAACCTTCAAGTTCACAAGGTCTCTCACACACATCAAGTTCACTTTCTCTGGCATTTTCTCTTCCTTCTTCCATGGATTCTCACATTTAGTTTTCTGCTCAAATGTCACCTCTTCAGAGAGCCTTCTCTAACCATCATCCCTAAAGTTTGCCCTAAATCCTATCACATTTAACACATTATAAATCACATTTACAGCATGTATTATAAATGGAAACTATCTCATGTGTGTATTTGTTTATAGGTTTGATTGAGTTCTCCGTCAGAGAAAAGGGCTCTAAATGCAGGAACTTGGTTTATTTATCACTATCCTAGTGTCATCAGTGAATCAGGGAGCCCTTGAGGTGAGAGCCCAGTGGCAATACCAGTGGTACAATGCTTCTTTGAATAGGAGGTTATTGCCTGTTTTTCTATGGTCTAGCATTTTCTGAGCACAAGCAACATGTCCTAAAAGAAAATGAACCAGGCCATGGATGATGGGTTTAGAATTACTATTGGATGAAATCATTTAGCCTTTCTTGCTCTTTCTCCATAAGATTCTGTTTCTTCTTACTAATGTCAAAAGAAATAGCTTCTAGTGAGAATGAAATGATGAAGGGTCTTTGAAATCCTCTCCTCTCTCTGTACACAGTGAATGTGAATTTAAAAAATCTGAAGAAGAGTTTTCATAAAGCTTGTTGTTCAATCACCGGCCTCTGGGAGGAATTGCGGATTGACTGCTTGTTGGGGAAGGTCATCAAGAAGATGTGACTGCTAGGTTGACCCATGAGAAGGGCCCCTGGCAATTAGAGGCTCCACACCCCCTCCCCTGTGCTTGGAATGTGCGTCTGTTTGCCTTCCCCACACTAAGCTGCCCAAGGACACATCCTTGAGATAGAAATGTGGTGATGAGACTATCTGGACTGCATAGGTTAAACCCTGTGAAGGGCCCCTGTGTACGTGACTGGCCCCAGTTAAGGCCTCTACGTAAACTTTAAAGATTTGGCAAGTGGATGCGATAAACTACTCATCTTGAGGCTCTCGGGCTGTCCCTGCCTCCCTCCTGTGAGGGCTGGTTTCAAATTACACCTGGGAAGCTCCAGGCCAAGGTTGTGACCCAACATTGCTGCCTGAGATAAGGTCACCAGGCACTGCCTTCGCTTTCAAGTCAAGCACACGTTGCTTGGTAATGATGAGGGGCTGAGGCTCAAAGCTGCATTTTAGCCCCAACCTCAGCACTGACTCACCTTGAAACTCAGATGTCCTGAAAAATCTTTTACTAGGACGCACCACACCTACTATACCTTTCTTGACCTAGCAAACCCAAACTAAAGATGAAACCAAATAAAGCCTAGGGATTTAGTATTTAAATCATATTCTTTCATGTGTCAGTACCTTTAATGTGGGCTCATACAGAGTGGGCATGAAGCGGTTAAACAGCAAAAATCCCTGTGCAGAGAGGGAGGCATTTCAAGTCAAGAATTCATTCATTCATTTCCTTCAATAAACATTTAGGAAGCTCCTGCTGTGTGCCAATAACTCAGCAGAGGCCTGGGGAAACAGGGACAAATATCATGTAGCCTACATGTAGTTTTTGACCTGGGACAATTCCCTACCACCTTTCTAATAACACACAAGCCCTTCTCTAGCACCACAGGGTTGGCCAACCCCCTGGCTTCCATCAAAGCCTTGCCTCCTCAGGAATTTTCATCTGTGACTAACAGGAAAGACTGTCATTTGCCTCTGGGAACACCATTCTGGAAATCTAATACCACCCTGGCCAAATTATTCATCATGTGGAGGGAAAATGTCTGCAGTAGGAGTGAAGGAAGCCACCACGCAGAGTGAAGCAGAGAGAAGGTGGCAGAGAAAAGAGAGGAAAGAGAATGAGGGGGAGGGGAGAGATAAGGGGGAAAGGAGAGGGTGTGTAAGAAGGATAAGAGGGAGACCACTTGGCATCATTTGCTGCCTGGATCCAGTCATGTCAAATACCAGTATCACGCCACCCTTTCTAAAAATCAATTTCATGACCCCTGGGCAATAAAGCTTGACCTCCTCCCATACATAGTTTTTCTTTTTGCTTACACTGATTTGAGCTCCATGCAACTGAGAGAATTTAGATGAAATCAAAGAATCTGAGGTCAGTTTAGTAGCAGAGCAATCATATATATATATATATATATATATACATATATATACATATATATATATATATATATATATATATATATATATATATATATATATATATATTTGCCCCAAAATGCGATATAGGCATAAATATAATATGCAGTCATGGCCCAAAAGGAAGAAGGATTACTCTGCTTGGAAGGTGCCTAGCCCATCGGCCAGGGCTTGGTTTATTCTTTTTTAGGACATGTTGCCTTGCACTCAGTACATGCTAAATCATGGAAAAAGCAGCATGCAGTTGCCCTCCTACTCAAGAAAGGTTTTGTGACACCAGAGTTAAGTCTGGAAGAGCATGAATCTGCCAAGCTGAGGAATTAGAGAAGATGCAAATGGAATGATATTGGGTAAAAATAGACCTGTGGTTCAGCAGATGTGGGATACTTGGTGTGGTTGGTTAAAGACATCCACAAACTCTTTGCTATTCCCCCTAGTGAGAGGTGGGGGTGTAATCCTTCTCCTCTGGACTGGCCTTATTGACGTGCCTGATCAGTAAAAGTGATACCCTGGGACTCATAGGTCCTAAATGGTAGTTGTTTCATGCCACTAAGTTTTCAGATGATTTGTTATGTAGCCATATATAACAAAAGTACTTGGCATAGGAGGAAAGTGGGTTTCATGTGTTGCAATTAAGGCTAGAACAATTGGCAGATCATGGAGGGCCAGGTAAAGAACTTGGATTTTATCTTCTAAGTCTTGTGGGGTGATTAAATACTATTTGCATTGTAGAACAATCATTTTGATGGTATTATGGAGACTGGATTGAAAAGAAACCAATCTACAACTAGGAATACCTGTTATAGATAACTGCAGTAATCTAGGCAAGAACGATGGCAGTAGCCAGTAAGACAATAGCAATGGGGACTGAGAGGAAAGAGCAGTTACAGGACACGTTGTAGAGGCAGAAATGGGGTACCTAGTTACCGACCGGATGAGACTTATAACGGAGAGAGAGGCCAGGCTTGGATGATTGAAATGGCCATTAACCCTATAGGATGAAATGATTTGGCAGGAGTTCATTTCATTTTTTGGCACAATGAATTTGAGGATATTGAATGGGTATATATATCTACTAGACACTTTGCTTGAAACCACAATTAAATGATTACTCATACAATGTTTCGCTTAGCACTGTGTCTTCCAGCTAGATTTTGAGCAGAGATTATTTTTTTCTTATTGACTATTAAATAACCAACACCTGACAATGTGTCTAGAACATAGCTGACTTTCAATAAATGTTTGTTGATTTAATGAATAAATTAAATGATAAAAGACTGTTAAATTAGACCTCACTAAAATTAAGAGTTTCTATATTAAAAAGACAAGAAATTACAAGTGTTGACAAAGATGTAGAGAAAAGGGGACCCTTGGAACTATTGGTAGGAATATAAATTGGTACAGCCACTATGGAAAATAGTATGGAGGTTCCGCAAAACAGAAAAAATAGAACTACCATATGATCTGAAAAATTTCAGTTCTGGGTATTTATCCAAAGAACACAAAAACACTAAGTTAAAAAAAGATATATGAACCCCCATGCTCATTGAAGCACTATTTACAATAGCCTAGGTATGGAAACAATGTAAGTGTCCATGAATGGATGAATGAATAAAAAAAGTGGTATGCATATTTAGTGAAATATTATTCAGCTATAAAGAAAATCCTTTTGTTTGGATAGACCTCAAGGGAATTATGGTAAGTGAAATAAGTCAGTCAGAGAAAGATAAAAACTCTATGATTTTACTTACAGGTGGAATCTAAATTTTAAAAAGAAATTAAAAGCAAAAACAAAAACAAGCTCATAGATACAGTGAACAGATTGGTGGTTGACAGACTTGGGGGGGGGGGGAATGGGCGAAGGAAGCCAAGAAGTACAAACTTCCAGTTATTAAATAAGCAATTCATGGGGATGTAATGAACAGCATCGTGACTATAGTTAATAATACTGTATTGCATATTTGACAGTTGCTAAGGGAAAATCTTAAAAGTTCTCATCACAGGAAAAAAAATTGTAAATATGTATGATAACAAGTGTTAACTAGATTTATTGTGGTAATTATTTCACAATAAATTCAAATATAAAATCATTATCATGTACACCTGAAAATAATATAATGTTATATGTCAGTTATACCTCAATAAAAACACTAAAAAAGAAAAAAATGGAAAGATACAGTAAGGGGAAAAAAACTAGCCCTAATGAAAACCAGTATGCCTACATTAATAGCAAATATATAGATTTAAAACTTTTAAATATTGCTAGAAATAGATACTGTGTAATGACAAAGAGTTCAATTAATTAGTAAGATATAATAATCTCAATACTGTATGCATCTAACATTATAGTTCCAAAATATATAAAGCAAGAAATGACCACAACTACCAAAGGATAAACACAACATTATGTTGAGCAGTTCTGACCGAGCAAACTCAGCCTTGCCCAGTAATCAAGGTTAACATCACCAGTGATGTCATACTGACATCATGAACCTCTGATACGATGTAATGAGAAGGGCACTTCAGCTTTGTGGCCTTCCCCACCAAATCCACAACTACAATTTAACCCTGAGTAAAACATCAGACAATCCCAAACTGAGGGACATCCTACAAAATATCCGACTAGTACTCCTCAAAACTGTCAAAGTCATCCAGAACACAGAAAGGCTAAAAAATTGTCTCAGAACAGACGATTCTAGGAGACAGGGTGGCTAAACGCAACATGGAATACTGCATTGAATTCAGAAACAGAAAAAAACGGCATTAGTGGTGAAATTCAAATAAAGTCTAAGGTTTAGTTCATTATAATGTATCCATGTGGGTTTCCTAGTTGTGACAAATGTCCTATGGTAATGTAAGATGTTACTGTTAGGGAAACTGGGTGAGAGATATGTAAAAACTCTGCGTACTATCTTTGCAACTTTATTGTATATCTAAATCTATTCTAAAATAAAGTTTCTTTAAAAAAAAAAAAGAATTTCTGTTCATTAAAAACACCACTAAGAGAAGGGAAAGACAAACCACTGACTGGAAGAAAATACTTATAATAAATACATCTAATAAATAACTCATTTAAAAAAAAAATATATATATATATACACACACACACACACACAGTGGTATACAAAGGGCAGGGCAGTGGAAAAATCTGCCCTGGGTATAGAAATAAAAGAGTGTATTGTCTGTGGAGAATGTAAAAATAATAATAAAACTGACGAAAAATGAGTTTGTACTTTATTACCATGAGCTGGAAATTCTAAATAATATCATAATAAAATATTCACCTAGAAAAAACATCTTTTGTGGGTGTAAGTTCTGAACTTAAAGTATGATCCACAGACTCGGAGTAACCTAAGATCCTTTCAGTGAGTCTATGGGGTAAAAATATTTTCATAGCAACATAAAACATGACTGGCTTTCTCGCTGCGTTGACTATGTGCCCCGATGGTCCTGAAACAATGGTGAGTAAAGCGCTTACCTCTCAGCTTGAGCCACGGCAGTGGCACAAATTATACCAGTTCACATTGTAATCTTCACCACTACACAAGAAGCTACCAATAGCAAAACCCAGCTTTACTTAAGAATATCCCTAATGAAACAGTAAACATTTTACTAAATGTTGACCCTTGTGCACCCATTTTTTTATGTGCATAATGAGATGGAAATAAAGCACTTCTCCTGTCTCAAGGAGAAGCACTCCAGTGATTACTGAATTGTGAGCTGATCTAGCCATTTTTTTGAAAAAAAGGAACACCATTTTCGCTTGAAAAACAACTGTTAGACTGTAGTTATTCAGCCCTGGTTATTTAGCAGGCATGTTCTCAAAAATGAACAAAGTGAGCCTGGCATTTCCAAGAAAACAGCTTAAACATTTGCTACCTTAAATCTGAGCTATTGACTGAATGTTAGAGGCTACTATGAGCTTCTCAGACTCTAATAATGAGATCAGTGATGATATTAACAAATGAGATATTTTTCCTATTATAAAGTGAAATGTGTCAGCACTTAGAAAAGATGCACTATCTCAGGAAAGGAATATTTTCCAAATCAACCATGCATGATGCTACCCTGAAGTCATGCATGAGTTTCATTCAGAATATAAGATAGGCCAATAGGTTTTAATGTAACAGTATAAAAGGTTTGTTTATAGGGTTTCAGAGCACATTTTAACTAATCTGTAAAAAACTACTTCTTGTCAAGTTTTGTTGTAGTATCAAATAAGGATATCTACAATTATTTAAAGAGGCTATTGAAATACCTCTCTTTGCATGGCTGGGTGTGGCTCAGAGGCTGAGCATCAGCCTACGATCCAGGAGATTGTGGTTCGATTCCCGGTCCACATGCCCGGGTTGTGGGCTTGATCCCCAGTTGCAGGCATGCAGGAGGCAGTTGATCAGTGACGACTCTCTCATCATGGATGTTTCTCTCTCTCTCTCTTCCTCTCTCTGAAGTCAATACAGATATATTTTTTTAAAAATAAAATAAAAACCTTTCTTCTCAATCTACATATTTCTGTGAGGCCAGATTATTTTCATATACTTTAACTAGAGCAAGATATTGCACGAGATTAAATGCAGAAGCATGTGTGAAACTCCAGCTGCATAAATGTAAAACAATGTCACTCATCACTAAATTTTGTTTTGCTTTGGAAAATTAATTATTTTTATAAATGTATATTATATATGTTAATATGTGGTGGGTTTATTAAGTATTTTTAAGATGGAAATTTAATTTTAAAAATATAAATGTTTCCTCAGTTTTAATTTCTAATAGGTAAATATTAATAGATATAACACATAAACAAAAGCCAAGAGCTAAGAAATTTAAAGAATGCAGTGAAGTCCTGAGAACAAAATGTTTAAGCACTGCTGTTCTAAACAACTGCTACCACTGTTGAATTTTAGTAATACATGTAAGTATTAAATTAGCACCTCTTTATTACTTTCTCTGTAATAAGCATTTTTTTCTATGTGAAAGTTAATTCAAAGAACTTCACTTCTACAATGAGCCCACTGCACACAGACTCAGCCATATGCATTCATTTCAGAGAGGGAGTTCTCTACAATTTAGAACCATTTAAGCTTGCTTCAGGAATAATTGTTGTGTCCACCTCTGTGGTATTACAGGTTCCTACATTTAAACAGTGAATTCAAAATAAAACAATAGAACAGTGATTGTAAAGACCAAAAAACAAAAGTTACTTCGATTCTATAATTCTATGTGACCATTAGGAGCTTTTGTGTGTTAAATGTAAAACAATGAAACTATGTGAACTGTGAAGTGTAATTTTTTGATAAGGGTGAACTTTAGTTTCTATGTAAAGTATTTTGCTGAATTTTAATACCTATAAAACTGAAATGTATTCTTTTTTATTGTTATTTTTCACCTAAAGAACAAATCGAGAAAATAATTAATTTTACTAATTATTACATTATTATTGAAAATGGTATTGTTAATTAGAGGAGGGCAATGTCAACAAATGATCCTCTCGGGGTGTCATATACACTAGGTATCCATTGCTAACCCTACACTGAGTAATGAGATGTTGAATACTTTCCTCCCAAGCTCAGCATCAAGGGCTTGTTCTTTAAATGTCCATAGCGCCTTTATTCATATGTCCTCTTTTGTGTCTGATTTTTATTCCATTCAAAATTATAACTGAGAGTATCAGTAGTTCAGTTTCTCCAATCTTCCCAATCTGGTGTCATTTTTTCACAATCCTGATCCTGTCAACTCTTAAGCGAAGCCCTCTCGATTCCTTATGTAATCAAGCCCCCCATCTTGGTCTCATGGCATTTTGGGGGTATGTGACTCAACCAGAGTACTTATCACATTGAAGTCAATCTATCGTCTGTTTAACTAGAGAGCTGGGGAACCCAACTCCTAGTCTAGGGCCTGACACATAATAGGATCTTATTTATTGCCGTCGGGTACTCCAGAGAAACAGAACCAACAGGAATGTATCTTATGTACAGGTGGAGATGCAGGAAAGCTGATGGTGCAGTTCCAGCCTGGGGGGGAAGCTTAAGAAGGCCCAGGAGGACCCATGGTGTAGTTCTAGTTCAGATGGCAGCAAGCTTAAAACCCAGGAGATGCCGATGTTTCAGTGTAAGTCCAACGTCAGAAAAAAACGTATGTCCCAGCTTGGAACGCAATCAGGTAGGGGGAGTCTCCTCTGACCCAGCCTTCCTCTTCTATGCAGGCCTTCAGCTGATTGGATGAAGTCGGCTCCCACAGGGAAAGCAATCAGCTTCACTCAGCCTACCAATTCCCATGGTAAACCCGCCCAAAACACCCCCTGGAAAATCCAGGATAATATTCAACCAAATAGCCGGGCAGCCTGTGGCCCAGTCAAGTTGACACATAAAATTAACCATCACATTTACAGTGGTGCCTCAGTTTTCGAACGTCTCGGTTGACAAGCATTTCGGGTTATGAACGCCGTAAACCCAGAAATGCTTTGGTTTTCCAACATGCCTCGGAAGTCGAACACGCCCCACGGCTTCCGCTGAGGGCAAGGTCCTGAGGCCCAGCCATGGGCTGGGGATCCCTCAGTTTTCGGAACTCGAACGGGCTTCGGGAATGGAGTACATTCGAAAGCCCAGGTACCGCCGTATTAATGTTCCTCCGTCTGCATTTGTCTTTGTCATCAATATCACAGAAGAATAGATGTGTAAAGATCATACTTAGAAAGCAGAATGGAAGGGAGCTAATGAAGGATGTAAAGGATTTAAGTTTCACGTGTCGTTTAAGACTTAACTTCTTATCTGAGGAAGAGGGACAAGTAAGATTCTGATAGGAAGAGACTGGTGAAGAGGGACAGGATCTTATAGACAGGGGAAGCTGCTTCACTACAGAAAGCTTGTTTCCAGTGTGGATTCAGATCACATTTCTAAAGCAAAGTCCCTGGCTTAAAAAGGTTCCTGAGACTGTGGCTCAGATAACAAAACATACAGCAGGCTCCCAACCTGGGGGAAATCCAAAAAAATTTCCAGTGCTGGATGGAATATGCACTGTTGTTATCCTCAAGGATCAATCTTGGCTTAGAGTTAGTTACCATAGAGACCATCTAAATCTTAGGCTTTTCCTTAGTGATGTCCAAGAAAACACAGACAGACACCTATTCAGAAGATATTCTAATATATGGCTTTCCACCAAAATAGATGACTAGGTCCTTTGTAGAAAACAAAAGCAATGGTGTTTATGCAAGAATGTGAAGGCAAGTTTCTCAAAAAATGCAAATTTTGATAAGTAACTATAATCACTATTTATATTTATTTCACTTTTCTGAATTCTAAGTAAAACATGCTTATTTTAGAAAATTTGGAAAATACAAAATAAAAAAGGAAATAAAATCATTTTTACCTTTTATGGTGGGAAAGAGTACAAAGTAAAACAAGCAAGCCTTTCCTCCTCCCCTTCAATCTCACCAACCCCATCCCTGAGATAACCACCTTTATCTATTAGGTCCATATTCACCCTGCTAATTTCTTCCTTGCTTATTTTTTTATTGATTCAGCAAACATTTACTGAGTGGACACCTTGGGCCAAACACTATTCTAAACATAGCTGTTTCCTTGGTAAATGAATCTGATAAGATCCCTTTTCCCACGGGTTACATTGCAGTGAGAGGAGATCCACACTACATCAGTAAACAAATGAATAAATAGAAAAATACTAATTCGTAATAAATATTATGCAGAAAATAAGATGGCAATATTATATCTGAGAGTAAACTGTGAAGATAAAACCAGCCCAGTGAAGACCGAGGGAAGATATTGCAAGTGCAGAGAAGAGGCCTGAGGGTAAACACAGAGAGGCGGCCAGTATGGCTCTCGCATGGTGGAAGCTGGGGGGAGAGAGTTATGAGATGAGGTTGAAGAGGGGAGCCTAGAACACATCATGGGGGGCTTGTGGGGAGGAGTGTCAGAAGAGTCTGGCCTTTTGAGTCAAGAGGAAGCCCCTGGATAGTTTTAACAGGAGAGCAATATGCTCTGATCTCTATTTTTTAAAGTTTCGCTCTGTGGAAAATATATTTAGAGCAGAGATTCCCAGCATGAAGTCCACAGACTCTCCCAAAAAGTCCATAGACAGAATTCAAGGGGTTCATTACCTTGAATGGGAGAGAATTACCTGGCCCAGCCCCTTAAAGAAGTAAAAACCTCAAAATTATTCTGTTTTGTCTTCCTTCCAGTTCCTCTTCTAGAAATATTGAAACCATCCTTTCTGGCTTCCAAAGTGCCATAGTGGCAAGAGCCTCAACTTGACAAGAAGGCTCTTCTTTTTTCTCTTAAGATAATGTTTAAATCTAAACTCTCCTGGAGGCCTACTAACTTCAAAGGCTTAGATTCAAAGACAAATCTAGCCTTGTGTAAAGTGACCAGACTGAGAGTGACTTTGGGGTCAGGGTAGAAGAATCCCCACTACTTGAAGCCAGTACTTCCATAGCCCACCCCAACTCATCCCAGATTCTGGTTCCCTGCTGCCCACCGTAAAAGAGAAGTAGATGTAAATTTAAAAACAAAACAAAACAAAAACCTTGAATTCGGCAGGAAAATGGGACATGGGAAGCACACTTGTAGAGAAAGAAGAAAAATGCATCTTGAAACTGCTAAGCGGTATTTCCCAAACGTGGGTACTAGTTAAAAACTACAAATTCCTGCGTTCCACCCCAGGCATGCTGACTCGGTTTCTAAAGGTGGAGCCCAAAAATCACCTCTGGTGATTATAATGATAAGCCAGTTTGAAAAATACTATAAATATCTGTGAGGGAAAAGCCAGAAGACCCCATGGAGCACAATGCTTTGCAGGCCCAGACTGAGAAAGCACAATCTTACCCCTTTAGCCCTCACATGTGGTTTTTGGCTTAAATAATTATAGGCATTTTCACTGTCAGATTATTAGAAAGGTGACTAGCATATCAATAAACTAAACAATTTATATTCAATAAAACCACTGAGATTACTGACATTGAAAAAGAGAATGACTTAATTTATCTTCCGTTGTACCCTTCAAGATGTAAAATTATTTCTTCTCATGCTGCCAGAACAAATGGACTCCATTTAGTGTGGCCGAGGACCACGCAATTTATTAAATGACACTTGGAAGCCCTCATAAAAGTGATTAATATGTGTGCACTCAGAGCTCTGAGTACAGTCATTTTTCAGATACTCTATGGTTCCTACAGTTAGAGAACCAACGTGTGTGTGAGAGAGAGAGCTCTGTAGGAGGTCTGTTTTTCAAAAAACTCACAGAATATTAGAGAATTACAGTTGGTGATCTCATCGTCTCACGGCTTTAAATGCTATCTATACACTGCTGGCTTCAAATTTGTATGTCTAGCCTGACCTCTCCCTTGAACCTCAGGTTTTTACATTTAACTGTTTACTTGACATATGCACTTACTTTAATATGCATCTAAAACTTTACGGGACTAAAACTGAACATTTGATCTTCCCCTGCATCCCTCATTCTTTTCCATCTCCGTTGATAACTTCTTTTTTTCCAGTTCTCAGTCATCCTTGACTCTTGTATGTCTCCCACCCTGTATCCAAATCCATTAACCAATCCTTTCTACTTTCCCTTAATAATATATCCAGAACCAGTCACTTCTCAGCACCTTCACTTGAATCCATCACAAACCACCATCAGTTCTCTCCTAGATAAGTAACTTCTAACCAGTGCTCTTTGCTTCTACATGTGCCCCTCTTCCATCTATTTTAACACAGCAGCCGAAGGGCTCTTTTTTGTTTGTTTAACTTTTATTATGGAAACTTTAAACAAATTCAAAAGAAGGGAGAATAACACAATGAAACCCTATTTATTCATCACCCAGCTTTAACAATTCTCAAGGCATGGCCATTCCTGTTTCATCTATATGCCTGTCTACTTTCTCCCACCACAATGGGATCCTTGTTCAAATCTTCCAATGACTTCCTGTCTCACCTGAAGTAAAATCCAAAATCTTTTCAGTGGCGTGCATACAAGTGTTCCCAGTCTCCCTCATTTCTCTGCCCTCACTGTCCTCTCTTGCTCCCTCTCTGTCACATTAGCTCCTAGCTATTTCTCAAACACATCAGGATATTCCTGTCTCAGGGCCTTTGCACTTGTTTCTTCTGCCTGGAAGGCACAGGATATTCCCCATATATGTTCCCTCCCTTCCTTCAGGCCTTTTTCTACAGTTTCCTGCAGCCTGGTTTTGCTGACTGCCCACACATGGCAAGATTCAAATATTCCTCTGCCCTTTGAGATCTTACAGATTGGCTGCTGAGAGTCCTAGTTTAAAAGTCTGCACTGTTTCACTCCTCAGCTATTCATCTCTCTATAACTGTGTGTAAATAAACTTCCATACAGTGAACTTTACCTAATGAGACGCAACTATCCTCTGTAAAAAGGCACTCTCACCCTTTCTCTGAGATGACTGATACTCTCCCCATTGCACATAGACCAACTGCTCACCAATATATATACTTATTTACAGAATGAATATGTCCTATCCTTCCTGAAGGTCAAAGCAACTCATTTGTAGACCACGGTAAGAACTTTGAATTTTATTCTTAGTGCTGCACTATGACATGGTAAGAATTCAATAAATGCTCTTTATTATTAAAATTGACTTTAACAAATAAAAATTGGTTGTACAGTAAAACTTTGGTATAACAGACTAATTTGGGTAAGGGGGCTGGGGAAGCCTGTTAAAGCTGAAAGCCTGTTATATAACAAAAGTTTTCTGAATGCATATGTTAATGAAGTGACAAATTATTTAGTTTGCCTGTTTTTACTTATGTAGATATGTTTGTGTAATTAAAATTAAGTATGTATGAAAAGTTTAATTTCACAGAAAAGTTTTCTATATGTATTACTGTAATTATACATTTATACTGAGTATGTCTAGTAAATACGTGCATTCACCAGTCACCACAAGTAAACAAATGCACACAGGTGGGACCTGGCTTAGTACATATCCGAACATCAGCCTTGTTAAAGCTGCTGCAGAAAGTCGCTCCATGCCACATGTCAACAGAACCAATTACCATGGCAATTCCGTGCGAGCAGGTGCTAATCATTCCCAGAACATTGTTTATGAGTTTTGACTCTTGCATTTAAGTATGTAGACTATAGTTGTAGATATGTAATACAGTATTCATGTCAGCGAAATCATTAGTGTTTTTTCCAACATATGGCCTATTCGCTAAAATTTGTTAAAGATAACAGTGAATTAACAACAACAAAAAAACCTGTTATTTTAATTATAAACAAATCTTGGTTAAAAGTATTTTAAAATTAATAGGGTGTTAATTTTCACATTTGATGTACGAATGGGAAATTTTGTCCATTAAATCCAAAGTCCATTAAATCCAAAGTCCGTTAAATTGAGGTCCACAAAATCAAGGGTTTACTGTAAATATACTTAATGACACTGAATTATACACTTTCAAATGGTTTTATACCATGTGAATTTTACCAAAAAAAAAACAAAAAAAAAACGTTTTAGGAGTCCAGAATCAGGCACAGCACTTTCAGTGGGCTGGGAAGCTTCCAGGCGCCATCCACCTGCCCCTAGGGCCTGAGGCCCGCCAGGTCCCGCTGCACACCTGCGCCCCAGGGGATGCGCCTGCACTTTGAGTTTCAGCCCTGCATGCTCATTTACTCCTACCTACATTCATTCACGCACAGTATTGACTCACCACTGTCTGACCCAGGACCCAGGAGAAAGCAGCTGCGGGTCAGCTCCGAGGCACTAGAACCTGCCCAAGGTGCAAGGCCTTCTTTCCCGGCGGCCTCTTCGCTGCGGTGCCTCCTGGGGGTGGTCTCCACCTCACCACTGGGCTGCACGGCTCTCTGTCCGGCCTCTCACTCCACCTTGAGTGGGGCTCTGACTACTTTCCCATATTGCCCAGGCCTTCCTTAGGCCCTAGGGCACCGAGGCCAGCACCATCCAAGCCCCATTTCTTGACACTGATCACCTGATCCCCTCCTTGGACTCCCTGGCTACTTTCCTAAAGAACTCTTAAACTGAGCAGTTCCCTCAAGGAGGAAACTCAGGCTGGCATTTTGGCCACCTCCCCCAAAAGGAGTCCTGGTAGCCTTCATCTCTATGGCTGAGAAATCCATTGTGACCATGTGTGATCTTTAAAAAATAAACTATGAATTGTTGTGTTTTCAATAACAGTAAGAGTTAAGATTTATGAGAGCACTGGATGTGACAAGCATGGGAATAAATGATTCACATGCATTGTCTCATTCAATTTTAACAGAATTTCAACTAATAAATTAGAAAGCATCTACAGTCACTTCAAAGTGAGCCTTCAAGGTAATCAGAGCTCAGGTTTCTGAGGTACTCACAGTGGTCTTAGCAAAAAGAAAGGGAGGGAGGGAAGGAAGGAAGAAATGTCATTGGAGTTAATTTTTAATAAAATGCGTAAATGAGAGGATTTCAGCAAAGCACTTGACATAACATTTATTATTTTGACAAAATGGTAAAATATGGTTTGGATTGTGGAACAGAGCAGGGGATATATAATTCTTGAGCAACAACACCTAAGAAATAGTTAGTGGGTGGTGATTGGTTAACACTGAACACTTGCTATTTAGTCACCAGACTAAATGCTTTACCTGCTTTAATCTCTTAATCCTCACTGCGGCTCTATAGGAATATTATTATTCTTTCCCTGTTTTACAAATGAAGAAGCTGGGGCACACATTCATAAAATAACTCCCCCAGTTACACTCCTAGTAGCAGACAGAGATGGGCCTAGAGCTCGAGCGAATCCACGTCAGTGCACTCATGCTCAACCACCACGCACACTGCCGCACGCAACCTGCCCGAATGCTCCATCCCTAGACATTATCAATGCTTATTAATAACTGGAGTGAAGATGTAGATGGCACGCTGATCGAATTTAAGCTTAACCTAAAGCAGGGAGAGACACTAAAAGATTAGAGGTCAGAGTTGGGATTCAAAATTATTTCAACAGGCTTGTTTGAAGCTAGAACAGATAACAATTGACATTTGCAACTTAATGCAGGGTTTCTCAATGTCACTGCTATTAACATTTGGGGCCAAATAATTCTTTGTTGTGAGGAGCTGTCCTGTGCTTTCTAAGATGTTTAACAGCATCCCTAGCTTCTACCTACTAGATACTAGCTATGGCCTCCAAAACATTGCCAAATGTCGCCTGGGGAGTAAAATTACACCCCACCCCCCGCCCACTTGAAACCACAGATTTTAGTCTTTTGCCACATTTAAAAAAATGTAATTCTGGTAAGAGGTAGGTAGAGTTGAAATCGAAACAAAAGTTACCTGATTCTGGCTGCCACGCTCTCACCAAGAGTTGAAGCTAACAAGAGATGAATGTAAATTCCTGCACTTAGAGCCAGACAACAGCAAAAACAAAAGCCCATGATGAGGAATTGTGAAAGTTCGCACATGTGGAGGAAAACATGTTTTTAAATGAATAAAGATTCATCTAAATAATTGTAGCAAACATTTGCTGAAGTTTAAGTAACAGCATAATGGCAGAGGTAACATGACACTGCCATGATTTGAACTCAGGGAGTCGAATTCAAGCCAGTGCTTTTAACTATTAAATAATACTTCACACACACACACACACACCCACCCAGAGGAATCATCAGTGTAATGTGGCTTGGAGGAAAATACTAGGGTATAATTAATGTCCAAAACAAGGGAGGTTATAGGGTTATATAGCCCTCTCCTGCTCTGATGGTTAGGTCATTCATAGCACCCAGACATCAGCTGGGATTTCACAGGCTCTTAAGAACCGCATCAGATTGTTTGAATCTATCGTCTGCATCTCAAGGAAGGTTAAAACCCTCCCCGAGAGTTTTGTCCATTCCACTGTCTCCAGGCTCCTATTATGCACAAGCTGTTTCTACAACAACCCAGACGAGGAACTGAAGCCCTTTTTAAGTTAACAAGTCATACAACCTGTTAAAGGACACAATTCAACCACGTAAATTTGAACATCTAATTGGCTTTATTAAGTGTCTCACGAATTGGGCAGCATCCCGTTCAGCAAGTAGCAGGGCGCTCTGAGGGGTTGTACAAAATGGAAGGTTTTTAGAGCAAGAAGGGTGTGATAGGGGAGTTATTAGCAAAAGAAAAGAAAGGATTCTTTTTTAGACCAAGACAACTCTTTATTTTGGTGGATGGGTGGGTAAAGGAACAAACAGGTTTTATCATTCAAATCGCCTCTTCTTCCTTTGGGCATGGGGCAGATGGAGAGGACCCAGGTGACAGATCACTGGTGCTTGACCAGAAAATTTCAGGCTGGTTAAGACTAGATTTCTGAGAGAGGTCAAAACTACAATTAAATCAGGCATTAAATCTATGTTTGGCATCATGGACTTTAGCACAAGTGACACCCTTGGGCCTGTGGTTTTCTCTTTAACAAACCTAACCCAAAGCTTTCCAGGATATAGTAAGCCTCTTTGAAGTCTAAAATCCTATGTTAGACATATCTGTACTCAGGTCTCTTCAGGCACAGATCACTTGGAGTGGGGGGGAGTGTGCTTCATCTCCAAGCTCTCATATTCATCCTCTCCCTTAGGAACTACAAATAGTCCTTCCTTTATTATGCAGAGCAATCCACTCTTCCTAAAGTGCAAAGGTCTCTTGTTTGTCAATTGGAAAGTTTGTCTTCTTACATTTGCAATCTCTTCTTTGTTCAAAATTCTTTGGTGCCTAGACCAATAGTTCTCAACCAAGGGCAATTTTGCCCCCAGGGAGATTTGTAGGCAATTTTTTTTTTTAATATATCTTTATTGATTTCAAAGAGAGGAAAGGAAAGAGAGAGAGAGAGAGAGAGAAACATCAATGATGAGAGAGTCATTGATCGAGCCCGCAACCCCGGCATGTGCCCTGACTGGAAATCGAACCCCAATCACCTGGATCCTAGGTAGAAGCTCAACTGCTGAGCCACGCCCGGCCGGGCTGTAGGCAATTTTCTTGATCGCTACTGGGGGTGAAGGGGTGTTTTGTTACTGGCATTCAGTTCATAAAGGCCAGGCATACTGCTAAACTACCTATAATGCACAGGACAGTCCCTCATAATAAAGAATTATCTGATGCAAAATGTCAATAATGCCCAGCCGGGCGTGGCTCAGCGGTTGAGCATCGACCTAGGATCCAGGTGATCAGGGTTCGATTCCCGGTCAGGGCATATACCCCGGTTGTGGGCTTGATCAATGATTCTCTCATCATTGATGTTTCTATCTCTCTCTCTCCCTCTCCTTTCCTCTCTCTGCAATCAATAAAGATATATATTTTTTTTAAAAGTCAGTAATTTCAAGATTGAGCAACTCTGGGCCATTGAAGAACAGAAGATACTCCAGAGGAAATTCAAAGATGACCATGAAAGAACTTAAAATTGTATCAAATGAGGAATGGCTGAAGGAGCCACAACCGTTTAATATGGAGAAGGGGGCGATGGGAGAACATGACAACTGCTCTTGAAAATTTGAAGAGAGTCAAGGGCAAAGACGGACCACGGAGAAAGAGTGCTACCTATAGAATGGCAAGTTTAAGGCTGTCTGAAAATGAAATGGGCTTCCCTAATCTTTCCATTGCATATGAAGGACTGGGTGACCCTTTGTCAAGGACACAGAGGAGGGTCAAGTAATAATTTGAGCCACATCAAATTTCTATTCTTTTTGATCAGAAATGGCCACATATCAGCATTTTTATAGGACTCAATTTAATGTTATTTAAGATCAAGATCTCTTCACTCTGGGATTCAGTAAGCTTCAATGATGTCTATGGCTTCTCTCAACTCAGAACTGCCAGGATTCTCAATATCTCACAAGTTGAGCAAGGGCCCACAGCAAGTGGATCATTTGAAGATGACATCTCAGAGTCTTGAGCTTGTCTTTCCTTCGTGTCTATTTATATTATTGGATAATTTTAGCATCTTGGAGAATTATTTTCCTCCTATGGGGACCTGCCCTGAGATGGCACTCAAGAAACTACCTCAGTTCAGATAAGGCTTCTTGTTCTATGCAAGAGGCTTGGTCCATAGTATGTGTGATACTAAGAGACTAAATCTTGTAACTCCCTTCCTCTTTTTCTCTGGGCTGCTGAGTTCCTACATATTCTTAAATCTCTGATATGGTTATAAAAGTTGTAGGAAATAACATCCAGCTCACTGAAGTGAAAACTGAAGCTTTCCCCGCCTCACTAGTGTTTTAATTATGAAAAAATTTAAATATGCAGGGAAGTTGAAAGAGTGTACAATAATCAGACAAACACCTACCATCTATAGTCAGCATTTTAAAAACATTTTGCCCTTTAAAATATATTTTATATGTTACCTTTATACACATATATATTGCTAAACCATTTGAAAAGAAGTTGCAGACAACTTATCAGTTTATCTCTAAATACTTAAGGGCACAGCTCCTAAAAAATAATTATCCCACATAACCACAATGTCAATATCATGTGCAAAAAATTAACACCAGTACCCTAAAGTCATTCGACACCTGATAAAACTAAAAATTTTTCTAACAATCCTAAAATGTGTACCATAGCTGCTTGCTTTATTTTGTTTTCAACTTAGGATCTAATCAAGCCTATCTATTGCATTTGGCTCTTACATATTTTTTCGTCTAGAATACTGTTCCAATTCTTTGATGATGTTGAGTATGTTATGAGATCAGGCACTTGTGCTGTAGAATGTTCTACCTTTTGGATTTAATTTGTTTCCATATAGTGTGTTCAGCTTGATCCTTTATCACTTGCATTTGGTATAAGCTGGAAATTAGATCTAAAGTCTTCATTCAATTTGGGTTAAACATTTGTGGCATATATACCATAAGAAAAAATTCCAAAATGTCCTAAATTAAATTACAGAGACTGGAGAATGAGAGAAAGGGACAGAACTGCCTGCTGCTGATGGCTGCTGCTCAGTTAGGGAACAATCCCTGCTTTGTCTGTTGGGGTTTCAGGTTCCTGTCCAGGTGGCTGTTTCTGCAGAGTATGTCAGCCAGGCGCCGTCTAACTCCAGGAGCCCCCACTGGTTGACGTGTGGGCTTTCCGGCTGCTGCCCCAGCTAACCCACGCGAGCGGTTCTGTTATGCGGATTCTGCTGTCCCACCGACTGGGTGTACGAAAGTGCTCGCAAGACTCGGATGTCCGACCTGCCGTCTTTTCGACCTAGCTGTGCTGCTGGTAGTTTAGATTCCACGTCCCAAGACCGGTCTTTGGACTAGCATTTTCACTCAATAAAACCTCACTTACAAAAAGACTTTGGGCCGTGCAAGTTACAAATTTTAGCTTAACGTATATATTTGATTCATAGGTGGCATTGTACCTGTCCCATCACATCCTATCAATGTCTGTCTATGCCACTATTTGTATTTCTAAATTTGGTGACTACTTATGGTAGCGACTACTAGGTTGCTTTAGATACTTTTCCTCTTTATCTGAGGTAAATGCATTGGCATCGAGAGAGTATTCTGTTTTTCAACAACCATCCACCAAATTATTTCCCACCAACTGATGGCCCTTGCCTACATCAATTATTTCGTGGGGGAGAGGAATGTAGAATTCTGGCATTCTAATTATATCATCTCTTTTATATTTATTAGCTGATATTTTTTGTAAAGGAGCATTTATCCTATTAACTGTGGCTGAACTACATCCCCTCCTTAAAAAGGTCGAGTATTGCTTAATTCTTTCCTTTAATTTAAAAATATGTGACTTTTTAATGGTTTTTACTAAGAAGACAGTTTCTATTCTTTGAAATAGAGTAAAAATTCTCAAAACCAAAAGCAGGAAACTGTTTCTAATCTCAGTAAAAGGAGAGGAAAACAAAATTTTAATTGCCATCTACAAAATGCAATTTATTTCTGTAATTATTGTGTCATTACATAGGAATTAAACTGAAAAATCACCATCTTCAACAACAGTTTCAAAAAGCAGTAATTAAGTGTCTAATAAGTCATTATCATATATTACTACTGCAAACATTACTTTAAGGATCATATTATAATATCCTTCATTAAAGGGATCAAAAACTGGTTGGAACAAGTGGAGGTTTATTTGCAAAAAATGTAAAGTTATTACCCATAAAATTATATTATATTTATTGCTCTTTAATAGTCCAATAACGTTTTCTTACTTAAAAATCCAAATTGCAAACAGTCTTGGGGGAAAATAATATATATATGTGAAGGTTAAAAAGTGAACTATTACTTCTTTAACAATTAATTAAGCACTTCACATAGTTTTTAAAAAATCAAAATTTAAGTAGAAAAGAATATACAGTTTCTAAAATTTATTTTGGAATAGGTTCCAGTAAATATTCATTCCAGGGAATGGTATGGGACCTAAAATTATATGTGTATTACAATAAAATAAAATAATAAAAGTAAAATATTGTTTCCACTGCTTTTCAGGCAGAGTGGAAGGGATAGAAAGAGAGAGAGATTGATGAGAGAGACATATCAACTGGTTGCCTCCTGCACGCACCCTGGCCAGGGCCAGGGATCGAGCCTGAAGAACTTTCCTGATAAATTCGCTACTCTAAAGAATTGCTATACTGATACTGCCAACATTGTATATGTTATCATTTTTTCCCCTGCAAGGAATAGGGAACTCAAGGCCTTGAAAAATTCTGATTAGTAGTTTCTTAGATACAATAGTGTATTCCAAGTGGTTCGCTATTCCTGAGAACCTTAGTAAAATTTCTTTTAAAACTGATGCCCTTTGAGGGGAAGGTAAAGACAAGAGAAACTGAGGTGCTCACAGCAACAACCTGAAGAATCACAGGATAACGGCAACTCCCCAGATGACAGAAACTTCTCGAGAGAATTGCCTTTCAGTTTTCACCACGAAAGCTACTATCAAAGGGATGTTTGATGCGACCTCATTCTTCTCGACAAACATGTAGAAACTGATCCACGCACGTGCACATCGAGGAAAGGAGGTTGAACTCCAGCCCAGGGGCACCCCAGGCACCCAGTCTCCCCTGGAGCAGCCTGCGACTCACCAGGCGCCCCTAGGTTCCTGATGTGTATTTTCAGTGCTACTTGAAGGGGAGGTGGAGATATCTTTTGCGGTTCTGTCAGTTCTACTTATAACGCTTGTTTTGAAAATGAGAATTTATTCCAATGCAGTTGATTTATTAGGGAACGATTTGAGCATAATGCAGATTTTGTGTTTGTTTATGTACAATAGTATCTGTGAAAACACCAGATGAATGTAGAAAACTGCCTTCACCTGAACTGAGCTCTGAAATAGATTCGTCATCAGTTTAAACGCAGGCCATGCTTCTCAAGGACTGTTCCCAGACAACGATTGAGTGCGGCGGGCTGCCTCCTGCACGCCCCCAACTGGGGATCGAGCCCGCAACCCGGGCATGGGCCCTGACTCGGAATCGAACTGCGATCTCCTGGATCCTAGGTCCATGCTCAACCGCCGAGCCAGGCCTCTCCAGGCAAGGCAGGCCAGTTCTTAAGACATGTCACCTTGGCTCAAGAATTCCCCATTGGCTTTGCTGAAAGCTTCTTAAACCATACTGAGGTCAAAGACTCCCTATCCAACCTTCACCCCTCTCTTCTCTTCTCCACAGGGGTTAGACTTTGCACTGCAGTCTGATAGCTCTCCCAGTCTCCTCTGGCTCCCTTGCCCCTTTCCCTCAGAGGTATTTTCCCCGATAAATCTGTTGTCCATCTTATCCTGTCTTTACATTTACATTTACATTGATCCCTAACACAGGGATCAATGGGGCTGTGGTGAAAAAATTGGCCATGGATTACAATAATTGTTGAAAGGTAGATGACAGGGCTGTGTGACCATTCATTGCTTCTCAAATAAAAAGGAAGTCAAAGGAAGTCACTATACAACCTATTTTGAATCTGTTTTAAAACTTCTGTAGTGAAAAGAAAAGTTCAAAATGGAAGGGAGGGAGGGAACAAAGGAAGGAGAGAGGGAGGGAGGGAGGGAGGGAGGGAGGGAGGGAGGGAGGGAGGGAGGGAGGGAGGGAGGGAAGGAAGGAAAAGACAGAGTAGTAATAAGCCTGATAAGATGGTCATTAAAGCTCAACACCTTGCTTTGTGATCACTGGTTTATCATATGAGAACGTGCATTTAAAAAACAAATAAACAAACTGTAAGCTTTCCTTTTTGTATATGTGGACTTGAACAACACCCATTACCAGTCATCCCTCATTTCTCCCTCCTCCAAGTCCTCTGAACCACTAACCCACCTTCTGTCTCTGTGGATCTCCCCACTCTGGACATTTCATAGAAATGGAATCATACAGTGTGTGCCCTTTCTGTCTGGATCCTTTCACTTAGCATATGTTCTTAACATTCACCATGTTGTAGCATGTCCCAGAACACCATCCTTTCAATGGCTGCATAATATTTGTTGTATGGATATACCATATTTATTTATCCACTCGTCAGTTCATTGACATTGGGTTGTTTCAAATTTTTGGCTATTACTTATAACGCTGCTGTGACCATTTGCATGCCAGTTTCTGTATGGCCATATGTTTTTAATTCTCTTGGGTACATATATAGGAATAAATATGCTGGGTAATATAGTAATATGTTTTACATTTTGAGAAATGTCGAACCTTTTTTCCATAGTGGCTGCCAAGTTTACAATCCAACCAGTAATGTATGAAGGTTCCCATTTCTCCATCCCCTCACTAACACTTGATAATGTCTATTTTTGTTTGTTTCTTTATTTGTGGTGTGAAGTAGTATCTCATGATTTTAATTTGAAATCTCCTAATGACTAATGACATTGAGCATCTTTGCATGTGCTATTAGCCATTTGTATATCATCTTTGGAGAAATGTCTGTTTAAATTCTTTGCTCATTTTTTAATTGGGTGATTTTCTTTTAATTGTTAAGTAGTAAGAGTTCTTTATATATTCTAGTTAGATTCCATTATAAGATATATGTTTTCCAAATATTTTCTTTCATCTGGGATATCTTTCATTTTCTTGATGGTGTCCTTTGAAGCATGAACATTTTTAATTTTAATGAATTCCAGTTTTTCTATGTCACTTGAGCTTTTGTTATTATGTCTAAGAAACCAATGCTTAATCCAAGTTCATGAAGACTTTTTTTTTTTCTTCAAGGATGCTATAGTTTTAGCCCTTTCATTTAGGCCAATGATCCATCTTGGGTTAATCTTTCTATATAGTGTGAAGTAGAGTGTCCAACTTTATTCTTTTACATATGGATATCCACTTGTCCCCACACTATTTGTAGAAAAGACAGTTCTTTCCATATTGAATTGTCTTGGCATCCTTGTTGAAAACCAACTGACCACAAATGTAAGGGTTTATTTCTGGACTCTTAGAAAATTCTATTTATTGAGCTATATATAAGTCTATCTTTATGCCACTACCACACTGTTCTGATTGCTGTAGTTTCGTAGTACATTTTAAAATTGGGAAGTGTGAATCCTCCAAGTTTGTTCTTCTTTGGTACTCTGGATCCCTTGCATTTCCATATTAATTTTGTGATCACCTTGACAATTTCTGTGGAAGAGAGAGCTGGGATTTTGCTAGACATTACATTGAATCCGTAGATCAATTGAAAAGCATAGCCATCTTAACAGTGTTGTCTTCTAATCAATTGAATGTTTATTCCATTTATTTAGGTCTTCTATGAGTCCTCTCAATAATGTGATATAGTTTTTAGTGTATAAATCTTACACTTCTTTTGTTAAACTTATTCCTAAATATTTATTCTTTTTGATGCTGTTGTAAATGGAATTATTTTATTAGATTCATTTTTGGGTTGTTCATTACTGGTGTATAGAAATACAACTGATTATTACATATTGACCTAGAATTCTGCAAACTTACTGAAATTAGTTCTAATAATTTATTAGTGGATACTTTAGGGTTTTCTATATAAAAGACCAATTCATTTGTAAACAAACATATTTTTATTTCTTCCTTTCCAATCCAGATGCCTTTTATTGCTTGTTTTTGCCTAATTGCTCTGGCTACGACCTCCAGTACAATGTTTCTGAGTCAATGTGAGTGAGCTTGTGGGTTGGCTGAGAAGCTCTGCTTCAGGCTTCAGTTTGGCTGTGCTTGTCTGGACTCAGCTGGACTCAGCTGGGCTTGGCTGTCTCCCAGTTCTAGAGAGAAGCTCCAGACTCCACAATGCAAGTTGGGTTTAGGTCCACTCCACATGTCTCCACATTGTCTTTGAACCTGCAGCTACCATTGATTGCTAGATTACTGGAGAGCAAGAAACTAAGCCCAAATCATGAAAACACCTTTAAAGGTTCTTCTCATGTCAATAGGACAGGAAGTACACTCTGCTCATGGAGAAAGACCATTGCAAAGGTACATGGCAAAGGGGTGGATGTATATTTTTATTAGAGGGGAATGAGTAATTGGGACTAATAGACCCAATTAAAAAATATCTGGGCATAAAGATGGAGTCAGGAATAGGTTAGAGAAAGCATATTAGATCCATAGATCTCTATTTCTGCTTATGCATTTTGTATGGTCAAGTTTTTTCAGACCTATTTAATGTAATTAGTTCATTCATTCATTTGCTCATTTTTTGATTCAAAAATATTCACGGGGCCCAGTCGGGCATGGCTCAACAATTGAGTATCAATCTAGGATCCAGGAGATGATGGTTCGATTCCCAGTCAGGACACATGCCCGGGTTGTGGGCTTGATCCCCAGTTGGGGGTGCGAGGGAGGCAGCCGATCAATGACTCTCTCATCATTGATGTTTCTATTTCTCTTTTCCCTCTCCGTTCCTCTGTCTGAAATCAATAAAGACGTTATATATATATTCACTGGTTTTATCAGGTAGCTGCCTTCATACAGCTCTCCCCTTATAGGTTGTAGGAATGACTCCCTTGTCCCTTCACGTCTAGGAGTGGTAGGTTCCTGAATCACTCTGTGTGTGCTTCCTTACACTCTGGTCACACTTCTGCAGTGTTTTTATTAAACTCTCCTCAAATTATCTTAATTTGAGACTGTTATTTGTTTCTTGCTGGAACAATGACTGATAAATCTGTTCATCATTTCAAAATAATAATGCCAATGTAAATAATAAAAATCAGACTTCTCAGTATGAAGTTTCACATTTATGGTACTTCTTTTTGGCCTAAAAATATACCCCTCCTGGAATACACAGCCAAAATATTGTGATTTATAGTGTGTTACTTTTCTATTCTTGCCAAAATATATTACCACAAATTTAGCAGCTTAAAACAACACACATTTATTATCTCATAGTTCTGTAGGTCAGAAGTCCAGTTGGCTTGGCTGGTTTCTCTGCTCCAGGTTCACACGGGCAAACACAAGATGTTGGCCTGCCCAGACTCTCTTATCTGAAGGCTCTCGGGAAGACTCCACTTCCAAGTTCACTTAGGTTGTTGAATAAATTAGTTTCTTGTGAATGTGAGATTGAGGTCTCCATTTCTTTGCTGGCTATCAGTATGGGGTCACTGTAAACTTCTAGAAACCTCCTTCTATTTCACGAACATGGGCCTTCCTCTCCTAGTGCCAGCAACAGTATGTTGAATCACTTTCATGCTTAAGCTCTCTCTGACTTCCCTTTCTGCCACATCTCTTCTATTTCCAGTCAGAGAAAGTTCTCTGCTCTAAGGGCTGTGTGATTAGATTTGACCCACCCAGATAATACAGGGTAATTTCCCTGTTATAAGATCCATAATCTGCATTACATCTGCAAAGTCCCTTTTGCCATTTTAATGTAACATATTCACAGGTCCAGGGATTAGGGTGAGGGCATCTTTGAAGGGCTCTGGTTTGGCTGTGCTTGTCTGGACTCAGCTGGACTTGGCTGTCTCCCAGCTCTGTACAGAGGCTCCAGATTCCACAATGCCCGTTGGGTTTAGGTCCATCTCGCAAGTCTCCATGTTCTCCTTGAACCTGTAGCTACCAAAGGTTGGTGGTCATTCTTCTCTCTATGGTTGTGCCACCAACTTGATATATAGTTGAGTTCATTTCAGTTAGTTAAAAAAACTTTTTTCAAAATAATTTTCGACTTATAGAGGAGTTGCAGAGACAATACAGAGGATTCCTGTATTCCTTTGTTTTAGTTTTTTAGTTTTAGGAATTCACTTTTTAAATTACAACCTTTTGCTTTTTAATTATGCAAAACATTTACATGGTCCCAAACTCAAAAATTGTATAACCAGGTGCCTTCTGAGACTTGGCTTTCATAGCATGTCACCCTCCCCTTATGAAACTTCTCTCTCCCTCTAAACTGCTGGTACCCTGCATTGCTGACACATCCCTCAGCCTTGCTTTTTTTCTTTTTAAGATTAAAATTTTTTTATTTTTTTTTAGAAAGAGAGGAAAGGAGAGAGAGAGAAGCATTGATGTAAGAGTGAAACATCGACTGAGTGCCTCCTGCACGCCCCCCACCAGGGATCAAAACTGCAACACCGGCATGTGGCCTGACTCGGAGTCAAGCTGGCAACCTTTCAGTGCTCAGGACAGTGCCCCACCTGCTAAGCCATACCAGCCAAGGCATCCCTCAACCTTTCTCATCTGAAACAATTATTCCTCAAAAGTCGTTCCTTCTTTTCTCCTATGCCTGCCATCATGGGAGGGGGACGAGGGGAGAAACACTAAGATGAATTTCAATGACATCTACCCAAGTAGAGCAGAGACTGGCAGAGCTTCAGAGGGAACATTCAGGGCACATTCTTAAACACCAGCCACATGCCTGCCTTTCCTTGAAATAATGGAATATCAATAAAGTTTATTAAAATTACTTAGACTGACCCTATTTTCTTTGCTGTAAAACACCATCAATAAGTACAGCCCATCAGTTTAGTAACATTTTGAGGGAATAAAAAAAAACACTTCCACATTAAATGACCACATAGATTATAAAGTGCATCCCAGTTTCAAACGTATAAAAAGTGCACTATAAAAATACATCTGCCTTCCCAGGGTGGCTCAGTTGGTTGCGCATCCCATGCGCTATAAAGGTGGCTGGTTCGATTCCAGGTCCGGACACAAGCCTGGCTTTCGGGCTCGATCCCCAGTCGGGGACATGCAGGAGGCAGCCGATTCATGTTTCTCACGTCAATGTTTCTTCCCCCTTCTCTCTCCCTCTCCCTCCCTCTCTCTCTAAAATCAATAAAGACATTTTAAAAAAATACATCTTAGAACAAGGAAATAGGCTCCAAATCATTCTGTACTTAGATTCATCCTGAAAACTGTTTTCTTTCTTGTTTACATTCTTTTCATTTTTTCCAAATTTATCAGAGAGATATCACAGCCTGCACTTTTCTTGGAAATACATGTCATATTATTTTTAATTCAATACAGTTGACTCCTGTTACTCACGGTAATTATGGTCTGTTTTATCTCTGCAAACAGTGACTTGGAGAATTAGCAAACACTGAATTAGGAGCCGTTGCTCACAGGGGAAAATACAGAGTTAGGTTCCTGCAAGCCTCTGGTCACAATGTTTTCATCAACTTATCAATACATAACCTTGTTTTGTGTATGTTTCCCTTTGAAGACACCTTATTTAATATATGTTGTTCATTTATTAAGACTGAAATCCTGTCCAACAGCCCTGTAACTCATGACTGAGGAAACTTACCTAACACACGTTACTTTCCCCCTAAGGTACATCACAGCCTTCTCGTGCTTAGGAAGACTAGACAGCACGCCCGCCCTACGCTTGGTCATCTGAGAGAGTGAAACCATCAACAAAAAGCACAAAAATACGAAACACGAGGCACCAAACAGACCACGGAAAGAACACTTTTTACAGTAGAAGAGCTGAAATGCAGAGTGTTGCCTTGTTCCATCCCAGCTGGGAGTAAGCGTTGTCAGGTGACTCAAGGTTTTCCCCACCGCGTGTGTCTGCGGAAGACCACAGAACACATGTATTGACTGGGGAGTTACAAATAAATTTTAGGGAGTAGGCAAATTCACAAATATGGGATTCATGAGTAATTCAGATCAACTGTATTTCAAACATACCAAAAAGTATCAAACAGTCAGGCATGCGTGATCCAGCCATGTCAGATCTTTAGGTTTTGTTACATTAACATCCAATCCTTTATATACTTGTTTTTTAAAGAAATAAAATATTACAAAACAGTAGAAGCCCTCTGTTATCTTGCCTCCCTCCCTGGAGGCAACCACTATTTTGAATTGGGCTTTTCTCATTATAAATGCCTTTGTATATTTATTACATATGTAAGTGTGCACAAATGATTATTGTTTGGCCTACTTTTGAGCTTTATGTAAATTGTATCCTATGTACATGTTTCTACTGCTTGTTTTGTTTCCTCTTAACATGTTTTTGAGAATTATCCATGTTGATACATATTGCTCTAGGGAATTTATTTTCCTTGATTTACAGAATGAGTTTATTTATCCGCTCTGCCGCTGATGAACATTTACTTGTTCCTATGTTTTACTCTTTCCCACAACTCCGCAAAGATTCTTGTCAACGTCTCCTCGTGCACATGTGTGGCTGTTTTCTAGAATGCACACTAAAGAATGGAATTGCTGGATTATAAGAAATGTGCATTTTCAACTTTATTAGATATTACTAAATTGTCCTGCCATTTGTGCTTCTGTGAGCAATGAATGAGAGAGGAGGGTTCTCATTGCTTCATGTTCCCACCAACCCTTGATGTTGTTAGATTTAAATTTTGTTGCCAGTTTAAAGGCTATGCAAGGATATCTCACAGTGGTAGTGTTTGATTTCACCTATTACTAGTGAAATTGGGAATTTTGCCCTTTGTTTATTAGCAGTTTGGTTTTCTGCTTCTGTTGAACTGTCTGATCAATGTCCTTTGCCTTTTTTTTACGGGATTTTTTTTCTTATTCACTTGTATCATTGTTTATAAATTCTGGATACTAATCCTTTGTCAGTTACATGAGGTGCAAGTATCTTATCTCCTTCCTACATGTAGTCTTTCAGGGACCCAGGCTGACAGGGGGTCTACCATCCTTGAATTGGGGTGCTCTGTGGTGGCCTTGGGGATCACCATTACGGTCAGTCATTTAAAAAGAAAGAGCATGGAGGACTGTGCTTGAAACTGTTTTTTCTCCCTGTGTGGCACTGGGGGGCATCACTTCCGTTTTTGTTCCACCCTGGGGAACGCTGTCATATGCCCACGCCCAGCTGCAAGGGAGGTCAGGAGATAGTCTCTGGGCCCCTCAAAAGGAGGGAACAATTCTGGTGAATAGTTAACAGTCTAACAGCCTTTAACTTTCATTCTTTTTTCTTTTTTTTTTTTTTTTTTTTTTTGCACTGTCCTTGTCTGGTTTTAGTATCACGCTTACTGTCCTAAACGGTTGTGAGTTATTTCCTTGTTTTCTATTTGCTGGAACAATTTGGAGAACACAGGAATTGTTTGTTCTTTGGTTGTTTGGTAGCACTCTCTTACAAAGCTTTCAGACCTTGGGGCGAGGCTTGTTTTGTTTTGTTTTTGAGGAACATTTTAAACTTCTGATTGAATTTGTTCAATGGTTACATTCAGGTTTTTCTGTTTGTTTTTGGCAAACTTTTTTTCCTCCCCAAACTGTACCTTTTGTCTAAATGTTTTCTTTCTTACCATAAAATTGCTTATAGGTATTTGCTGCCCTTTATATTTTTTACTTGCTGAGCCTTACTATACATTTGTCTGTTACTTTGCTGCTTTAGCAGCATCCCATATGCTTGATAAGATTTTAAGTTATTGTTATAAATGTACGTTAACTTTCATATTTAATTCACTTCATACAGTTTATTTAGCAATTATTTGAAATTTATATCTATATTATTTTAATCATATTTTATTCATAATATTTCATTTAATCGCATTATGATCAGAAAGCTTGATACTGATTCTGTGGAAAGGCAAGAGATCATGGTTGTTAAGAGTGTTTGCTCTATAATGAGTATTTATCCCCCCTTTCCAGTAGGAAGTGTAGACCAGGGCAATCAACTGGTCTCAGCTAGTGAGAAAAGGCTCTTCTTTACAAAAAGGATGACAGCTTATTGATGGAGAAAAAATGACAGAACCAGACAATTACCATTTTGCAACCCTTAAGGAAATTACTAATTGAAACTAGGCTCATCCATGGATGTTGAAACCATTAGGCCGAGTGATGATGGGAGACAGGAACACGGTGGATCCATTGCCAAAATATCATCCCACCAGTTATTTGTTGGGAGAAAAGGTAAAACATAGCATTGCAATAATGAAGCCTGGATGCCATCGCTTTGACTCTGTGATTAATTTTAGCATCTATTTTCAGTCAACAGCCAGACATTATGTGCTTTCTGATGTATTACAACGTGAAGCACACAGAACCACCTATGACACAGTCTTGCTAAAAATTTTAACCTGAATGTAAATAAGTTTTAGACCAACAAACTGGTTTACAGAAACACAAAAGGCAGGAGAAAAAGTTAAGACAATATCAAAAGAAAAAAGACTGGGAAAATCTAGAAGTGCAATACTCTACAAGTGTCTTCAGTATTTTAATGACCTGAAAAAAGTGATGGGAGGTCTTTATTAAAATAAAAGAGATTGAAGAGACAGAGCTAAATGCAATGCAGTATGTGTCTTTGATTAGATCATGGCTTGAATTAGCCAACCATAAAAAAAATATGCTGGAGAAAATCAGGAAAATTTTGATATCAATAGGGTATTATATAATACTAAGCAATTAGCATTAATTTTATTAGGGATAATAATTGTATTGTAGTTATATAGGAAAATATTTTTGGGTGAAACACTGTCTCCATTTTACTTTAAAGTATCTGAATATAACAGTCTCCTCCTTAGAAAGAAAAAGACAACTGTTCTGATCTATTTCCTATAGGATAAAAATCCAAATCCCTTCCCAGGGCATAAAAAAAACTTCAGATCTGGTCTCCATTTACACCACTAGTCACTTGCTGTCATATAGTTTATGCTCTGGCCTCACTAAACTTCTCACTGTTTTTTGGCCTATATTATAAGCTATTTTTCCTACTAAAAATGCCCTTCCTTACCTTCTCCATATGACTGTTAAAATTAATGCCATGTATATGTGTACACTTGCATATACATGTTCACCAAAACCAACATTAAACATTTTTAACAGTGCAAGTGTCACTGCAAATGTATAAAATATAAACTGGAAAAATATATGTCTATCATGGAAAAGAGGCTGGGAATCACACTGAGTTAAAACAGACTTAACCTTAAATGTTCTATGTCTTTTAGAAAAAAAGAAAATACTAGAAGAATATAACCAAATGGCAAAACTTATTAATTCAGGGTGTTGAGAATGTGTGCTTATGTGCATCTTTTTAAATTTTCTCTGTAAAAAAGGAAAAGCACACATCTGCAGATTGCATTAATATGAATCACAGTCTTCCAATTTATCAGTTGATGAGCTCAAGCAATTTTTTTTAGTTTCTTTTAGCCTGACTTTCCTCATCTTAAAACAAGCGTAATAATAATACCTATTCTAGTGGGGTTGTTGAAAGGATTAAATAATTTACTACATCTGAAGCAATAAAGCATTTAACCAGTGCCTGGCACAGAATTAGCATCTAATAAATATGGGATATTTTGTGTTGCGATCTGCTTTGTGGCCTAGGTCATGGTCAGTTTTGGTAAATGGTGTGCCTGATTAGAATATTTATAATTGTTGGGTGCATATATATTTTGCTGCACACACACACACATTTGTCTAAGTTTGTTAATTGTGTTCAAATCTTCCATATTCTTTTTAATTTTTCGTTTGTGTAATCTTTCAACAAAGAGACGTGCTGTGGTCACCTACAATGATTGTGGATTAGTCAATTTATCCTTTTAATTCTGTTAATTTTTAAAAGACATATTAAGGCTATATTACTAGACACATACAAATTTTAAGTGTTATATTTTCCTGGTTATATGTTCCTTTAATTATTATGTTTCTATTTTTTAAAAAAATCTTACAGAGATTTTTATTCCTTTGAGGGGCCCATTTTAATATGGCTTCTCCAGCTTTCTGTTTTCTTTTGGTAGGTATCTGTATATCTTTTTTTATTCTTTTACTTTCAAATTACTTAAGTCCTTAGTTTAATGCCTTATAGTCTTGTAAAAAATATGGATAGTTTTTTTTTCCTTTTTTCCAGTCTGATTATTTCTGTGTTTTTATAGGTAGGTTCAATTATAGTTATTATGCTTCCTTATGTATTTGCACAAATTTCTATAATCTTGTATATGTGTGTGGTTTCTGTGTATTCTGATTTTCTCTGATTGTCTCTTCTATTAAGAAATCTATTGACACTCTATTTGTTCATATCCTTTGTAGGTAATCCCTGTTTTCTCTTTTCTCTCTGGTTTTATATAAGATTGTTTTATTTATTTATTTTTTGTACTTGTCCTTCAGAACCTCTACCAGTATATGTTTGAACTTCTCTTGGTTCAGTTCTTTTATTTACCCTATTCCATTTTCTTTTTACTTCCTGAATATGACCATTCATATTTTCTATCAATTATGAAAAGTTCTCAGCCATTATCACTTTAAATATTGCCTCTTCATTTTCCCTCTCTGGTCTCTAATTCCTGAATACCTATTAGACATATGTTGGACCTGGTTATTTTATACCATAGTATCTTATATGCTCTTATATCTCTATATGTTTCTGTGCTGCATTCTAATTTCCTCAGATCTGTCTTCTTCTTTCTAATTCTCTCTTCAGCTGTGTCCAGTTTGCTCACTGGTTTACTCCTTAAGGGTTTTAACATTTAACTTAATAAAATGAAAAACTGCTCAGGTGGAAGTTCAGTTGTTTCTCAATAACCTAATTTCTTCCACTTCTTAACATCTGATAGAGAATTGACCCCTGCTTTCTTAACCCCTGCTTAGAATCACTCAGTTCAAGCACAAATCCTATAATAAATCTCTCACAATTGTATTTATGTACATTTTCCTTTGCTGCAGCAAGCTAGGTAAAGGTAGCTTTTTTATTGTACATATGGTCCTGGTCTTTGGTTAATTAGTTTTAACCTACTATATTTTTAAGTTTTAGATGTTCTATTTGGTTCTTTTGTAATTTTGATTGTTCTGTCTTCAAACCTGACTGCTTTTTTTGTATTATGCTTTCAATTCCTTCTTTTATGGTTCTAGTTATTTTAAACATACTGAATCTTGTAGCCAACATTTGTCTTAACTGAAGTTCTAGGGATACCATCCTGTTCTTTATTGTTTGCTAATTTTTGTTCAAGATGGATTATTTCTCTGTGTTTTATAATTTTCAATTGTAATCTCATTTGTGTCTGGCTTCCTTTGCTTATCATTATGTTTGTGAAGCTCATGGTGCTTCATAAGCTCACATACGGTGGTTGTAGTTTGTTCATTCTCATTGCTGTATATTATTCCATTGCATGAATATAACAGGATTTATATAGGAGGTGAACATTTGGGTTGTTTCCAGTTTTCCTCCTTGCTTTAGGAGCCTGAGATTTCCCTTTACTTTCTTTCAAGCTCTGCTGTATATTTAGTAGAATTTAAGAAGCATTTCCTGGTCAGCAATTCTGTATGACCTGTGTCAAGACAAGTTTTAGGTTGTGTAGGCTGCTAAATCCCCAGACATGTAAATCATATGTTTTGGTTTTTGTTGAATTTCTTACTTGATTCTCATCTGATTTACTTTAGCCTTTGACTTGTTTCTTTAGGCAGCATTTGTAGAAATGGTCTTGATTCGGTGAACTAATGATGAGTGAATGCAAACACGAAGATAGAGATGAGACACGTAATTAATCTTGTAGGCATGATCCCTTGCCTGGATGGGATGCTGCAGATTAAAGGCTAGTTTGACTATTAATAGGTGTGAAATATTGAAAATGCATATTAAATAAATGGGGTGGTTGAAGACAAGCAGTAGTAGGAAGTGTGGATGTGGTTGTTTGGGTTGAGGATCTCCTGGTTACTTGACACTGGGAATATGAAATGAGAGGGAGACTCTCTTGATGGTTCAGTGCGATGTAATCTATGTGTTGCCAGAAGGGGCACTCCAAAGTGGCCTTGCTTTTGCCCTGCAAAAGAAATTGTTCAACTACATCAGTGGTTCTCAACTGAGGGGAATTTTCGCCCCCAGGAGATATTGGTAACATCTGGACACCTTTTTGGTTGGCATGCTATTGGCATTTAGTGAGTAGAGGCTAGGGATACTGCTAAACATCCTATAGGACAGAACAGACCCCCTCCCTAACCCCCCAGCCCCCAAATAAATGGCAATTTATTTATAGCCATTAAAAATTAAACAAACTTTCCCTATGATTCATGCCATTATTTTAATTTTACTATTGAAAGCTCCAAGGCCCTAGAGTAAATCAGCTGCACAAATGGCACTAGACAAAGAAAGATTTCCAGTTCCAAGTGTCAATAATGCCAAGTTGAGAAACTCTATACTAGACCTAGGGACTGGACACAGCCTCTAAATCAAAAGTATATTTATATAAACACTATCAACTATCTTTCAAGAAATGATAGCACCACAGTGGCACGTGCTTCTATGATTCTATCCACATTCTGACAGTCTGTGATATCTCCCTCATACTTGGCTCATTCCAATTCTTTTCAAAACAGCAATGGTTGGTCCTGCAACCACCAAATCCATTCAGAGTTTGAATAAACTTACTACACCAGACATTGATGTAAAAAGATATGTACAGCAATTTATTTATAGCCATTAAAAATTAAACAAACTTTCCCTATGATTCATGCCATTATTTTAATTTTACTGTTGAAAGCTCCAAGGCCCTAGAGTAAATCAGCTGCACAAATGGCACTAGACAAAGAAAGATTCTGATGTTGTGCCTTGCAATTAGGCTCTAAGGTATTCCTTTTCTTTGTTGTTACATTTTTACAGCTTGAATTTAGGGCAAAGGTAAATGCCATTATTTCTCAAATGGAAGTGATTGTCTAAATGTGTCTCTTCTTCCTCCAGGCAGCACACACTACCATTTATCCTTCTGATTCATTTCCCCCCAGAAAGCTGACAAGGAGTTCTATAATGATATTATTGGTTTTGTAACTAGTGTTTCCATTGTAATGCTATTACCGAACCAATGTTGTGATAAATGGTCTGTTTATAAAGGGAATCACTTTTACAAGAAGTAGAAAATTAGATACGCTTCTGCTTTGCAATAACAATAAAAACCACAGTGAAAAAAATATTCTCCAGTTTATTCCCATCTGTATCAGCAGGGAAGCTTTAGAAGATGGCTTTCCCCCTAAAGTCTCCTAAACAAGATTACTGCCTGAAAGTACCATGTCAAAATGCACTTTTCCTCCAAATCCTGTTCAAAACCAATATACTCTTATGCTTACTATAATGTGGGCCCTTTAAGAAAGCCAGGCCCTTTAAACCCCACCCCTCCGCTGACTTGAATCAGCTCGTCCGCCTTTCCAGGCACTTAGTTGGTGATAAAGCTCAGACTGAGCCAGCTTTCCCCCTGCTCTGCCTGGAAGGAATGTTTCTGTTGCAATAAACTCCAAACATGGAAGCTTTAACATACTATGGGTTAGGGAACAATAGAAACTTGTGAAGTATGGAAGGCAGACCGGCCTTTAAGATTCTATCACGGTGCTGAATAAAGTGGAAAGAATGCTGTTAAGATTGTTTTCCCCTGTGGGGCTACTCCCTGCTAGCCTTACTCTTCCATTTCACCCAGCAAGTGAGTTTTCCAGAAGCCGGTTCCAGTTTAACGAGCTGCATGTCTCACGTACCAGATTCCCCAAAAGGAAAAGTTGGGGAGAGAAATGTTTCAGTGAAAATTAAACTGGATCACTTCTAACAGAATTATTTACACTGGCTCTATGTTTCTGAAGAGCAAATGAATCTCCCCCTGCTCCCCAACATTGAGTAGGTTCAGAAGTCCTCTAGGACTAAAATAAAAAATGACTAGAAATTTGGGATGTAATTGCAGTTGGCATTTCTGAGCTGTCTGTTAAAAGTAGTCCTCTTGGTAAAAGATGATGTCATTTGGAAAGCTTGGAGTTTTAGTTTATTCCGAGGTACCAGTTTCCATTAGCTATTGAATAACAGTTTAATCATTACATCAGATTTAGATTTAAAGATAAGGGAGGGGTGGGAATAAAAGTCATTCCTTTCCCCACCTCTTTTATCTTTCTCAACACATTATAAACTTTTCCAAAAGTTCAAAGGAATAGAAAAATTTTACATTTTTTTTCCTATTTTTTATTTCCATGTGTTTGTTCTTCCCTTGACTAAGCTTGGATAATAAAACTAGTCTGGTCAGTTTCACTTTCCAATTTTTATACATAAGTGAAAGCTGTTTTGTGTCAACAGTGTAAAGTGTTTAGAATTATTTCACCTGCTGGGTCAATTTCCTGCAGGTCTTTATTTGGGGGGGAGGGGGTAAACCTTTTGATTTTGAGTGTCTTATGCTTCAAAATTAGAACCCTGAATTAGACCACATTAGAGTAATTAATGTTTTATTTTGACCTATAAAAGTTTTCTAGGAGTGGCAGGACTAGTAAGGAAAGGTGATGGTTATGTTATATTCCTACTTAATCACCATTTTTGTATAGCAAAATGCTACGTCTGCAGTTACTTTGGGAAATTGGCACTTAAAGAGATGACTTTCAATCCACAAAAAGTGTTTATCATTTTCTTTTTTCTTTTTGGATCAGACGTTAGTGTCTTAACTCTATTGCGTGACATGTCGTGGTATTGTTTGCAAGATGCAAAGAGAAAAAAAAGGAAAAGTTGCAGCTTGTTTAAACAAACTGAGCACAGTGTGGTTTATGAGGTTATGAGGAGTGGAGACAGCGGCCTGTCTCTTCTGCAGATCTCTCCTAACGAGGTTAACCTGTGGCTGGAGCGCCCCTCTCCTCGCAGGGGAACTTCTGTCCTTCGCGCTCCCCACCGCCTCCCGGCCACGCTCGCTCAGATAAAACCGACAGGGCCGCGTGGATGTTTGAAACAGCGAGGGAGGCACGAGCACACACTCGGCGGAAGACGGGGCCGCGGCCGCTGCGGCCGGAACCGGCTGACCTCTCCACGTGTCCCCAGCACCTGCCAGGCTAGCGGGGGCGCCGGGCTTCCTTTCCCCAGGAGAGGGCGCGAGCCCGGAAGAGGCTGGGCGGCCTGGGCTTAAATCGGGGGGCTCGGAGGCCCTCCCTCGGCGCACGTGCGGCGCCCAGCAGCCGGTGCGGAGGCCGCCGGGCTCCCTGGCGGCGGCCGCGCCCGCGCGTCCCCAGCCGCCGGCGGACGCCAGGAGGCGGGCGGGCCCCCGGCGCTCGCGGCGGGCGGCGCAGGGCGGCCTAGCCGCGCGCCAGGCGGCGGCGCGAGCCTCGTGCAGTACTGCCCGAGCCCGGGCGGGGTCTCTGTTCTCTGGCAGAGGAGGTCCCTTGGCAGCGGGAAGCTCCCTCTCTTTCTCTCGCCGCCGCTCCGAGTCTGCGCCCTGGTGCCAGGCGCCCAGCTCGGCGCTCCCCTGTGCTCGCCCCGCGCCCACTCATTCGCAGCCCAGCCTTCGCCGCCGCCGCCGCCTCCCTGCTCCTCCTACTTCCCCCAGCCCGCCGCGGCCATGGCGGACAGCGCCAGCGAGAGCGACACGGACGGGGCGGGGGGCAACAGCGGCGGCCCGGCCGCCATGCAGTCGTCCTGCTCGTCGACCTCGGGCGGCGGCGGCGGCGGCGGCGGCGGCGGTGGGAAGTCGGGGGGCATTGTCATCTCGCCGTTCCGCCTGGAGGAGCTCACCAACCGCCTGGCCTCGCTGCAGCAGGAGAACAAGGTGCTGAAGATCGAGCTGGAAACCTACAAACTCAAGTGCAAGGCGCTGCAGGAGGAGAACCGCGACCTGCGCAAAGCCAGCGTGACCATCGTGAGTGCCCCCGGGGGCGCGCCGCAGCGCCGACCTCCGCCCGCGCCCGGGAGGGGCTGTGCCCGGCCCCGGCGGCCCCGGCCTCCCCGAGGTTCCCGGGGTCCCGCAGCCCGCACGCTCTGCCGAGACCCGCCGGCCTCCGGAGGGTGGGAGAGAGGGAGGTGCCCCTGCGGGGCCACGAGGGTCTGCCTTCCCGGGGGTGCAGGCCCCTCGCGGGGTGCGGGAGAAGCTGCTGCTGCGACCCACTCGCGCTCCCTTTTCACCTCTGGGGAGGAGGCCCCTCCCGGGCCGAGCCGGAGGCTGGCGGCGTGGCTGGGGGGCGGGGTGGGACTTTTTCAGCCCTAGCACGCCTGAGGGGTGCCTCCGGGACCCGGGGAGCCCTGCGCTCGGGGAGAGGGAGGAAGCGGGGGCCTGTTTCGGGGGCCCGGCTTGGGGCGCGGGGGGCGCGCGGCTGGGCCGGGCACCCGCCGGCAGCTGGACGGCCCCAGCTGGACGGCCCGGGGAGGGGGCGGGAGAGTGGCCGGGAATCCGGGAAGTGGAGTTTTCTGGCCGGGACCGGGAGGGAAGGGCGGGTACCGGGGCCGATGCTCCTGCCTCCCTCGGAAGTCCTCTCCCGGGCGGGGCGGGGGCGGGGCGGGGCGGGGGCGGCGCGGCGGTGGGTGCGGCATCCGACCCTGGCCGGGACAGGTGAGGGGCGTGAAGCCTGGACGGGCTGGAGCGGGCGCGAGGAGGTCGCGGCTGCCCTGCCGAGCGGGAGGAGCGGACGGACGTGTGTGGGTTTCATTGGCGGCGAAGCGTCTGGGGGTATTTTGCTCTAAGTCCAGATACTTGACGGGAGAGCACACTGTTGTGTTAACACCTGGCTCCCCCGAAGAGGGTCAGATTCGCGTGTCGAGCTCCCTCCCGGGCAGCAGGCGTCTAGAAAGTCCGCCCGAGCTGTGACGAGGCGAAACAAAACTGGAAAAAGTACCCCGGGCGCCGTCGCCTAACACCCCTGCCGGCTGGCGCGCTGTGAACGCGCGGAGTCCCCGTGCAGACCACCCTGTTCGGGTCAGAAGTTTCCCCGCCGCGAGCAGAGAAGGAAACGTTAAGAAAGCAAGGGAATCCATTGCCCTCGCTGCTGCACAATAGCTGATTAGACCGAACCTTCAGGTGGAGAAAGAGAGAGGAATTTGGGGATGGATCAAAGGTCACACTGAGGAAATGGAAGTGGGCAAGTTTAGGATGCCCCTGGGCCAGGAAAGCCGTCAGTGGAGGAGCGGATTGAATGTGGGAGTAGGTGTGTGCGCTCTCCCAAGGCTAGCTCGGGCATGGAAACGGGATGGCATTGTGAATTTGCTTAGAAAGCAGGTTTCCACCAAAGTTTCAGTATGATCGGCAGCCTAAATACAAATTGATTGTAGAAAGACACTTTGGATGCTCAGATCCAGTCCTGCTGAATGGAATCGGAGCTGTAAAGTGCTCCAAGTGCCCCTTTGGTGGGAAGGGGGAGAAATTTCCATAGGCAGCCACTTCCAAGCCTCCTCTGTCTGTTTCTTGGCCAAGAGAGATGTCTCTGCTGAGTGAGGGTTTGAGAAGAGGGCAGAGTTGGGGGAAGCAGTTTATTTAAGGTTTGAGTTAGTAAATGAGAGGGTTAGTATCTTGGAGAATGTGAACCACAGAAAGTAGTAAAACTTATATGAAACAGAATCTCTAGCCTCTTGCATACAGTGAGCAATTCAGGCTGTTTTTGTTAGTTTGGGAGGGAGATTGCGGGGTGGAGATACTATGAAAGGGTTATCTGTTTAACACTTGACTGTATTATAAGTAGGTCTGTAAATTGTACACAAACACGTCGGTTTTGCAAGGACAAACATGTTCATTCCTGGTGTATAAGATCAGAGGCCTTCTGAACACTTGGCTTGAAGAGTGTGTGAGGTGGTTGGTGGCTTTATTTCTTAGCACTTACCCTCAACCAAAGCTGACATCCAACCAAGTGTACTTTGTGAAATGTTCTGTGGCCTTATGAGTAAAGTTTAAAAATTGTTTTAGATGACAGCTTACAAGTACTAGAAGCCTCCCAGTTCTTCCTTAATCTCTGAATATATTCAGGGAGAAGAAAAAAAAGTGCTTGTGGTTTACCTGGTTCTTGAGTACTTGGCAGGTGTTACTAAGGCAAATGCAGAGAAGAGGTTCCTTTAAGCTTTTGAAAGTTTTATTAACTGAACTAGGACCCAGAATGTGAAACTACGTGAAATGCGTCTGTGGATGTAAGGAATCCCTTGAACAACACTGTGTTGTGCAGCTTAACTTTGACAAAAACAACCACCCCTGACAACTCTAGCTTAAACGTAGCCCTTGCTGGTAGCTGCCTAGGAAGTTTGTTTTAAGATCTAGGTATTCAATTAAATGAGGCCTTTCTATATTTTTCACTCTTTCAGTTGATTTGAAGTGAAGATGGAGCTATAATCCTATTACTTGCCTCCCTGGTTCTTATTAGTTCCTCTAGTTATAATATTATCATGTTTATGAGCACAAAAGATGATTATCGATGTCTTTTTCTTTTCCCTGAACATGATCAGGAAGGTATATCGCTAATCAGCTACACCCTGGAAGAGAGAGGCACCTTCTTTTGTTTTGTTTTTAGCAAACTTCATTTTTTAGAGCAGTTTTGGGTTCCCAGCAAAATTGATTGGAAGGTACAGAAATCGCCCGTGTACTCCCTGCCCTTCTTCCCTTCCCCTGTTATCAGCATCCCCCACCAGAGTGGTACATTTGTTATAACCAGTGAACCAGCACTTACACATCATAATCACCCAAAGGCCATAGTTTACATTAGGGTTCGCTCTCAGTGTTGTACATTCTGCGGGTTTGGACAAATGTGTAATGACATGTATCCATTAGTATCATACCGAGCAGATACAGTGCCCTGAAAGTCCTCTGTGCTCTGCCTTTCCATCCTTCCCTAACCCCTGGCAACTACTCGTCTTTTTATTGTCTCCAGTTTTGCCTTTGCAGAGTGTCATGCAGAGATGGAATCATACACTATTATAGCCTTTTCAGACGGCTTCTATCACTTAGTAATGGGCATTTAAGTTTCCTTCATGTCTTTTCATGACTTGATAGCTCACTTCTTTTTAGCATGGAATAATATTCCATTATCTGGATGTGCTACAGTTTATTTATCTATTTACCTACTGAAGGACTTGGCTGCTTTCAAGTTTTGGCAATTATGAACAAAGCTGCAGTAAACATCTGTGTGTTGGTTTTTGTGTGGACAGGAGAGTTTAGCTCATTTGGGTAAATTGCAAGGAGCACAGTCACTGGATTGTACAGAAGAGTACTTTTTACTTTTAATTTGGTTAGGAAACTGCCAAACTGTCTTTCTAAAGTGGCTGTACTATTTTGCATTCCCACCAGCAAGGAAAGAGAGTTCCTGTTGCTCTACATCCTTGCCAGCATTTAATATTGTCAGTATTGTGAATTTTGACTATTTTGATAGGTGTGTAGTGGTATTTCATTGTTATTCCCTTTTTTTTTTAAGCCAAGTCCAAAAGCCAGTAGAAGCTTGTAACTATTGGTTATTTCTGCCTCTTTTATATATAAATGCTTATTCTGATCAGTGTACCCACTTAATACAGGAATGGTTTCATGGACATGTGTTTTTAGCATTTAGAGGTAAACATCATCTACGGGGAAGAATCAGATGTACAGGGCCCTTCATCCATGTCTGCAAGCACATCCGGGACATGGAGCTTTCCCCTAGTGTTTTATTTGGGAATCAGAGGTTTGGAATGGAATGTTGGGAGTGATTCTGCAGTTTCTCCCAGTAAGTCAGCCATGGAACCAGGCTGCTGATTATATATCATAATTTCTTATTTGGAGTTGAGAAAAATAAACAAAAAAACAAGTGCCTGGTTGCCCTGTTGAGTAGCTTGTAGATGTTAGGCTAGATCTATCTGGCTTGGTACTGTGGGTGAAAATTGGAGGTTATCTTAATTCATTGTAGTGAGAGGTGTCCGGGAGTAGTGGTCTCTGAGGAAGGTGAGGAAATGCAATTGTGGGCAGCAATTGGATGGCTTCAAAGTTCTGGGCTAGTTGCTGGTATTCTCAGGAGTGTACCCAGGGCCTCACACCTGGCATGGCTAGTTCCCTAAAGTGTACGCTTTTCTAGATTGGTTCAGATCTTCAGCATGTGCTTGGTTCACAAATAAAAAGCCTATTATAAATCACTAGTATTTAAGTATCTTCCTAACCATAAAATTAGTCCTTCATTATAAAAGTTTACAGAAATTTAAAAGTATTTGGAAGTTAGTGTAGAAGACATGTTGGTATGGCATGATTAGAAAAACCTGACTATTTTGAATATCTGCAATGTAATGGCTTCATTATCCAATAAGCCACCATATAGTTAATGTTGTGGATTTTGGGTTATTTACTCTGGAATCCTAATACACCATTTTCCATTTTTTAAGACTTCATTTCAGCAGATTCTCTGAAGATAGGAGATTAATATTACCCTTATAAAGAGATATATTGTGTGTCTGTTTCCTGTTTAAATTTTTTTTTTTAGGTTTTTGTAGAAACACCCAGCTTCAGACACAACTTTGAGAAAAATATGACCTCGCAGTTAGGTCTGATTGTACACAAGTTCAGTCTTCCTAAGAATAGCCTCTTAGATTTCTTCTGCAGTTAAAGTTCTTCACATTTGTCGGTTCCTTATGTGTGTTTCATGTAATCTATTTGTATTTGATTGAAAAAACACAAAACCTTAGAGGAGTTGTCACAGCCTTTTACAGTGTTCTTCATATTTATTTTGCTGGGTATGGGGAATAGTTCAGAGAACCACCAGTATCTGGTTTGTGGTGATTGTTGTTCAAGATCAGAGACTGGTCTAAAGCAAAACTCCGAAGCAGGCATTGCTTGCTTTAAAACCTTCAGTGGCTCCCCATTGCCCTCTGGATCCAAGTAAGCTTTTGGTAGTGTACCAGACTCTGTGATCTGGCCCTTCTCGCTTCACAGGCACACCCTTCACCTTTTGAAGCTCTCAGTGCTTCAAACTGCTAGTTCCCGGAATTAATTTTGGCAGGTTTCTCTGGGTCCTCTAGGATGTACCTCGAGCCCTTAACTGTTCTTCTCCTCCCCTCCTACACACTGGGTTTTGTGCCCATTCATGTCCCCTCAAGACCCATCTATAACTGCCCCATTGCCATCACATAGGTCTCCCCCAGTGGATGTGTAAATGTGTGTGTAGGGGGCAGAACTTGTCTTATTCACCCCCATTCCTCAGTGCCTGGGTGGGTAGAATATTTGGGTTGACTCCAGAGGCACTGGGTGATGAGGCGTTTTTGCTCTTTTTGCCTGGGGCAAGGATGCTGATCCTGTCTCTGACCTAAGCTCGTAGAGTCACTGTCTTGCATGTGTCCTCAACAACAGCAAGCAAACACCATCTTCACTACAGTTGGTTCAACTGACTGGATGGATGAATGGATACACTGTATACTTTGGGGGACCGCTGCAATCAGTGTGTGCCCCAAGCCCCTGCCTCCTAACCATGGGTGATGTTGTAGGCTACCTTGTAGCATATACCTAGACGTTTGTGATACATTTCCCTTTTGGAAGGGGACAGTGTTCACCTTTCCAAGGGTTTTGAGTAAGGCTCAGGGGAAGAAGTGGCTCTTTTAGAAGTGTTCAGATCTGCCACCTCAGTTTTGCTGGCGGTGACAAGCATTTCTTTAAAGTTGAAATGCCCCGCAGCCGCCTCTGGGATACAGCTTTGGACTGTGGTAGGAGGGGATGTATCAATGCAAGTACCTGAAGCTCCCGCTGGAGTATCTGCAAATACCAGGAGACTTGCTGCGTCCTTGTGGATGTCCACGTGTGGCCTGCAGGCTGGAGTTTGGGAGGTTGCTATAGCGTCACACAGTGTACTTGCGCGTGTGTTTTTGTGTGTGTGTGTGTTTCCCCCCTTTTTTTCTTCTTCCTTAAATCATGCCTTGCAGAGCTAATTGCACTTAGACGTAGAAATGCTAATCTCAGTTTTTAGACTACAGCCAGGTGGAGCAAAGGAGTCTCAGTTATCTTCCTTGTTCCCTCCCATCCTTTTTCCCTGGGTGGGTAAGGTGTTGCTTTTTGTTTTCAATCACAATGCAGTTGCTTTTAGATAGATTGCATCATTGTCAAAGCCGGGGAAGTGATTGTTCACAGGTTCAGTGTGTTCCTGCTTGGTGGTGATTGACATTTTCTTGACAGGGAAACTAATGCTCTGGAAAATATTTCTAATCATCAAGATCTTGGAGTGGTGTTTCTTCCTACTTCCCCAAGGCTGTCAAAATTTTCTTACCTTTTAAAGCCCACAGTTGTGAATTTTATCCCTCTGGTCATACCAGTAAATTGCAAACTCACTTTGTATAGGTGTTCTCAAGGGAGGGGAATGCTACAAAAGGGGTTAATAGTTCAATTGATGATTATTTAGGATTAACTCACCCCCTTCCTTATTATTGGTCCCTAGATCTGATGCATGGGAGGTAGTTTAATGATTAAAATTTATTATAATACTCACATGGTTAATGCTGGGAAATTTTCTGTGATTCCCCCCCCCCCTTTGCCTCCTCAGTAAGGCATAAAATAGTTATGTGACAAATACACCCTGAAATAGGCAGGATTCAACCTACAAGTACTTATGAAGGGCTTATTGTGTGCCAGATACTCCAAAATATTCAGAAGGAATGCAAGGGCTTCTCCAGCAGCCTACCAAGGGTTGCACTTTACTTTCACTCAGCTTGGCCCGGGCTGGGTGCTGTAGGGACTTTAGAGTAGAGGGAACCGGCTTCCCTTGTCCAGCACTTTCCAGCTCAGAGTTGTGAAGTACAGAGCTAACCAACATGTGAGTGGAAGCAAGAAAGAAGTTCAGGCACGCTCCTGCAGGGATGCCTGGGGAGGGCTCCATTACCTTCCACCTTCCGAAATGAAGTTCACCTGTTTTGTGAATACCCGTAGGGGGAAACAGTTTCTCATACTCACTCAGTTTAATGAGCCTGTAGTGTATTTTGTAAGGCAGAGATGGGGAGAGCTGTTGCTCAATTTGTCTATGTCGAGGTGGCATGGGAGGCTTTTGTTTGCTTTTAATTTTCATTTTTATGTGGTGGTGATTGAAAAAGAAATGCCACTGATGTTTTAATGTCATGGTTTGCATCTGCCAGTAGATAGAAATTATCTAGGTGGTTTTCCCTCTATTTCTATTACTCCCTGGGCCCTACCCACTTTCCTTTCACAGAATATTGTGGAATGGACCAAAATTTTCTTCAATCTGAAATCTGTGAAAGCAAAGACTTCTTATGTTAAAAATAGAGATACTAGTTAATGGGCAATTTCAAATGCCAGTTTTTGTGTGTGTTTTTTTTAAAGCAGTGTTGATTGACAGGATAATCTTCCACGCATCTGTTCCAGAGCAAATCAGCCTTGGGTGCCAGGTGTGTGTCCGGAGTGATCTGGTTAATACCCTCCAGGGCATCTCGGGGCACTAGGGATCAAATGAGGCCACTCGGTACTGCGGAGCGGAGTTGGGATATTCAGCCAGACATAGGTCATAATTCAAAAAAGTTTCCCATAGAAGGAAAGAGGAAAGTGAAAGAATGAGAGCAACGTGGGGTATGGGTGAGCTAAAGCAAGTTCCTAGAAATCTTGTGTCTGCATTAAACACTTCATGGGTTGCTCTAGTAAGTGAACAGAGTCTTTTGCGTTATCAGCTTTTGGAGACTGAATTAGAAGGGCTAAAATCTTGAGAAAAATAATTTATTTGGTGTTTAATTATAGAAAGAGCTTCTCAGCTCATGAAATTGTTTGCATGTAAGTGGTGGTTTTTCTTTAATTGTCCTAATATACCAACTCAAATACTTTTATTCTATTGAGGTTTTATGTTGTTGTTGTTTGGTTCTTCATTGGACAGGCCTTAATTTAGCTAAACAAAAACACTTGCTGAGAGTCAAAACATTGTTTCTCTGCTTCATTTAGTAGCTCCTGATTATAGTAACACTAAAATTTGAGGGGGGAAGATCAGCTAGATGATTTAAATGTCTTGGCTAACCAAGGAGTACAATTGAGTACATATGCCATAAAGTTGAGGTTTGGACTTACTGAGGTTCAAATCACTACCTGGTAAGGTGCCCTATGTTTTAGAAAGTATATTAACTATTTCACATCATTTTGAAACTTGAATGCATGTAGCTTGGTATCGAGAAGCACCTTAGGTTCTAGAGAATAGGGTCAGTGACTTTTGTGTGTATGATTAAAAAAATTGTGGTAAGATATACACAGATAAAAGTTACCATTTTAACTGTTTTTAAGTATACAGTTCAGCAGCCTTAAGTACATTCACAGTGTTGGCAACCATCACCACTATCCATCTCCAAAACGTTTTCATCACCCCAAACAGAATCTCTGTCTTGATTCAACAATAACGCTTCATTTTCCCCTACCTCCGTCCCCGGTAACCTCGATCTCGAGCGATTTAAAAAAATTTTGTTTTTTGAAGGAAAAAACATGCTCTCATCTCCAGAAGCAGCTAGCTGCTTTTTAGTGCCCTGGTGTTAAAGTTATGAATTTGGACCTAAAGCATTTTAATTAAAGTGCTTTTGATATCTTGCTTCAACTTCAATTTTTATTGCTTTTTGGCTGTCATGCATCTGGGTCTTTGCTGTCTTCAGCAGACATTTACAGCACCCCAGTCCAGGGTTTGGTGCCCCCTTTTTTTTCTTCTAATTTGCATTTAGTGTTAGCACCCAGATGTGCAGAACCCTGGGAAGGAGTAATCCACAATGAGGGCTTGTTGCCTTTTTTTTTTTTTAAATGCGCTGTAAGCGTTTAATTTCCTTCATAGCATTTTGCATATACCATAATTTAAGAAAGAAATGAATAATTCTTATTTCCAAGCATCACTCCGCTTCCAAGTTATTTTGCGTTGCTGTGATAACAGCCAGTGTTTTCCCAGTGCCTACTGTGGGACAGGCGCTGTTGGGAGGGGTTTGCTTATATCTTCTTACGTAATCCTCACCACTGTCCTGTGTCATCAGTACTGATGTTATCCATTAATACAGACTTGCAAATTTAGGCCCAGAGAGGTTATGTAACTTGTGGCTGGAATTTGAACCCCGGTCTGGCCTCCGAGCTGAAGCACAAGGCTACATGGCCTGTGGGAGGGTGGGATAGAGATTAATTTATGAGCAGTTTTATCTTTATCTTGTTGTGGGCGTTTTCCTCTTCGGTGTTCCTGCACTGCTCTGTTCCTTCAGTTAGAGCGATCGCGGCTGCCCTATTACCACAGCAAATTCTCAGGATGCCAGGCCCCAGGGAGTGTTTCCAGGGCCGCAGACTCCCAGCCTCAGAAAAGAAACAATGATGGAGAGGGTGACCTCAGTGCCTGGGGGACAGCCTGTGCGCCCCTTGCTGGCTCTGTCTCCCTCCAGTTTTGAGCCTTGGTGTCTTCCACCCCTGTCCCCTGTCCAGCGAACCCCAGTAGGTTGCCACCTCTGCTTCTGTAGCACAGCCATCTGGGCTCCCATCCCAGTCTGGAATCAGTCTCTTGGTGGTACTTACGTTATAACCTCTATTTAAAAATAGTTCGACCTGCGTGGTAATAGTGGATTTTTTAAAAACATGTATTGATCACCTGCTGTATGCCAGACAGAGTGCCACATGTAAGAACTGGGATGAGACTGCATTTGGGGAGTTGGGACCATAGTCAGGGAGAGCTTTCTCTCGTGAGGTGATTGTTAAGCTAAAACCTGAAGGATAAGCTGAAGTTGATCTAGAGGAAGTGGAGGTGTGGGGGCCATGGCAAGAGGAGGCATGCCTCCTTACTCAGGTGCAGAACCTGAATGTGTGGGAAGAAATGAAGTTGGGGAGCGGAGCAGAGACTGGGTGGCAGGTCTGGTGGGCTGTTTCCCAGGTTCCATCCAGGGGCTGAACTACAGAGGAGGGGACAGAGGGGATAGGGGAACAATAGGAGCATTTCTGCATTTTAATAACCCACTCTGGCTGCTTATTGCAGATGTTTATTTGTGTTTTCCTTCTAAACTATTTGAAGACCGATGCTTTGTCATATAGCATCTGTAAGATGATCTGTCTTACTCCATGATAATAATAGCTACATATTACAGTCTTACTGTGTGCCTGGTAGAGTTCTGAACACATTGCGTTTAGGGATTCATTTCATTGCCACAGCAACCCTTAGTTATCTCCTTGTGGCAGATGAAATGAGGGGTAGGAGTCTCAGCAGCCTCTTGAAAGTTGCAGTGAATGTAGGGCAGGGATTTGGTCACGGGCAGTGTTGACGGTGCCTTGCACAGTGACTGGCACGTAAAAAGCCTGCCATTTGAAGGGTTATGTGCATTTCCCCACATCCTTAACCCAGTAGCTGCTCGATAAAGTTTGAGGACTTTATTTCAGTAAAGTGCACAAGCTTGGAATGCACATATTTATTGAAAAGTGCTCCATAAACTGACAAATGGATTTAATTACCACCCCTCTCAAGGTACATGTTACCAGCAATCCCCCTGAAGCTACCTTGTGCTCTGTTTCAGTCATTACCCCCCAGAAGTAACCTTGTTCTGACTTCTGTCACTACAGATTTCATTTTGCTTATTTTTGACCCTCATAGAAGTGGCTGTGTATAGAATGTATTTTTGTGTGTCTAGATTCTTTACTTGTTTTCCTAGTTCGTACACTTGCTAGTATTCAACAGTACCTGTGTTGCTGCATGTAGGGGTAGTTCTTCTTTATTGCTGTGTAGTGTCCACTGTGTGAGTTTTCAGTTTTAGCTTCTGCCCCCTGGGTAGCCCCAACTGCTCCCCTCAGTGCTGATCACTGGGCATTGGGACAGTGTGAGAGGAGTGGCACAGCAGAGGACACAGAGCCTGTAGGACATGGGCTGCAGTTAATTGAAGTTCTGGCTACCTTATTAGCCAAGTTAAATTGCAATCAGGGCCTTTGAGCCTTGGAGGACTTACCCGTTATAAGGACAGCCTTGCCCTGGCGGGTGGCTCACTTCATTGGAGCATCGTACACAGAAAGGTGGTGGTTTCGATTCCGGTCAGGGTGCCTACCTAGGTTGCTGGTTGGATTCCCGGTCAGGGCATGTACAGAAGACAACCAATCTATGTTTTTCTCTCACATCAATGTCTCTCTTCTTCTCCTCTCTCTCTAAAATGAGTAAACATTATTAAAAAAAAGAACGCTACAGTCTTTTAGGCTTAATACCAGTCTTGTTTCTATCTCACTGTTGTTAAGAAGATCAAATGAGACAATGCACATCAAAGTATTTCGGTTGTGAATTATTATTTCTGTAGAAAATGATATTAAAGAGTATTACTAACCAACCCTTTCTGTTGGTCTTCAAAATGTATTTTAAAATCAAAACTGTTCTTGATTATCTTATAAGATATGGCAGCAAAATAAGGTCTGGTAAAGCTGAGAGGGGGCGATGGAGGCAGCAGGCACCAAGCTCTCCGAGACCTCAGCCTGGGGAGCTCTGCAGCCTGGCTCCTCAGGGCCTTGGGGAGGCCTGGGAATTCGGCCGATTTCCTGGGGTTTGGTGAGTCAGGATTGAACCAGCCTGTGTGGCCCTGCAAAAGCAATAGGACAGCCGGAGGCAAACATGTTTCCTAAAAGATCCATTTTTTCCCTTGTGGGTCAGTTGCGGGGCTCTTTCCATTATTTCCTGAAAAAAGAGCCAATGTGTGCCTTCTCCCAGTTTTCTGTCTTTCGCACTGTGGGCAGCAGCCAGTCAAAACCTGGTTCTCTGTTCTGTGACTTTTGACTCTGTTTCATGGGGGTGTGGATTCCAGAGGGTGGACTGTGGTGGCTGAGACACAAGAACCACTTCTGCTTAACTGTTGGTCTAAAGAAGAGAAACCAGAACATGCATATCTCTGAAATGGGCTGACTTTGCAGGCATGCCTTTACAGTACCCAAATGACAGGAGGACAGCCCCACTTGTGATCCAGGGGCAGGTCTGTTTGCAGGGGACTCCCCAAGTGACCTCTTTTCTTTCTCTTGCCTCTGGATCTCTCTGGTGACAGAAATGGCAGCCTGGGGACTCTTTGAAGGTTGAAGGAACATGCTTTTCACTAGGGGTGTTGTGGTTTTCTTGTCCTGGCGTGAAGTCTTTTGGAATGGTGAAAGGGGGCAAGGAGGACAGTTTGTGTAATTCAGGGACTCAGCTGGCATTGTAAATACATAAGTTAAAGTAAGCCACCTTGAACCCAGGAATGCCCTTAGCCTTTTCGTAGTCATCTGCCCACCCGGGAGGTGGGGCCATAGCCAAGACTACCAGGAGTCTGGTTTCTCTCTGCCTCCCTCCGAGGCTCCCTTGAACGCCTTCCCATGGAACTCTTTTTCAGGTAAGGAAGATAAGCACTAATGACTTCAGTCCCTTATTTGGTTGGTTCTTCCTTGGCCCAGAGCCTTGCAGCTCTGGGTCAGTGGCACCTGATGGGTGATGTGATGAGGCAATTGGAATTCACTTGCTAGCCCACAAATAAAAACCAGTAGGCTCTGCTGCTTTTCCTGAGTCCAGTGTATTGTTTCTCTGGCTCTCAAATTCCTGTGGGCTCCCCTGCTCACCTTTTTTGCTTTTATGCTTTTAATTTTGCGTGTTGCAGATTAGCATTCTCCATTAGGCTATCTGTGTGAATTACTCTTCCTTTCAGTTTTACTCATTAACTTCTTTCTGTTTTTCCACCCCAGGGTTCTTTGAAAGAACTTGGTGTAATGGAGAGAGACTTGGAAACCAGATACGGTTCCCAGATAAATAAAAACGCAGGATGAGGAACTGTATTTAAATTTCAGATAAGCAATGAATATTTTTTTTAGTATATGTATGTCCCAAATGTTGCATGGAACATACATACACTAAAAATTATGCATTGCTTATCTGAAATGCTCTTTTAACTGGGCATCCTGTATTTTATAAATACAAACAGACAAACCCATAGGGTTTTTAAAAATCTCAGTCCTGCTCCTTCCTAGCTCTGTAATCATATGGCAGCTTACCTGAGCCCTAGGCTACCATGCCTTCTTTTCTACAAAGGGACCATGGTATCTTACCTCTCAGGTGTTGGGGATAAATGGTGTGACTTATGAAAGCCCTCAGGACGCATTCAGGACTTCGTCCCTCTTTAGCCAATGATTGTGGATTTGCTTGCTGCCCATCTGCTTCCTTTTCTCTTGTCTTTTGTGATACTGATACCATTAATAACCTGGTTATTATTAACAGGAAAGGAATAAAGGGGAGACTAGATAATATAGGCATGATGTTTATACAGCTTTGCCAGAAAGCTGCAGTTAACATTCTCCATGCCTGTTCCCCGCAGATTACTGGGGGAAGGGACTGGACAATAGATGCATGCTCGCTAAGGTCTGGGTGACGAGGGAAGGTAATTACCTGGCAGTCCTGGAGAAGGCAGGTCACTGGCCAGAATAGGTGTGGCCACTGCAGGCCCTGGAAGATTTTATATTTAAACTACTGAACAAAGGGAGTTTTCTCTTTCTCTTGCTGTTCATGCCTGACTCCTGGCTCGCAGGGCTCGCATGCTCTGCACATGGCTCACAGCCATGCGGGCTCCACACAGTGGACTAATGAACTTTAGCCTGATGTTGCATCGGACCCAGCTCCACCATGGAACAGACACTGGACGCTGGCTTTGCTTCTAGCTCTACTAAAGCCCCAGCTGCATATCTTCCAGGACTGGTGTAAGGGCAGTGGGACTTTGGAACTGAGGGGTGTAACTCAACGCAAATAAAAACCACTCATTCTCCCGTCCCCCGGGGCCTCTGGAAATGCTTATTCCGTTGGCACCCCAAAAACCCCACTCACACTAGTGATAGAGGAATTCCACCCACCCAATCTTACAGTAGCAAAGCCGATCAAGCATCCTGTCCTTAGCGTGGCTCTTTGGGGTCTTCTCAGGATGTCACCTCCTCTTTCTCAAACTGCTCTCAGTTTGCTTTCACTTTTTCTGTCCTTCCACCACCAACTTCCTTATTTCTTCCTCTCTGAAGGCCATCTTTGACCGAATGCCTCAGGTGCCTTCCTTTATTTGGCCACATGTTGCCAGCCTTCTTGTTTCATTTCTCGTTTCCTTCTGAGTCTGAACTGGCACAGGGAGAACAGGGCTCTTTGGTCTCTCACTGCCTGTGGAGCCAAGCAACAAACACCTACATATCCTTTTAGGGTCTTGGTTTTCTCATTTCACTGAGAAGGCTTGTTTAGAATTCAGGGATTGCAAACTCGCAGTTGGCATTTGGCCCGCAGGTGAGTGGTTTGGCAAGACCTTTAAAAGAGAGCCTTAGGAAAGGCACAGATGCTCCAGCTTGGGCATCACCTGTGCCTGTTGCTTCTCACCTCTGCCAACCTCTGTGGCTATCACATGCTTACTCACTTCCTGCTCTAAGGGCAATTGAGTTTGAGATCCCTGGAGCTGTGCTGCAGATAGTGACTAATGAAGCCACTGTGCACAGTTTGCTTTAGCTTTTGACACAAAACCATAGGGCACAGTTATTGCAGCTTGACAGGCTGAGAGATCCGAGGTACAGAGGCGTTAACCTGCCAGGGTCATTCAGCTGGTAGGTGCTGGGGCCAAGATTTGGCACCCTGGCTCTGGAGTCCCCTGCTCTTAACCACTGTGTTGTATTTCTGTGACCTCTTGCAGCTGTGAGGTTCTATGACATTCCTTGAAGCTCAGAATATAGCACAGGTTGGTTGGTTGGTTTTTAAAATTCATAGTCTAAGTCATTGCCCTATCATGTGGGCAGTTGCTCTGAGTCTTGACTGGTGAATCCTTATAATGAATATTCCTTTAAAAGGATTGTCCTTCTGTCCCTTAAAGGTGTTTCTGAGAGTTTTCTCTTCCTGTGGCTTTTCTCTAACCTTTATGATGAGGTTTCCTTGCTGTTCATTTAAGCAGTTTTTGGACACCTACTAAGCACCAGCTATGTGCTTGAGATGCCCTTGGTAGGAGCAAGGCAGGCTATGAATAATAGCTGAATGTCCCACCCTGGGCCAAGGGCCTGCTGTGAAAGGAGCTCAAAGGCTGGTAGGAGAGACAGGTGAGAAAGCAGTGACCACACCATGGTTGACCAGTCAGGGTTCACACAGGAAAACAGAAACCCTGTGAAGTGAGAGGGAGAATGTCCTCCAAGGAATTGGTTATCCCAGTAGTGGCATTGCTGAGAAGACAACTCACTGGCAGGTGCACTGAGGCAGCCCAGGTGCTTAAAACAGCAGGACACCACTCCCACACCCCCTCTGGGGGACAATGGGAGGAGGTGGTGGTATCAGAGGCCAGGGGCAGGGGTCACCCAGAGAAGGGTAGAACAGTGGTGGGCCTTGAGATAGGAAAGCAGCCCGAGGTGGAGAAAGGGGAGAAACACCCTCCTCCCATCCTCCGGGCTCTTGCCAGCACCTCTCTGGTCAGGCTGACTTGGAACTTAGCTGACTTCTGGGAACTGGAGGTTGCAACCTGCAGAGCTTACCCCTACCTTGCAGAGCAGGGGAAGATCAGTGGAGGGATCTTGGGCCAGACACACCCAGCACTGGCTCAGGGAGTAATGAAAATGAAATGACTATGTCTGGCCTGGGCGGTCCGAACACTTCACAGATGACAGAGTGTTGGAGGACTCGTAGGTTTTTATTCCCACAAGCGGATGTGAGTGAAGGGCACGCCAGGAAGAAGGAACTGCATGGACAAAGGCATGACAGCTTGAAATAGCAGGCTCCACTTTTAGCATTCGATTGGCTACATGGATACATGGGGTCTCTCCCGTCCCTCTTTCTTTGGCCTCGGGAGCCCCTTTTGCAGAATGCTTTGTCCCACATCCATGTTGCCTTTTGTGGCTGACCTGAATTTTCTCACAGGGGAAAGCCAGGCCGGGAGCTCTGCACCCTGATACCCTCAGGGTGCCATTTAACAGTTGTAAACAGCTTGGGATGACTTGCCAGCCCCAGGAAGGAGTTCGAAGCCAGTGACAGTTACATGTGGTGCCTGGGTCCCATTGCACCTAGGCTCTGATGAAGATGTTCATGCCTTGGGAGAAACAGCTGCTCACGTTAGTGACATCATGGCGCTTGACATTTGTCTCCTAGCCCCAAACGTCTGGCACATGATCGTGCTGTTAGAATATGTTTCTCACATTCCCCTGCTGTGAAATTGGATACATAGTTTTGTTTAAACTTTTTATTAGGGAAATTTTCACACATACACAAAAGTGGAGTGAATGAATGTGCAGACCACCCAGCTTCACCAATTATCGGCACATGGTTAGTCTTAATATTGCTTCACCCATAGTTCATTTTGCATCTCTGATAAGGACTTTACAAGGACCATACCATTATCACATCTTAAAAAAATACTTGTATTTTCCCTAGTGAATTTGTGTCTGAAAGATAACCAGCAAAGACTTTCCTGGAATCAAATAGGTTGTCCTTGCTTCCCTCTGCTTTAAGCCTTTACTCCTGTGCCCTGATCTAGACCCCCCCCGTGTGCTGACAGCATGCTTTGGGGCTTTCATTTTTTTAATCCTCACCTGGGGGTCTTTTTTTTATTGCTTTCAAGAGAGTGGAAAGCGGGGAGAGAGAGAGAGGAGATGAGAGAGACACATGATTGGTTGCCTCCCACACACACCCCGACTGAGGGCAGGGATTGAGCCTGCAACCAAGGTATGTGCCCTTGACCAGTATTGAACCCGAGACCCTTCAGTCTGCAGGCTGACACCCTGACCACTGAACCAAACCGGCTTTGGGACTTTTTAACCTCTGCCTTGCTTCTTGGTACTAGTCTCCCAGGCATCCCCGTCATACTGGTTCTGCCCTCAGGAAGGTATGCAGACCGACTTCCCAGCCCCTACGATACACAGTGGTACGAATCTCAGGTTGTGCATGTGGGGCAAGAATCTTGGCTTTTACAGTTCGGCCTCAAGGAAACCTGAAGTGAAGTGAGAATCTTTTGCTTTTACCTGAGAAATATCTGATGAGCGTCCTGGAGGAATTATGCTGTAAGAAGATGGACTGGCATGTGTAAGGGCTTCAGGAAGGTCTGTTGTGTGTGAGGCCGTGCAGGTCTGGAGAGCACCAGACAGCAAGCTGTGGGCAGTGTGTGCAGACTGTGTCTTCTGGACAGGCAGAAAAGGGACATCTTTGCCCAGAATCCTCAGCTCTGAAATCGTAGCTGTGTATCACCTATACACAGCTTCAGCATTTCATTTGAGCCTCGCAGCAAGTCTGTGGGGTAGGTAGTGGGAGCCTTGCCTACAAAGAAAGGATCTGGGGCTCAGGTGAAATGCTTTTAAATTATTGGCCAGGGAACAGTGTTGGTAAATGGGACAGGTGGGATTGCAAGGTAGGTGGCCTGACTCCCAGGCCAGGGTTCTTTCCACTCTGTCAGCTCCTTGGCAGAGAAGAGAAAACGGGTCTGGTAGTTCAGTCCTTAGAAACAAAAGGGGACTGAATGGAGCTTTGACGGTAATTCATGAGGTAAAGGTAGCAAGTCTCCTTTTACCAGAAGTTTTCCAAATACTGGCTGGACCTGAGCAAGATGGGCCAGTACAGGTGGGAAATGAAACCTCAGTGAGGGCTGGGACAGGAGGGCCAAGCCCTTCACTTATGAGTCTAGGAAAAGAAATGTGGACTGTCCTGGTTGTAGAAATGACCTCTGAGGGACAGGCTAGTCATTTTGCTCTCATTGGCCTGTGTCAGCCAGTGTTGAAAGTGGGCCGCTGAGTCGGGGACTTGCGACATTGGTTATTTTCAAAGCTGCTCTCTGTGGGTATAATTTAACCCCTGTCGATAGCCTTTCACCTTTCGGTCTGTGGCTCGGAGACTTTGCTGTCCATCACAGTCACCTGGAGAACTTCAAAAGTCATGATACCTGGGGTCACATCCTTCAGTGTCTGGGGATAGGAGCCAGGCATTAGTATTTTTTTTAGATTCCCAGGTAATTTTTAAATTGTTTTGGACTCAGCAACAAAGTTTGGGAATCAGTGGTCTGTACATTTGCGAGAACATACTATTTTTACCTGAGGCTTGAGAAAAGTGCTGCCCTTTTTAAAATGTTCTTTTTATTTTTTTCCCATTAGTTATTTTTCCCCAGCTTTATTGAGATATAATTGACATAAAAAATACAAAAACAAAATTATTGACATATAATGTTGTATAAGTTTTAAGGTGTACAGCATGTCGATTTGCCAGACTTGTATATATTGCAGAATGGTGATTACCACTGCATTAGCTAACACCTGCATCACGACACATAATTACGTAGTGTTCTTTTATTTCTTTTATTTCTTAATTGAATTTTTTGAATAGGAAAAATGTCTCATGATATGCTCTCCTTTTCCCTTTCACACAAAAGGTGGTGTAGGTGATTCTTTATTTTTTGTTGTTGTTTTCTCTCCCACTTAATATTTTGGAGATTTTTTTCCATGACAATACATTGATTATTTCCTCTTTCTTTTTTAGAGTTGCATAGTAATCCCCTGTGTGGCTGTCTAACCATCGGGCATCAGATTTGTTTTCAGTCTTTAGTCTCACAAACAGTGTTACAGTAACCTTGAACATGGGTCATTTTGTATGTGAGTGAGTGTGTTTCTAAGGGGATACACTGCATTGGCTAATGATCTCTTAAACCATTTCCTTATATAATGGTCCCTCGGTTTTTGAATGTACTCCGTCCTGGAAGCCCGTTTGAGTTCTGAAACGTTAGAAAACCGAGGGATCCACACCCAACAGTTGGGCCTCAGGGTCTTGCCCTCAGCGGAAGCCATGTGGCAAGTTCAACTTCTGAGGCGTGTTCGAAAACCGAAGCATTTGCTTCCAGGTTTATGGCGTTCGTAACCCCAAATGTTCGTCAACGGAGACATTAGAAAACTGAAGCACCACTGTATTGACTCAGTCCTCACATCAGTCCTGAGAGGTAGCCAGTATTATGATCTTCGTTTTACAGATGAGGAAACTGAGGCTCAAAGAGGATTGGGTGATGTGCCCAAAATTATACCCCAGAGAGTGGCAGAGCCAGAATTCACACCTAGGTAAGTTGACTGCAGAGGAATTCCTTCACTTCGAGATACTGCCTTTCTGGGTAAATTCCTAGAAGAGACATTGCTGGGTCAGATGGGGGTGGGGGTGTGTGTGTGTGTGTGTGTGTGTGTGTGTGTGTACACACTTTGATTAATGTTGCCAAATTGCCCTCCATAAGACTTTTAGTCATTTCTACTTCCATTGGCAGGATCTGAGAAAGAGTATGTGTGGCCCCACATCACAGTTTTATCAAACTTGGATTTTGCCAGTCCGGTAATTGAAAAGGGGCATCTTGGAGTAGCCTTTGCATTTCTCTGGAGTGGGTGGGTGGGTGAGTAAGCATCTTGTCATGTTTGCAAGGGCATTTGTATTTCCTTTTCTATAAATGCCTAGTTCATAGTCTTTCTCATTTGGGATGTTGGTCTTTCTCTTATCCACTTTTCCTCAGCACTCTATGTATTACAGGAACTTGTCCTTTTTCCACTTTTGAGTTGCAAAAAATTTCCCGCTTGTCACTTATCTTTTGACTTGGCTCTAGGTGTTATTTTTAAGCCACAATGAAGTTTCTTTAGGCTCTCTTAACGTCATTTATAATCTACAGGAAATATTGTTTTGATGTATTTACTCTTTTGAAAAAACAATGTAGGACAGATTACTGTTGTATTTTTGTTTAAATGACATGAAGCACCTTTAAGAGAATTTAAGAAGAAATCATAGAAGTAATGATGCTAGATGTTCTAAATTGCATGAAACTAGTTGAATTCATAGCTGAATATTAGAAGCGCATCTATCTCCTGGTGTCTTTTTCCCTCATCTTTCTCTACAGTATCACTTTATCTTTCATATAAGATCTTGAATTAAGGTACATCTCTTCTGACAAATTCATCAATTACTGAATTGCTTGCATTTTGGATACTATTATCATAGCCTTTTCCTCTCTCCAGAACCTTCTTAAGTGGACCTAAGTTTAATTGGCATGGTTTCTCTCTCCTGGTCAGTTTCCAACTCAGTTTATCTGGTGGTTTTACTTTACTCTACAGTATTTTCCATTTCTCCTGCTTAAAGATAGGTTTAAAGCTCTGGACCTTAAATTTAATCTTCTTCTATATTGACGAATTAGCCAGTCATCTTTGTTGATCTCACAAACATTTCTGAGGATATTCTGTGTGACAGGTACTGTGCTAGGGTCCCTGCCTCTTGGAGCTTATATTCTAGTTAGGTGGGAGATAGACAGCAGACAATTTCAGGTTACAAAATTAAAATTGTGAAAGATATGCAAATTGGTTCTCAGGATATGACCAGGGGGAACTGAGGTAGTTTGGGGCAGCCAGGGACAGCTTCTGTGAGGTGACAGTAGGCTGCACCATCATTCTGAATAATGAATAAAAGTTAACCATGCAGAGGACTGGTACAAGCATCTTCTGGACCAGGGGGACAGGCCCTGCAAGAATCTTGAAAGCAGCAGAAGCATGGTAAATTTCAGGAGTTGAAAGACGAGAGTGGTCAGAGTATGATTTGGATATGGCCTGGGGAAGGATCTGGAAGTAGGTGGGGCCAGTCTAGACAGGGTTTATAGTCTCTTTTCTGATGCCACTGAGCTTGTGAGTAAACCCTGAACCATTAGTAAAACATGTAAGGCGTCCATTTGAAGGGAAGAGACCTTTTCTTTAGCTTTCTCTCTCGCTGTTTTCAAATGTCTGAGCTGAGAGTACCCTAGGTGTCATTTATTGCTAGTCTTATGTTCATATATTTTTTTCAAATGCTAGCCCAGGGAAATCAAATGACTTAAGTCCACTCTGGTAACCAGTAGCGTCAAAATTTGAACCCGGGTCTCCTGATTTATAGATTGTTCTTTGTACTCTGCACCTCCTCTTCCGAGAAAACATGTGTTCTCACTAAAAATTGAAATGTGTTCTGATGTGTGGTTTTTTTCCTGACTTGTGTGAGAGGTATAAAAACGAAATCATTTAAGAATTTTGTTGAGTCACATTTATTAAAAATACCACACAAAAAGGAAGACTGTCTTCTAGAATGTGGGATCTGCTGAGGCAACGCCCATGCTTCTAATCCTTTAGCTTCTGTACACCCTTTAGTAATTAGAGCATCTAACTTAAATGCTTTTAAATTAGGAATAGGTTTTTATTCTAGTGATTATGCCAATCTAGAACTTTCTTCATATGAATACATTTGGCCTGGGAGAAAAAAAGGCATTTTAATCCATTCCTTCTTATTTTTTCATTGGGATATGTTTTTGCCAATAGTTTTTATGTTTTAAAATCCAAATGTGGCAAAAAGATGTACTGCTTGTTAAGCATCCTGACTTGGCTAGGGATTGAAGAAGGAATGAAGTTGGAAGGACTGTAGATATGCAGTAAATTTATCCAAAATAGGTTTCTTCCTTCCTGTCCTAGCCGGATTTTTTGGCATCTCCCTAATATGTCGAGTCCTTTAACCTGTTCCTGGGATGAGAGAAAGACTCTGTACCTTCCCTTATCGGGGCCTGTGCATTTTTGTGTTGTAGTTATCCCTGAAGTATTTGATGTGCACATTTCAGATCTTGGCTGCTTATTTGGGGGTAGAAAGGGACCCTGGAAGAGAAAGTGGATTCATTGGTGCTACCAATGAGCTGGACCAGAGGAGAGGTGAAAAGTGAGTGAAGAGGAACAATTGATATTAGAGTCTTAGATAGGCTGGGGTCAGATGTAGGAAAGTTCCCTCCTGCATGGATCAGCTGCCTAGGGCCGTGAATAGAGAAGAATTGGGTTATCCAGGGTGTGATCTGGGTCTGCAGAGGGCACCAGAAGCCTGAATAGGGTTTGCTTACTTGTAAGGTAGAGAGCTCTTTCCGTGTTTCCTGCCCAACACTGTTAACATCTCTTTGCATATTGGTGGGCTTAAATCTGCAGATGAGAAGGTGAGCAGGAATATGCTACTGGCATTTTTCCCGGTGTATATTGTGTGTTCTTTCTTTCCCCCATCCCATCATTAAATATTATTAACTGCTCATATCTCTTGTCCCCAGTTCTGAGCCCTCTGTTACTCACTTGTGGAGATCATCTGAGGCTTGTGTTTCGCTAATACAGAATGCTTAGGTTCCATCTTAAAACGGAAAAACATAAGTAGTTTTGTATTTTTAGGAAAGGTAAATTTAAAAATTAAATAATTGGCGCACTTGGAATTCAGGCCATATAAAAGTGAAAGGCAATTCTCTCTTATCCTTGACCCTGGTTCATCTTCATGGATATAACGACTATTACTAGTTTCTTAGGAAATTTTAAAGTGTTTTTCTGGATATATTTTATGCACGTCCAAGGGTGGGCCTATATTGTCCCCCTTAAATAATACAGAAATGGGAACACATTGTACCTGCTCTTCTGTATCTTGTTTGTTTCACTTAACGCATCTCATGAGCTCATCCCTATCGGTGGTTATAGAACGGCCTCATTGTTTTGAAGGGCTCCCTATAAAGTATTCCATGAAACGGGGGCACTGCTTTTATTTATTTATTTTTTAACATATCTTTATTGATCTCAGAGAGAGGAAAGGAGAGAGAGAGAGAGAGAGAAACATCAATGATGAGAGAGTCATTGATCGAGCCCGCAACCTGGGCATGTGCCCTGACCGGGAATTGAACCCCTATCTCCTGGATCCTAGGTCGATGCTCAACCATTGAGCCATGCCCTGCCGGGCACTGTTTTTATTTAACTTTTCCTCTGTTGTTTCCAGTCTTTCCTTACTACAACTAAAGTCACATTTAACATTCTTTAAGAATTTTTAAAACCTAAATCTTAGCAATAGTTTGTATTATCTATAGGATAACTATCTAGGAAGAGAATGACCAGTTCAAGGAGTATGTATTTTTAAATGTTCTTGTTTATATTCATTTGGGCAGCATTAAGTCATTTTTTTTATTGTCTTCCTTCTCTTCACTTGTTGTTCTTTCTTTTTATAAAACCCGTTGTCTGTTTTAGCCTTTTCTTTGTTCTTTGGGTAGAAACATCTCTAATTCTCTGAGTTTTGAATTTTATGATTTTCCTTAGAAGTTACTACCATGCTGCTTGCTTCTCCCCTGCTCCCCCCCCCCCCCCCCCCCCGGACTAAGTGAGCTTTCTTATCGTTGAATACTCTTCTTTTGCCTAAATAACATAGAAGTCAGTAAGAAGATAGATATATGATTTTTACTACCAAACTCTCCTTTTAGTAAGAATCTGCAAATTGGGAGATATTGGGGAGTATTTTTGGAGTACCACTAAAGATCTCTCTTTCGCTAGCATGGATCACATCCTCAAGTCACATAAGAAGGTGATGGTCTTGCCCGGCTGGGTGTGGCTCAGCGGTTGAGCATTGTCCTAGCATCCAGGAGATCGCAGTTCTATTCCCGGTCAGGGCACATGCCCCGGTTGCGGGCTTGATCCCCAGTAGGGGGCGTGCAGGAGGCAGCCGATCAATGACTCTCTCATCATTGACGTTTCTATCTCTTTTCCTCTCCCTCTCTGAAATCAATAAAAGATATATTAAAAAAACCCCACAAAGCAATGAATGGTCTTTGTAAAATCCTAGGAAATGTTAGGAAATTTGTTCAAAGTTTGGGGCTCTTTGTTGAGGGTTTTGAATTCTGGCAACACATTAAACTGTGTGGTGTATGCTGTGTACAAAGTACATAAGTCCGTTTCCTTAAAACAGGCTCTGCCCTGATCACTATCAGTTTACATGATAGGAATCTTAGCCCATGTTCTCCAACATATTTTATGGAGTTTTAGAGTAAAGTGGATTTCCTCATTAAGTACATAATCAATTGAGTTCACTTTAATATGTGAAAGTCGAACCAATGCAAGGAACATAAGCTTATAATATTATCATTCAATTGGACAGGATTTTATAATTTGAGTAAACTTGTAATAAAAATTTATTAGATTTTCCCCCCTATCATTAACCTGTGCTTACTTGGGTGTAGTTGATAGAATAGGAAAGAGCAAAGAGAAGAAAAAGGAAAGCCTGGATTTCTAAATACAGAGCCTCAGGAGTAGGGGTGATGGCTCCCATGAGAGGTACTAGCACTGCTTCTGCTCTCACTCATGGTAGTTAAGTCGTGTGCTACATCTGAGAACATCTTAGTTTTTTACCCTTTCATCTTTTACAGGGTAGTGATGCCTTCATCTCACTTGGAAGTTACAAAAGGGAGACTTTATTTCCCTTCCTAGTTCCCCGTCTCCTCCACCTCCAATATCACATTTCACCCATGGCTGTACTTTTAGTTTTTTATAGAACTGATACGTTATATGGTTGCTGCAAAGACACGTGCTGTTTTACTTAAAGACTAGGATCCTGAGGGCCATTGCTAGTACATACAGAGAAATGAGACCAGAGATCACCATGGGCAGTGAACCCAGCTGATTAACTAACTTGATATGACTCTTCAGAATCCCTGTTACTCACTGCTTTGGGGGTAACAATAGAATCCTTTTTTTTCCCTTTTTCTACCAAATTAAATTGTTTTTCAGTTAAAATGTAGGCAGATCAGTATAATGAACACCCTTATACTCTCACCTAAATTCACCAATTTTTCACATCATATCATGCCCACACCATACACACATCTCCCTCCCTCCTTCCTTTCCTCTCTGCCTGTCTCTCTCTCTCTGTTCCCTTTTGTCCATCCATCTGAAGGTAGGTTTCAGATACAAGGCCCCTTCATTCCTAAGTATTCAGTGTACACCTCCCAGGAGCAGGGACATGGGAATGAGAATATTTTTGAGGCTAACGTCCACCCTGTCACACAGTGTGCCTTTTATGGGGATTCAGAAGAAATCGTTTTCTTAGGTCTTAATACCAAGTAAAGCTCCTCAGTTTTAGGACAACAAAAATTGCTCGGCTGCTAGGAAGGACACTCAGAACTAAAATTTCAAAATGTGTAAGACCTACTGATTAGCATCTGTAACTTTTAGCTCTATTTGGCTATAAGACATTTTTCCCCCTGACTATTCATGCCTCTTCCTCTTTTAAAATCTTACATATTTATGCAAAGAACAGTGAATTTTGTAATGAATTGGTATATAAAAATGAGCCCAAAGGGAATCTGAAGTTGCAGTAGGCCTTCAAGTGGCCCCTACAAGAGGAGTGGGTCATCATTGTCTCGCCTCACTGTGCCCCTTCTGGGACTCCAAGACAAAGCAGGTGGAATTTCCCCCACCTAAAGCCCCAGTACTTTGTTTTTTTCTTTTGAATATGCTGCCTTGATATTCATCTTAAAAACATTTTCATCTGAAGTCTTACAGGATGTGTCACACTCTAGTGCATGTCTACTTCTTGGGGAGGGCCCAAGCCTCACAATCTCCTAGGGAAAGCGCTGCCCACTCTGACCAAGTGTGACTTTCGTTACCTGGGGCCAGGACATCAGTGGGAAGTGGGCACCCCTTAAATGGTTACATCTGTGAGAACAAAGCAGAGACAAAAGGGGTATTGATGGCATGGTACAGAGAGTGCCATTGGAGTTTTGAGAATGGAGATGGGTATTATCTGAAATAACAGACGTGGAGATGGCCAGAAGGCATGTGTAGCTGGAGGAATCTGGTGAGACCTGCTGAACAGGACTAGATGACCCAGGTCGGGGAAGGAGGAGATAGAGTGTGGAAGGAGTCAGTCAGATGCTGATCTGCTCGGTGCCATCTCTTCGGGTCACGTCGGAGATGACCACCCTGCCCCAAGTTGTATAGAGGAGACTCTGGACAGAGACTGTATTGCAGGACATCCAGTTGGTTTAACTAGAATCACACCATATGTCCTCTTCAGTGTTTACCTTCTTTCTCCCCGCATTATGTCTGTGAGGTTCATTGATGATGTTGATCTCTTCCTTTTTGAGATTGAGTCTTGGAACCTAGAATGTCTACAAAGAGACATTTTTACTATAGGGCTGTGAAGTCCCCTTATTGTACAGTTGGTATCTTCAAAACTTGTGAATTTGGAAAATGTAGTCTATGAGATGACATGAACTATAGGAGAAAATACTGTCTTGATTTTCAGAGTCCTTGGGATAAAGGATTCAATATAGTAACAGAAATGCCTTCAGTATTTTTTAAAAGGATGGAGTAAAAAATCTTGATGAATTCAGTCTCTGCCAGATGCATTTTGTCTTATAGACATAACATGTGTTTATGCAGTATCCAGGATCCTGAAAAGTTTGTTTGTGAATGAGGTTCAGTTTGGTTTTATCAGAATGGAAGCATATGTGGGATCTCAAAGGGAAAAGAAATTGTAAATTTGCAGTGTGAAATTTGTGCCCTTTAGCCGGAGACCGCCAGGAACACACCTGTCATTGAACAAGTTGAGTATATTACTCGTTGCAGCCAGGGAGAACACTGCGTGGAGAGAAGGAGGAGGAGGCTATTAGAAACTATGCTATAGGATCTGGCTTATGGTTGGGTAATCTTGGGAGGGTCTCCAAAAGTACAGGTACTCTCTAGAATGGGTGTTTTCAAAAAGTAAGGGCGGTTCTCTGAGTGTCTCAATAAATCATATCTGTAGGGAGGGCAGAATAGAGTCCGAGGAAAGCTGTAATTGGTAAGGAAGCAGCAGTCATTCATTGCAGCCCGATAGGGCATATTTGATGGTTTGTGGGTTTCCCGGTGATCTTGTTTTGTCTCATTTTGTCTTGGTCTCAGAGTGACCTTGTTGGCTGTGGCTGCTCTATGAAATTGATTGTGTCCTGGAGGAGAACAGCCTGACCTACTGTAAGTGTCAGATTGCCTTGTAATAATATTGAGGTTTAGCTGTGAGCATCAGATCAGCTCCTGGATGTTGGGGGCTGCTGCTGGTTTTTTGTTTTTGTTTTTGTTTTTTTTTTCATAAGGAAAATTTCTGGGCTTTTGTTTTTCACAAATCTATGCTTTATAATATGGGTGTTCTTAAAATAGGATTGACCTTTACTAGATACTTATTTCTTAACATACTAAATAAGAATTTGAACAGAAATATATTTAGGACATTACCCTTCTGATCCTTGTTTTCAGGCTTCTTAGTGACTGGGGTTGCCCAGTCTGGACTGGTTTTTAGAGGTTTTAGGTAATCCTTGTGAAGTCACACGGGCCTCTGGCAAGTGCTTAATCACACTTGCCCCTTCTCTCCTTACCTCTCGAGTAAGGGTAATTAAAACAGTGACCCAAATTTCTTAATGGCCCCTGGTGATGTAATGGTTCGATCTCAGAACCAGATGATGTCAGCTAATTTATACTGTACCGGCTTCTCACCAGGATTCAAGGTGGCCGAGAAGATACGTCTTCCCTCTGAGCACTCCAGCCATATCTTTCCTTTCCTTCCCTTTCCTCTTCCCTTCCTCATCCTGTCTTCCTTGGCTTGGCCTAAATGAGCAGTCACAATTGGGAAACAGCGCCTGGCCCACAAAGAAAGATTTTTTTGAAAGGGGGTGTCTTTAAGAAAATTTCACCTAGGGATGCCCGTGGAGCTACTGAAACACCTCACTGTGACTGCTTTTTAAAGCAGGGTTTGAGCGGAAAGCTTGCACTTAGGCGAGCCAGCGTTCTGATCGGCTGTGAGTTACGGGCTTGTGGGTCACATTGTGGGTCACCTTAGGCTCCCGATCCTTTCACATGAGCTAGGGATGGGCCGTGACCAGCATAAGCTTTTCTGATTTTCTCGTCTAAGAGTATTGAGCCTTCTGATTTCTGGCACCTGCTTTTTGCTTACTGGCATGCTTGTCAATGTAGCCTCATCTGTGAGCTGCAGTGGAGTATGAACTCTCATCCGATTTTGTGGAGCAGAAGGTGAAACTGGCTGGTGAGAAAGGTGACTTTTACCTGGCAGCATCCCACCTGATAGTGTTCAAGAACAGGAAGGGGAAAAGATGAAGAGGAATGTTTGGATCAATTGAAAAAGAGCTTAAAACCAGTGCAAGTGGGTGGAAAAAAAAGAGAAGAGCTAGAAACTAAATATTTTTGCTGTTAGGCAGAGTACTTCTCGTGTCTTGAGGCTCTGATTTATTTTATTTTTGTCTAAATATGTGGCCGTTTATCCCATTGAAATGCTTTGAAATTTCCTAACACCTAGATTTAGTTATATGCACTCCTTTTTGATTCCATAATCTCTGTGTTCCTGTGTTAATAAGTCTGTTTTATTATGACTTTTCAGTAGGTTTTGCTGTGCCATATGCAAGTTGCAAGTTCTAACACATCATTTTCAGAATTGTCATGACTATTATGAACCCCTTCCCACTCACGTCACATCTTTTAAATCCTGTGGGGATTTTATGTTGGGGAGAATTGCTATGTTACAAATCTCCTATTTATTTATTAAAGTATATATTTCTTTATTCTAACCTTCTAGAGAGGCTTCTAAAACTTCTTTGCTTCATTGAGGATTTAGAGGTGCTCCATTTTTTCCCTAGGTGCCCTATTCTTCCCATTGAGAGTCAGAATTTTTTTTTTTCCATTTTACTTTCTCATATTTAGGAATGATTTTATTTCATATTTTTAATACGTTGTTTGGCTTCTGGTCACCTTGCTGAGCTAAAATTATTGTTGGTGCTCCTTGCACTTTTCAGGTGGATGACACCTGGAATGACTGATTTGTGTCCCCTCCTTTCTCGCATCTTCTAGTCACCATAGAATCAGGTCATACTCACATTTAACTTCATACGCTCAGCTGTTTATACCTACCTAGTACACAGAGAGTACTGATTTAAACAACGTTGGCTTCTTTACTCTCTTATTCTGTGAATATTTGTAGGCTCTGGGTCAGTCTCTCCTCAGCTGGCTACTGGTGTTTCCTTGTACCTTTCCACTGGGGCATGATTTGAAGTTCATTTGGACAAGAAACTTTGAGCTTCTATGCTCTTTGAACCTTTTTTTTTTTGGTCTGCATGCTGTTCCTCACCCCTCAGAGTTGGTCTCTCCCACGCCTTACCTGGTTCAGTCGCCGAGGAGGGAGGAGCCTGTCCTAGCTGCCCTAGATGAGCAGATCTCGGCCAGATTTCAAACATCTTTTTCTGATGATAGATAACTATTTACTGTAGAAACTTTGAAGAACAGGTTCACCATACAGAGACACTGTGTCATTAGTGCCGCCCCTCAGGATGACCTCTGTTGCTCTAGTTTATGTGCTCCTAGTCATTTCTAATGTGTGCGAGGATTGGTGTGAATCTTTCTAGCAAGCAAAATCAGGATCATGTTGTGGGTCCCAGCCTGTTCTTTCCTATTGAATGTATATTATGACAGTTGTCACTTTCTTAGTTATAGCCACATCATTATTCATTCCATTGTTAGGATAATTAACATTTATGCCTGTATTTCCTGTTTGTGCTGGAACAAATTACCATATGTTTAAGTGGCTTGAAAAACACATATTTATTATCTTCTAGTCCGACACAGGTCTTCCTGGGCTAGAATCATAGTGCAGCAGGGCTGCCTTCCTTTCTGGAGGCTCTGGGGGGGGAAATCTGTTTTCTTCCCTTGTCCGACTTCTAGAGGCTGCCTGTATTCCTTGGCTGGTGGTCCTTCTTCCATCTTAAAGCCAGGAATGGCAGCATGGTCCTTCTCAGATGGCTCCCTCTGACCTCCCCTGCCTCCCACTTTCCATTTTAAAGGACCCCTGTGATTATATTGAGGCCCCTCAGTTACCCCAGTTTAATCTTATTTTAAGGCCAGTTGATTAGCAACCTGAATTCCATCTCTTCCTTTAACTCCTCTTTGCCATGAAAGTAATATATTTACAGGTTCTTGGATTTAGGACATGGCTATTTTTTTCTTGGGGAGGGAGTGACATTGTTCTGCACACACTAGTCTCCTATTGTTGATTAATTGATTGATTGCATTTGTATGGATGGCAGTTCAGCAAACTCCTTCCTATGGCAATGTCTGTGTATCTCTGGTCAATTCATGGACCACTTTTCTGTAAATGGAATGTTTCAAAGTAAATAATTTTAATATGTTCGACAAAAAAGATCAGATTAATGAAACTTTAGTCTCGGTTGGGTAGAACAGAAGGCAAGGTTAGCACCAAAGAGAAATTTTCAGAACCGGGAGGAGACCAGTTTGTCCCTTCGTAGCATTCCTGTTAGAGTGTAAGGTTCTGCCTCTCATTATAGCCTTATTGTATTCTCTGTGCCTTCTGGCGCATGTCATACCCGTTTGCTGTTGTATATTTGCTAGATGAACGAGTAAGGAAATGAGTATGTACACTTATGACCCGTACACACGCATGCTCTTCCTTCATTTTGTTTCCTTTCCAATATAAAATCTCTATAGATGTTCTGTCTGAATTACTAACCACGGTTAATTTTGCAGCATTTTGCCTGTTGACAGCTGTTTTGTGTTTAAATGTAATCCTGCCTCAACATCATTGAAATGGGAGACATTTATTCTCATATAAAGCATTTAAGATGGATGGTTTCATCTGTTCTGTCTTGCTAATTTTAAAGTCTAAATATGTGTACTGTGTTCTCTCTCTCTCTCTCCCCTCCCCTCTCCTTTTAAAATACATAAACAATTTATTACAAAATCTTCACAATTTTATATAAATATCAGTTGCCAGGAACAGTGGATGAAACCTAGAGTTACTTTGAAATAGGCAGAATAAAATGACACATTAAAATACAGTTGCACAGTTCCTTGTCCGTGGGGCCAGCTACATAGACCTTTAGAATGAAGGTTTTTTGTTTTGTTTTTTTAGTGTTGAGAATGGCAGTATATTAGTTTCCTAGGCTGCCATATCAAAATACTACAAACTGGGTGGCTTAGACAACAGTAATTTATTCTCCCACAGTTCTGGGGGCTGAAAGTCTGAAATCAAGGGGTTGGCAGGGCCATGCTCCCTCAAAGGGTCCTCTCACCATCTGCCAGCTTCTGGTAGTTCGGATGCTCCTTGACATGCAGCTGCAGCATTCGGTCTCAGCCTCCACAGTCACATGGCATCTCCCTGTGTGTCTCTTGTGTTTTCCCTTCTTCCAAGGACACTAGTCCTGTTGGATTAAGGCCCACCCTGATGACTTCATCTTAATTTGATTACATCTGCAAAGACCTTATTTCCAAATAAGGTCACAGTTGCAGGTAGTTGGGGTTAGGACCTCGACATATCCTTTGGAGGTGTGGGGGCACAATTCAGTGAACAGTGGGTTGAGGTATGGAAAGGTAATCCTAAGCACACGCTGCCGATAACATAGCACTTCCAGTGGGTTAGAGCAGCAGTCCAGCAAAACGTGTGAGCAGTCGCACTAAGTGTGTCAGTCAAGCTGCAGACGGGCTTGGTGGTTTCAGATCAGGCTTCGCCACCACATGAATGCAGGTCAGGCTGGTGGGCTTCCTGCTGGATGGTTGCAGCTTTTGGTTTTCAGGCTTTTGGATTTGGGCTTTACGCTTGAAGGCTTGAGGTACCTGTGCTAGGTTTTCCCCTTAATTCCTAACAGCAGATTTGTGAGCTGTCTTGGAAGTTCTGTCAGGGGAGAGTTACCACTCGTGTACTTTCTCCTGCTTCTATCCCCTTTCCCTTTTTTCCCTTCTGGGGAAGTTGTCCTCTTTGGATGCACAGACCCAGCTCTGGGTATCAAGGAGGTGATACAGTTTGACCACTGCATCCCTGTGTCCAACCCGAATAGAAACTATGCTGAAAGTTAAACCCTTGTTAGAAGTTAAACCTTCTCTCCTTCGTTCCTCACAGAAAAACAGATTCTCCACACATCAGCAGCCCCCAAATCACAAAGCCAGTCTTCCCCTGGAACCCAAAGCATCATGGCTGGCTTCCGTAGGAAGTCACGTAGAGGCCAGCCGCCCAGACGCCCTGGGATAAGTGAGCAGACGAACACGAAACACAGGCTGCCGCTTTCTCACTGGTGCCTGCACGGGAAACAGACACGGCTTTGTAGCCGTGAGCGTAGGACACAGTTTGCCTCAATCCGCACGTCTTAACTGCATGCCGAAACCCAAGGTTGGGGAATCTGCTGGAAGAGCCTCGGGCTAGTGCAGTATCGGACATTGTTTAAGCACGTTCATTGTAACACTTCTGACGGCAGAAAGGATTGGAAACATCTGGAATGTCAGGGAGCTGGTTTGGGCGCATCAGTGAGATAGGGTATTTGCGACATCAAAAATGGTTGGAAGAACATTTAATCACAGAAGACTTACAATATAAGTGGGGTGAAGGGATACAGTGTGCCTCTAAAGTGAACCAGTTTTGTCACATGTATAAGCATAGACTCTAGAAGGGGTGCATAACATGCTAGTGGTGCTTTTCATAATAGGCTTGAAAAAGTGTATTTGGGAGTTTTCTACCTTTCTGTAACAAAGCTATTTTTTTTTTTTAATTCACTTCTTCCCTTCCACCTAAGTCCTTTGACCCAGAGGCCGTTTACTCCTGGGGGAGGAATGTATTCCCTTATATTTAATCACAGGACTATTCTCTTTTACTGAGAATATCAGTATCAACTCAGTTGGGCAGATACCTCATAGGAATTGCAGTTCAAAGCAGGGGGAGATTCCCCCCCACCTCCCAGGGCAGGACGGTGGGGAAGGAAGAACACTGGGCGGGGAAGAGGGAGGTGTGGGTTCTGGTTCCCAGGTCCCTACTGATTGGCCTTCTTCCTTGGCTCAGTGTCCTCTGGTGACAGCAGGTTTTTCTAGAATTCGTCTTGAGATGACTTTTGTTTGTTTTTCAGCTGCTGTGTTATAAAGGACATTAGACAATCTCACATTTTACAGAGGGTGAAATGCAGGCTTTGGAAAGAAGGAAGCTTGCTGAGGTTAATTAGGAGTTAACATAAAACCAGGACCAGAGCTGAGGTCTCCCAATGGGCAGTGCAGTGGCCTTTCATCTGCTCTGGTTCTCTACCTGGACTGCTTGTCGGAGCTTCTGGGCCCCACCCCTCAGCTGGCCCAATAGTTTATCTTTTTTTTAATGAGTATTAGGTGCTGCTAATGCAATCTTGATATTGGGCTTGGGAGTTCCTTGAAGACAAGGCATCCCCTCTCAGCTACATGTGTGTGTACACAATACAATAATGAATTATTTTATATATCCCTGTTAAATAAATCTTTACTCATAGGAGGTGTGGTAGATTATGGGAAGGCATCGCTATTTCTGAGTATGGTGGATAGCCATTGGAGGACTTTTCTTATTGGCAGTTTCTTTCTAGACTTGAATCCATATTCTCACTAGTCTGCTTATGGCAGACCTGCCCCCGTGGTCTCTTTGACATGTCTTTTCTTCCCCTTGCCAGGTATACCTTGATTCACTGTCTGAAAGAGGAGGGAGAAGGTGGGGAAAAGCTACATGGCCAGAGCTTGCTGTCATCACACAGAAACAATAGGTACTGTGTGTGCCATCAGGAAATAGGTGATCTCCTTCTTGCAGCAGCAGTGATAGCAGTAGCAAGAAGTGGCTTCTTTGCAGTTCATAAAGATGGCCTGTCGGTCACCCAGCACCACTTTGTTTGGGAAAGGAAATTACAGGGTGTCTTCTCCCAAAGAAGAGCTGCTCTGTGATGCTCAGGCACTGTGCTTGTGACAGCACTGATAATGTTGGCGGTAGTAGCAGGAGAGTTGGTTTGGCTTCTGCAGCCTGATGCTACATCCCTTGGGCAGGGGAGGACATTATAACTGGAACGGTGGGGGGGGGCTCTAGGAGGACTGCAAGCTTTGGAGCCAGTCCAGGGTTTAGGTGTGATTTGTAGCCCTGACACTTAGTCGCTTGGATCCTTGGGCAAGTTGCTTGACCTCTCTCAGGCCATTTCCCCATGTATGATGTGGGGCTGAAATGTGTGGATTAAATGAGATAATGTGTGGAAGAGCCCACTACATCGAGTCCATAAATGCAGTCAATACTTAAACATTGACTGCCATTATCTTTTATTATAGTAATGGAGTCCATAGAGTTAAATATCCATTTATAAATATATGCACACATATACACATGTATGTGTATATATGCATACACATATAAGCATACACACGTATAATGTAACATAAAATTTGTGTATTTGTAACATTGACGCTCATTCTGCAGGAGTGCTATGTGCTGAGCCATTTCTTTTGTTACTGTGGTGGGAAAAATATTTAGCTTTTTCCCTTCTGTGTAGCTTAATCTCATTTAAAATCGCTGGATTCTTCAGGCTATTTTCTGCAACCCAGGTCATTCCAAGGCCAGTTGCTAAATGTATGGATTAATGACATTACTTTCCTTTAATTGCTAGGAGGATTACGAACCCCTCCAGGGCAGGGACAATGTCTGTGGTCTTCACTGCCATACCCACATAGCGCTTGCCACGTAGGAGATGCTCTGTTGTATGTGCTGAATTAAATTTTAAAAATTTAATGACTGTAGTGGCTGCTTCTACTTGTCAGCTGTTCTGGTTGAGAACTTATTGGGGGGAAGCCGATGGGGGGGTGCCTCCTGGGAGTAGTGTTGAGGCTCACTCCTGCCCCTGTCAGCAGTAGTGGGGACATGTTTAGAAATTCAGGGTTCCTGGCATAGGGAAGCTTCGAGTTAGGCACATGGTGAATGGTGGATGGCCAGTATTTGATCTGGAGTAATATTCATTTGCAATCAACTTAACCTCCAGGGTGAAATTGACTGCCAGTGAGTTTATTCTTTGCTCGAATTTTTGTTTCGCTTTGTCATTTTTAAGTTCCTTCATGATTTCTCTGGCTTTTGGAATGTACCTTGCAGGAGGAAGAGTGGGAGGAGAGGTGGATTCCTGTCCTTTGGCTGTAGTTAGCCTGCCCTCCTTCCTGTTCCACAGAGGTCACTTTACCACGGCGCCCTCTATTGATTCTTTGGAGTATGACGTGCTTGCATGACTCTTCCTCTCTGTACTTGTGGCAACTGAGCAGTAACCCTTATTTTTCCAAGCAGGTAGAGCTGTAGACATTTCATATCCCTACTCTTCAGGCCTCAGTCACTGCTCCAGTGCCAGGTTTAGAAACTTTAGGGTGGTTGGGGGTAGGTAGAGGTATAGAGGGTGTGGCATTGGCTGTTTTCTTGTGGGGAAAAAAAAAAAGAGAAACCTCAGTTTTAAGAACACATCTTCCAAGAGCAGTGGGCAACTTCCCCCATAGCTTCTGAACCAAGATTACCCAGGAGGTAGTAATTTCACAACGTGAAGATCAGGGATTTACATCAATCAGTGATTTACATCAATCAGTGATGTGACTCTCCACCACAGAACATTGATGTGGTCATTTCTCTTTGTGTTTCTATCCATAGATCTCTGTCTAGTGTGTGACACTTGTTCTTACAAACATGTGTGGCTTGGGACTGTTAGACACAGATGTGTTTTTGGCCAATCTATTTTTTTATATATTGCTTATAAATCTGAGATTACTCATCATGACCCTGCAGGAGCAGTTCCTGTGTTTATAATTGGGAAAATGGGTTGTGACTCCACTCTGAGACTCTACATTCTCCAGTGCTGTCAACAAGAGAGGAATGAATGTTTTAGCGGTATGAATATACTGCTAAACTACAACATATCGTGTAAGTTTAAAAAGAAAAAAGCTTCTGACTATTTCATTTGGTCATTAGCAACTCAGGCAATCCTCCTACTTACACTTGACCTGAAGTGTGAATGATACTTCAGTGTTGCTCCTCTCCCATGCTGATCAGTTACTGGAAAACTTTGAGAAATTGTAGGAAATCTGTGCCTTCAGAAAAAGGGAAGAAGCCTTGAAAAAGGGAAGTATCCTGGTTGAGTGTGGTTGATTGAGAATTACAGGCACAGTATTTTACTACTCCTCCCATTCAGAGAGGGAGGCTGTTTGAGTCTGTTTCCTACTCTCTTTATCTTGGATGGTCTAGCTCAGCTGAACCTCCAGCTGATGCAGCCTCAGGAGTGAGCTCAGTGAAATGGGCAAGGAACTACCCATTAATCCATATAGAATGATGACAACTAATATATTGTTGTTTGAAGCCTTATGTATTGGGATGGTTTGTTATGTAGCAATAGATAACTGATAGAATGAACTGCCTCTGAATGAAAGCACTCAGGCAGGGATCCTATTATGCCTGCCTATGCTCTCAAAAAAGAGTCAGGATTAGGAAAAAAGTCTTTCACATTTTAGTATAATTTAGATCAGTCTGATTCCTTTCTTCTCAGATGCCAGCTGAAAGGCTGCCAGGTACTTAGAGCCCACAGGGAAGGAAGTTAGCATGATTCATTTTGGGGAAAGAGTTGTTTGGGAGTTAATGCTATATGGGGGTAGGGACTTAGAGCAGTTTGAGTATACTACTGATGTGCTAAGTGTAGCAATAGGAGAAAAGTAATTCTGAGAGGAAAAATGAGAAAATACCAAAGAAACTTTTGAAAACTGTGCCTTGAATTGGCACCATACTTAAAGTGGGGGGAAATGTTTTCCCTCATCCTACTTGTATAGGATCTCTGTGCTCTTCGAAGTCAGATTCAGGGTACTTCTTTTAAGTTAAATCATGACATGAATGAGTTTTTGAAAGCTGGCTTTGGGAGTTGAAGCACAATTTATGTTGTTGCAATAGAAAATGTTATCCTAACAACCAACTTGTGAATTACAGCATTTGTAACTTTAGACCATTGATAAGTTGGGGCCTGCCTATTACCATAGTAAACCTAGGTATTTGAAAAATGGGTGATTTTTCTAAATTTATCTAAATGATAAATATTAGACATGCCTAATAATTATTTTTCAAGTTCATTGTTAGAGTGCTAACAATTAGGGCTTTTTCATGTTTAATTTTGTTATAGATTTGTTTCTGTCTTTTGTTTCTGTCTTTCTAAGGCCATTTAACATTTTTATATTTCATTGGTATTTCTGATATAAATGAAAAACATGCTTGTTAGAGAGAGAATGTTTTATTAAATAGCTTTATGGGTGTATAATTTGTATACCATAAAGTTCACCTGTCTACGTGTACAATTCAGTGGTTTTCAGTACATTTTCACAGCCGTATAACGTTTTCACCACCCCAGAAAGAAACTTTGTGCTCATTGTCAGTCACTCCTCATTCCCCTACCCGCTTACCTGCTGCTACACCAGACCCCTTCCCCCAAGACTTTTGCAACCACAAATCTTTCTGTCTCTAAATTTATCTGTTTGGGACGTTTCATATAAATAGGACCATATAATATGTGATCTTTTGCACCAGGTTTTTTTCACTTAGCATAATGTTTTTGAAGTTTTATCCGTGTTGTAGCATGTCTCAAACTTGAGAGGGAAAATGATTAGCCACCATGGATATATAACCATTGTTTAACATTTTTATTGTATAATTAAAGAAAAATAATAAACAGACCATATAATACATGTAAGTTATGAAACATGACAAAATGAACTCCTGGCTTCCCACCACTCAACTTCAGAACAAGAATGCTACTGGTATCATCGCATCTACCCAGGAATTTCATTTCTGTCCTGTCCCCTCATCTCTTATATTACAAATGTAACCCCTTGTTCTGTAGTTTATAAAAATATGTGTACAGCTTCATTTTCCCCCCACTCAGTGCTATGTTTTTTAGATTCCTTCATGTTGTTTAGCTGTACGTCTTTTGATTTCACTGCTTTTAAATTTTTTGTGTGATTGTATTGTTTCTCTTCTGAATAAATATTTGGGGCATTTCTCGTATTTTACTTATTAAGAACAAGAATGCAGTGAACTGCCTCCTTGTACATGTTGAAAGGTTTCTCCAGGGCATATACCTGGTAGTAGAATTGGTACATAGTAGAGTATAATAATATTTAATTTTTCAGAATACTGTACCAATTCATACTTGTGTCTGAATTATGAGAATTCTCACTGATCCACATCAACATTTGGTATTATCAGACTTCTTAATTTTTCCCAATCTCAGGTGGAGAAAATGGACATCTTAATTTCCACCTTTTTGACTACTTATGAGATTGTTATGAACATTTTAAAATCTTTGTTTTTCTAAAATTCCTACTTATGTCATTTTTCTATTGGAGGTTATATTTTTTTATAGTAGTTGTTTATCTATTCAGATACTATTCATTGTTTTGTTACATGTATTGTAAGTTTCCTGCAGTTTCAGGGCTGCCTTTTCACTCTTTTTGTGTTTTTTTTCTCTAGCTGCCTTAGAGATTTTCTGTGTCTCCTTGATTTTTCTGCAGTTTGTGATTGTTAGGGGCATGTATCTGTTCTCTGTTGTTTTGATTGGGGTTTGCCGAGCTTCTTGGATTTATAGTTTGTTGTCTTTTGTTAATTGGGGAAAATTCTTTTCCCTTTTCAAATAATTCTGTCTTGCTCTCTTTCTCTTCTAGGATTCCAGTTACATTGTTAGGTCATTTGAGATTATTCCATTAATGATCTGTCTGTTGCTTCCTCTCACTTCCCCCCCAATTTTTATTTCAGTTTGGATAATTTTTATTGACATCTTCCCATTTAATGAATCTTTCCTAAGCTACACCAAGTCTACTGATTATCCCATTGGAGGGATTTTTTATATCTAATATCACGGGTGTTTTTTTAATATTTATTGATTTCAGAGAGAAGGGAGAAAAAGAGAGACAAACATCAGTGATGAGATAGTCATTGATCGGCTGCCTCCTGCACACGCCCTTCTGGGGATCGAGTGTGCAACCTAGGAATGTGCCCTGACTGGTAATCAAACTGTGATCTCCTGGATCATAGGCGATGCTCAATAGCTGAGCCATGCCGGCCGGGCTAATATGGCTTTTTTGTTCCCATTTACTCATATAGTTTCCATCGTCACTGAAATTCCCCATATATTCATACATGTTGTTTATCTTTTCCATGAAATCCTTTAAACATTTTGTTCAGAGTTATTTTAAAATAATGGTATAATCATCCTTACATTTATATCATCTCTGAGTCTCATTTGTTGATTGCTGTCTCTTGGATAATAGGTTTTTCTGTTCATGCATTTTTGTGATTTTGTAATTTTTTTATTGACTCCAGACATTGTACATAGAAGACTGAGATAAATAGTATTTATGCCCAGAAATGAGTATGTTTCTTTTTCTATTGGCCATTAGTGTGGGATCGAGTCAGTCTAATCAAGTAATTGAGCTGGGTTTGAGTTTTGTTGTTGGTATTATTTATGCCATTGTATTGTAAGCTTTATTTATTTACTTATTTTTATTTATTTTTTAAAAATATATCTATTGATTTCAGAGAAAGGAAGGGAGAGAGATAGAAACATCAATGGTGAGAGAAAGTCACTGACCGGCTGCCTCCTGCACGCCCCCTGCTGGGGATGGAGCCCGCAACCCGGGCATGTGCCCTGGCCGGGAATCGAACTGGATCCTAGGTCAATGCTCAACCGCTGAGCCACTCCTGGCTGGGCCTACTGTAAGCTTTAAATTCCTCCAGTGGTGGGCTGTTACTGTCTTATACTTGGAGTGGGTCCTCGGTACCCCCGCCTGCGTGTCCTTGCTCCACCCTGTGGGCTCCTAGCTTTCCCGAGCGCTGGGCTGCATCTTCGCGCCCTGCCCCTTCGCCCTGAGAGCACCGTTGGCCGTTCCCTTGGTGGGCTCCTCATAGGCCATGAGGATGGTCCTCGGTTCCTCCCGTCTAGTCCCCGCGGGTTTGCGGGCCTGGGCCTCGGAGGTGTGGTCTTGCCAGCATCCTCTGTGGCCAGTCTCTGACTCGAATCTTCTGTGGGTCTTGGGCAGGAGAGCTTCCTGCCCCTTCCCTGAAGGCACTGGGTCTGTGCCCTGAGCCCTGGGGAGGAGAGTTTTACTCCCCTGCCCCACACACAAACCTCGTTTGCTTCTACCCCTCCTCCTGAAGCAGGGCCTCTGCCTGGGCCCTGGGGAACGATGGTTTTGCTGTCTCCACCAGAGACCCCCGTCTTTTAAAATGTATAGTTCAGTAGTTTTAGTAAAGTTAGGCCACTATCATCGCTATTGAATTGCAGAACATGTTCATCACCGCAAAAAGAAGCCCCATGCCATTTACTGGTCGGTTCTCATTTCCCTCTGCCTTCAGCCCTGATCAGCCACTGATCTACTTTCTGTCCCTTTGGATTTACCTGTGCTGGACATTTCATATAAATGGAATCATACAGCATGTGGCCTTTGTGCTTTAATGGGAATTTTAGAATCATCTTAAGTTTGTTGACGCTGTTGATATTTTGATTAAACTACATTGAGTTTATGGACTGTCTGGGGAAAGAATTGGCGTTTTTACAGAAGTATTTTTGTTTAATTGTATTTCAGTCAAGACTTGTTTTCTTCGTATAAATCTTTGACATCTTTTGATTAACTTATTCTTAGGTGTCTTAAAGTTTTCTGGCTGGTATTTACAAAATTCCATCGTCTTTGTCTTGTTTTCCTAATTATTTGAATTTTCAATGTAACTTTACAGTTTTGAAGTAATGCTGCCAGTAATGACAGTTAGTTCCTTCCTTGTCAGTCTTCATACTCTTGCTTTTCTTTCCATGCTGACTAAAACTTCCTAAAAATGTGTTCTGTCTTAAAGACTGTTTAAAATAGATACTGATATAACTGTCCCCTTTTGGCGGGGTGGGGGAGGCTATTGCTTGTGTGGTATATCTTTTTTTTAGTTTTCTTTCAGCCCTTAGTCTATATGTTTTAGGTGTTACTTGCCTCGCTCCCCCCAATCTCACAATCTGGCTAGGTTAGCCTACTTGTGTTTATTGTGATTATCAATATATATTTCTTGTTTCTGCCATCTTTTTTTCTTTTTTTGTACCTTTTAAAGTTAAATTTTTCTTCTACTGGTTTAGAAGGTCTCCATTTCTTTCCTTTTACTAGTTATCTTTGAGATTTTACCATGCATATTTAAAAGTAATATGCTAGATATTTTTTTAACGAAAGTATAAGGATCTTAAAATATTTTAATTCTCATCATTCTTTTTGACTGCTGCTATTGTTCAGTATTTCAGTTCTATTCTCACAAATTATTAGATTTTATGTTTATTAGATTTTCCTACATTTTTTTCATTTTATTTGCTTATTTTTGTGTGCATTGTAGATATTTCTTCTGGGATAAGCCCATCCTGCAGAAGCCCTCTTAGTGTAGGTCTGTTGGATACACTCTCTCCATTTTTGGTTTATATTGGAAAATAGTTTTTTTTGATATCCTGGTATAGTTTGCCAATTGTTTTCTTTTAGCATTTTAAGAATATTCTACTGTCTCCTTTCCCTGTTGATGTTGAGAAGTGATTGTCAGTCTGTTTCTTTGTGGATCATCTGTGTTTTCTTTAAGGATGTTTTTCAGATTTTGTCTTAATGTGCAGTTTGATTAAAACGTGTCTTTGAGCTTCCTGTATCTATAGATTGCTGTCTTTCCTTAGCTCTGGGATGTTCTCAGATTGTGTATGTTTGTATAGATGAGGATTGGATATTCTCAGCTATCATCTCTTTAGATAGTCCCTCCCTCGTTTTCTCTTTATTCTTCTTAGTCTTTAGTTCAATGTGTGTTAGATCTTTTCCTTTCCCTTCCTATGTCTATTGACATCTTTCACATTTTTCATCTTGTTTTTTTGTCCACATTTTGAATTAGTTCTCAGGTCTTTCATTCAGTCCTTACTTTGTTATTCAGCTGTGTTGAATTTTCTGTTGAAATTCAAAGTGCAAGATGAATTTAGTCATGTATTTCAAGAAGTTCTCTTTTTCAGACCTGCCTGGTCAGTTGTAGTCTCTTGCTGCTCATTTATCATATTTTATTTCTTTGTACTGTTTTAGATAAAATTATTTTACGGTTTATGAGACTCAGAATACCTGAAGCCTTTGCAGATTGTGAGGGTAGGGTCGTTAGTGTATGAGTGGCATCCTAAATACTAGGTGGTTTCTGCTAACTTAATCGTAGTGGTTTTGTGTCCTTGATGTATGGTTTTTGTTTGGGAGCTCTACATGGAATCTTTTCTCCCTCCCTCCATACACACACACACAAACCAACTTTGGTATTTCACTTAACCATTTGTTGCTGGACATCTTTTCATGACAGTACATACAAACCATATACTTTTTAGTGGTTCCACTATATTTTTTCCTATGGATGTACCATAATTCTGTCCACTTCTGCTTTTAGTTAAATGAAGGCAGACTCCAGAAGCCTTTCCTGTTTTCCCCCACACATGCCCTGTCTCCAAGCCTTTCTGTCTTGTTTGAGTGCTTATTCATGCAAGGTACTATAAGTTCTTCATGCGAATTATTTGAATTTATCTTCCAACCAATCCAGAGGGAGGTGCCATTATTTTCACTTTACAAGAGGAGAGAGTAATGGCCCAGAGAGGTCCCATAGCTCCTCTGGGGTCACACAGCTGGAGTTGAGCACAGCCACCTGGTAAACCAGGCAGTCTGACTCCAGAGTCTGGTGGTATATATGAACCTCCCCAACCTAGTGCTGTTCAAAGTGTGGCCTATGAACAGGTACTCCTCCTGTCACATCCCACAAGTAGATAAATTCATAATCCAGTGTAAACATTTAGCAACTTCGGTAGCAATTTCTCATTGCTCTGTGTCCAAGCAAGTGACCAGTGGATTCATCTTGAATTGGGTGTGGAGTAGCTTGGGTGGTGAATTCAAGTGGTGAGGTGTGTGTTCAGAGTTGTGTTCTAGCCTTGTGTAATAGCACATGCACAGGAGCATAGGTCTACTGTAGATGGGTGGTGAGGACTGGTCTTTCACTGACGCTGGTTTGAGAGGCACTACAGCTCAAACAAACTTGGTAGCTGTTAGGGGAGTTTTTAACATCAAGATTCTCTGAGTTCTTGTCCTGAAAGTCACCTTTTGCTGCTGCTTCCTCTCCTGTCCAGCAGTCCTGTAACAATGACCTAGGCATAGTATCTGGGGCAGAATAGCACAGTTGTGAGTCCTAATTAGGATTCTGCTCTGATCCCTGAGTACTTAGTGATTTGCTGGCAATACTGAATGCAGTGAACAATATATTCACTTATTGACTTTTAATTGCTTTTACTATAAGATAGTGTGCAATATGTGGAGGAAGCACAAAACCACCTAGTGCTTCGTAGACTAAATGGAGAATTGTAATCCTCTGGCATGTAATGGAAATAATTTCCTAGGACTTCTACTAGAAGAAACGAAAGCATCACGTGCCACCCATCCCTGCAATACTGACACTGGTTTATGGTGACAGTGGTTTATGGTGTTAAAAGCCATTGGTATGACCGATATTCTAGCTAATCCTGTAAGAGGTACAAGTTCTGCTGAACTCTGAGCATCTTCCAGAAAAATCAGTAGTGCAGTGGTGCACCTAACACGTGACAGTGGAGAAAGAGCAGGATTTTATTCAGTTGCCTGGTTTTGTGTTGGGTGGTTCTTGCTTCGTATTAATTTGGTATTAGATGCTATTTCACACTGAGATGTTAAAATCATGAAAATGTGGACTGTAAGTAACTAGTCAACAGAATAGTAAATTTAAGTAATTAGAATACTATATTTAAATATATTCCTAAATTTAAATAATTTACATAATTTAAATAATAAACAGAACCTCCCTGGATTCTCACTCATTAGAGCTTCAAGGTATTTTATTTTTTTTATTTTTATTTTTTTTTGGTATTTTAGTTTTAGGACTTTTTTTGGTATTAAAGCAAGCTAGAAATCAACTTAAAATGAATTTTTTTTTAAACAAGTGCAACTGTGTTATCTTGGTAGTCACTTGAACTTTCTTGATGATATTTACCTATGGCTGCTATCGAATCGATTTTGTTTGTAATTCTTGCTTTGAAAAGCTTTCCCCTTTTTTTCAATTCTTGACAGATCATGGATTGTTGTATCATCCTACATAATTTTGGGTTTGGCACTTGGATTTTCTCAGCAGTGAAATGCTATTGAGAGTTTTTGAATTCTTTCTCTACTAACCCATGATCTCCAAGCCCCACTGATAAAGAACAGAAACACTGAACAATCTCACTGGAATTTCCTATCAAATTTGTGCCTTGGTCATAATAGTGGTGGGTCGGAATGAACTGTGTTTTCCTTCTCTGCAGAAAACTGTGCTCGTTTAGAGTATGGTTGCCTCAGTAAGTACTGACTCAGGAGCAAATAATTTTCTCTAATAATTCTTTTGGTCTGTATTTTTTTCCAGTGGACTTGGCACCTTTCTCCTATTTCCCCTCCCCTATTTCTTTTTTCTTTCTCCCTCCTTTTTTTACACTGGATTTTTGGTAGGATGAGGAATGAATGGTGGAGAAAGGTTTTATACTCTAGCCCTTGCGTCAGCAGACATTGAGCTACGACTGCTCAGTGAGGGGCAAAATAGCAGACACTAATAAGTGAATGATACTATATCAAATTCACTCTATTTCTGAACATAGCTACTAGAACCATATTGAACATGAGCGTATAATCAGAGTTTTTTTAAATTTCCCCCAGAGTTTTCCCATCTTCAATCTACAGACATGCAAAACACTAAATTTTCTAATGTTTTGGTTTATATTTTCTTTTGAGAGTTTAATGGAGTTACAGGTAAACCTTGAAATAGAATTTTATTTAGTTTTTGAAATACAATTTTATCTTTGAATTTGGATGTGTTTGGCATGCTGAGATTTTTAAGCATTTCAGATTAAAAGGAAAATACACTGACAAAATGGGTGATTTCATACGGTATAGCCAGTTAGGGGCACCTGTTGCAAATAGTGCCTGGGGTTCTTGGCTTGGGGGGGGGGGGTTGTAAATTGGAAAGGCAATTTATTTTATGGCTTAAATAAAAAGACCTCTTTTGGAGTTAGGGGAAGAAAAAGTCAGGACTAAGATCAAGATCAAAGTGGATACTTACTGCATTTCTATGGTGCTTGGCTCATACTCTGCTAATTAACTTTTACTCCTGGTTGTCAGTATACCTTATCTGTTCTTTTAAAAACAGTTTCCTCTGAGGCTATAATTAGATCCAGCATCTTGTCTTTTGTCATCATTTATGCTGTTAATTCCTAAAATGACCTGTGACCAATTGGAAAAGGGGTGAACTAGGGCTTTATGTTTTGGGGACCTGGAATCCTGCCCTCCCCATGGGCGGTTTTTCTCTGGGTGTTTAGATGCTGTGGGAGGCAGGATAACAGCCCCCAGTGAGAACTAAGTAGCAGCAAACACTTAGCTGAAGGAGGCCTTGAATAAAATCTGCTAGGCTCTGTTAACCCCCTTCTTAGTTAGATTGGTTTAACTAGCTTCCTCCTGTTAGTCATGGGTCCTGAGAATGACTTTTTTTTATTAGTGAGCTTTGTCTAGAAATAAGTGCCTATTTGAAAGTGGCGAATATTTTGTTTGCCAAGGCCTCCGTCTCTGAAGACTGGTGACATGCCCCTTACTCTAAAGGTACTTTCAGAGCAGATCTAGCCCTCTTCATCTCTCTGCCCCATCTTTTAAAAATTTTGCCACCGTCCCTGGTGTTAAAGAACAAAAGTTCAAGTCACCTTAAATATCTAATTGGTTAATTGAATTATTGAACGAGCCGTGAATTGGGCGGCACCCATCCAGTAAAGAGAACGGTGCTCGGAGGAGTTGCACGAAACAGAAGGTTTTGTAGGCAGAGCGAGGGTGGGTCAAGGAAGTTAAAAGTGGATTATTTCAGGCAAAGTCATCTTCCTGAAGCCTGCGGGTTTTATCAGGCAGATTACAGATTACCTCACTAGCCCAGGCTAGGAACGTCCAGATTGATTGTTTTAAAATTCCATTCCTGGGAGAGGCTGGAAGGGCAGTTGGGTTAGTACTTAAATCTTGGTGGGGTTTATCACAAGGGACTCCATTTTAGGTCTTTTGTTTGGAATTGCAAAGGAAACCAGGTGTTCTGTGAAATACTCACCCTGTTCATTATCAGAGTTGTTTTCTTAATTGAGATATAATTCATATATCATAAAATGCACCCTTTTAAAGTGTATAATTCAGGGGTTCTTAGTATGTTCACAAGGTTGTATAAACTCAGCACTAATTCCAGAAACTTTCGTCATCCTAAGAAGAAACTTTGTATTATTAGCAGTCCTTCCCCGTTGTTCCCCTACCCCCCCCCCCCCCCCGGCCACCACTGATAGCAAGTATGCAATCGTAAGTTCTATTTTCTATTTCACTGAAATCTGTGGTCCCTGTAACTTGGTTAGATGAAATGGGAAGTAGGTGGGAGCTACATGAACAGTCTTAGGGGCTAGTCTCTTACTTCCAACTTCTCACTTCTAGGCCCCAGTGCAAAGGGAAGGTGGCCAGCGGAGCCTGCGAGTCTGGTTCTCTTACTGCTTGTGATTTAATTTTCCTAAAATATTAAATGTCTGGTGGTAGCTTGCAAGAAGTTGAGTGTGACTCGATAATGAAATTAATTTAGGCAAACACCCTTTTGAATTCTAAGGGCAGAATCGCCAACAAAACCATTAAAGTTCCTCTCTACCTTTTTGTTCTGTAACTTTAGAATAATCAGAATCTAAATCATATAGGACTGCCAGTCAAAGCCAGAAAAACAGGTACCTTGAACAGATTGTGGGCTTGGATATATGTGTCAAATATGCTTTGAATAAATCCTTTGGATTTCTGCCCATTGTGCTCCTGTGAGATCTTAAAGTATGTGAGTTTGAAGATGACTGGGGATTAATTTAGAGGGGGAGAGGAAGTGCCAATCCTCAGCAATTTTCCTTGACCATAGTGGAAAGAATAGACATTGAGAAGCACTGACGAAATATGAAGTGTATAAGGGGACCACAGGGGACCCTAGGGGACTGCTCCGTGGATGCTCTTGGCTGGAAGTAAAAATTTATTAGCTGTGATGTGTTCCTAATTGCTCAACTCTCCTGGCCTATCCCAAATGGATTCTTAAAGGAACAGAGTGCTGGAGCTTCTCCCAAAGTTTCCACTTTTTATGTAGCTGTGTTTTTCAGTCTAACTACTGCATGTGGCTGGCTCTCTTTTGTAGAATTGCTTGGCAGGCAGTTCCAGGGACTGGCGTGCTTCGTCTGGGCCACTGTGATGGAGAACAGGAAGGATGGACTCCCAGAAACCATGCCTGTTAAGGCGTGGGTGTTGGGGGAGCTAGTGAATATGCACAGAAATCTAAACCACCAGAGCTGGGAGTGGCGGTTGGACCTTTTACAATAAAAGGTGGTAGTTGCTTAATGCAGGTGCTCTTTCGTGTCCTATTATAAGTGGCAGGTGCTAGGCCCGGCTTGGAATTGATGTAGCTTTCCCTCTCTTGACTTGGCAGATGAAACAAGAATGCATTAGTGGGAATTAATGCATTGAAATGCTGCAGTTTAAAAAGTGCTTTGAATACATTTGAGTCCATCTGAAACAAGCCCTTTCTTTCTGAAAAACATTAATTTCCTTCAAGGATGGTTGGTTTTTCTGTTTATTCTGTTTAAACATAGATGGGGGGCTGGGGAATCTACAGAAGAATATTTTCAGCTCCATTGAATTATACCTGACCCCCTTTTAGTCTGTTTTTAAATTTCAGTAATACCCGACCTTCCTTGTCCTCGCCTCAAAAAAATTCCCAGGGGGGAAATAAATAAAGCAAAAAATGAAACACTTTTTGTCCACCTTTACCCTTCCCCCCCGGATTCCTACTGCTTTGCAATAACTACTTTTCAGCCATTTGGTTTCTTGCCTTACAGTAACCGCTCGGTGAACATGTAAATGATTCCATGTGTATCGGTAGTGCTTTTTAAATGACATGCCCAAACCCTTTCAGTAACATCCTAGAGAGGTGACATAATTTTACTTTTTAAAGTGAGCTGAAATTCTCTGCTTCAGTTTAAAAGAAAAAAAAATGTTGCCTAGATATTGTAATTACAGTAAGTCCTCACTAAACATTGTGGGTAGGTTCTTGGAACTGCTGTCAAACAGGTTATTTCATATAAACAGAAGTTAAGTTCCTACAATCTCATCAACATTATGATGAAACAGTCTTGACCAAAACATTATGTGAGGACCTGCTGTATAAACTTTTGAGATGTAGTGACTTGCAAATAGTTATGAATTGATGCACGTACCCCAGAATTGGACTTATCTGCCGTACGAGAAGGCGCTTTGTGTATTCTGGCCATTGATTTGAGATTGTTTCTAAAAACTGCAAAACAATCTTTGTTAATTTCTTTGAAATATCACTGTAAGAAGAGGGACCATACATAGTAGATGGAGGCCCTTTGGGATAATAGTAGGATTGCTGCTGAGTTCCTCTGTTTTGGGCTTCCTGGGGTGTGTAGGTTCACAGTTAAAAACAGTGCTCTAATTAAAATGGGTGTTCTCTCTGGAAATAAGAACTGTATTTCAATTCGTAAATTTCCTGTTTCCTTAACATGTGTATGTTTTTTGGAGTTTTTTTTTGTTGACTTAATTTTTTTTTTTTTTAACAGCAAGCCAGGGCTGAGCAGGAAGAAGAATTCATCAGTAACACGTTATTCAAGAAAATTCAGGCTTTGCAGAAGGAGAAGGAAACCCTTGCTGTAAATTACGAGAAGGAAGAAGAGTTCCTCACTAATGAGCTCTCCAGAAAATTGATGCAGGTAAATTATCTGTGCTCCCCTTTCCTCTTCCCTGCTTGTTTTCCTCTCTAGGGGAAAATGGCTTTGATAGAGCTGTTTGCTCAGAACATTTGCTGATGAGGTTGTAAACTAGCAGCCTTTGGAGATTAAAAATACCTGGTAAAGATGGCAGCAGTGTCATACTGAAGATTGTGGCCCCGTAGTTCATCGGCTCAGGGGAGGTAAGACATAAAATAGCAGCATTTCAAGAAACTGCTGAGGAGCCTGCGGCCTCAGCATGGGAGTAAATGCTGTGTGCAGTATTTTGGAAACACAAGGATTAATACCAAATGTGAGATTTCTTCCTCCTTTCATGTTGAATCTGTAATGAATGCATAAACATTTTTGGCAGTCAGAAATGTACTAAAAGATGAGGCTATAAAGTAAGATGTCCATTTGGAGGGGAAAAAATCAAAGGTAATTTATAATTCGTGGTTAAAATTAAACACAGTCACTTGTGTTAAAATGGGTGAGTAATATGTTACTAAACAAATATTAAAACTTAAGTAAATATTTTAAATATTAAAACAAATTAAAATTTAACATTAATCACTAATAGTATATAAAAGACACTACACAAAATGTACAGAAATGTTTCTTTTTTTTTTTTTTAGTTCAAAGGCTCTCTCCCCTCCGTTTTTCTGCCCCTCCCTCCCCCATCAAAGCTTACTAGTAAAGTACAAAAGTAAAATTTCTTTAGGGCAAACATTTTGTGGGTTCCTTAGTATGAACTTAAGAATTAGTAGGATACTGAGTTTTTATTGTTTAACACGGCGTATCCAAAAGAGTGAGCAGAGGTAAAATTACCCCAGGAGGACCATTATGGTCATTTTGACAGAAGGCTGTGAAAGGCAGGAACACGCCCTTGTATTTTTCTACTCACTGGCATCACTAACAAGTTTCGTTCATTAATTTGGTTGACATACATATTTCAGTGAGGTGATAATAAAAGGACATTCGAAGCTTTTTAAAAAAAGCTTCCTAAATTCTTTTCTTACCATCCAACATAGATGATCCTGTAAGAGAAGACCCAAAGCTTTGGTATGGAATCTTCAGTGTTAAAACTGTACAGTGGTCCAGGCAACTTTTACTCAATCTTGGTTTTATCATTTTTCTCCCTGATTACTGAAGAAAGATGCCATTACAGTCTTGCAAAATACTTGATTTATATGACAGCTGTCGGAATGTGAAGAACAGAGGTTCCCGGGTGTTCATGTCTAGCAGAGATTCATGGCAGAGTTTCTCACGGACACATTTTGTTTATCCATGTGTGTTCTGATTTTGAGAAAAAGTGAGGGGGAAGGTTAGTTTGGTCTTTGTTTATGTCTCGAACCTTGGCAGACTTAGATGACCTATTCTCCATGGTGCTTCTAAAGCTAAAAGGATGCAGTTACAATTTGTTCTGAGTTTGGTATGTAATCAGGTGTCCTAATTTTTAACACTGTAAAAAGCATTCCTTGTTTTCAACTTGCAGGGGTTTTAGTACTTGGAGTCTTTGACCAGAGTACATTATAAAGCCATCAAAACGTAGCCAGATCATGCTCCTTTTCTCTATGAAGACTCATCTTCACTGTGAGTGCTTCTATAGTGTATAGTTTATAATCAGCCACTCATTCACTTATCGCGACCCACCTGCTTTCCAAGGACATTTAAAATAAGATACTAAATAAGAGTGAAAACATAAGAGCCACGTGCCACAGAAAGGGGAGTTATTTATAGTAATACACTTGGCATAAGAAAGTTTGAACTTAAAATTTCAGCTCTGAGCATCCTGTAAATAAAGCTGTAACCTTGAGAAATATAGTGATTTCTTTTTTTTTATAATTCATATATCTACAAAAAGTTTTACTTAAGAGGAAAGATCTTTCGTATATTAAAAATACATTTTTTTGAGGGGCATTGAATCTTTCTAAAGAGACTAATAACATAAATTGAACAACACAATTGATTCTTTTTGCCGGAAGTAATATATAATATATAATGTACAGCACTAGTCTTCATGTGACCGAGTCTTAACATAGAGAATAGTATGAAGATGTGATTCTATTGCTTAGGGAACTCTAGGTGAGCCTGTAGCTTGTTAGTGATCTAACTTGCAGTATTTGGACAAATGAATGGTCACCATGTCTCTGAGATAATCCCTTGTGAATCCTAGGTTGGTTCTTAGGAAGTACATATGTTGTAAAATACACATAACAAAATTTGCTTCTTCAGCCACTCTTGAATGTAGGATGGAGGAGCATTAAATACATTCACATTGTTCTGCAGCTATCACACTATCTGTCCCCAGGACTTTTCTAGACAAACTTTGTACCCATGAATAATTCGTTATTTCCCATTTCTGGTTCTGAGACTTTTGAAAGGAGATGGCTGGTAGGGAGTTGGGGTTGAGGTGTCTGGCAAGTTCTGGGCCTGTGTCTATTCTGTGGCACAGTAGGTGATCTCTCAGTTAGACATTGGGTATCACTACATGCCATTTTGTGGTAAATTCCCAGGAAGCCCTCTTCTATTGGCCAGTTGGAGAGATCTCAGATAGCTGCAGGGAAGAAAGACTGCTGGCTATGTTATCCATGACCCAGTCTCCTCAGTATGTATTTTCAGCTTTCCACCAGTCCTGTGTGGAAGGCTTGCATTTTCTGCCACCCAGTGTGGAAGAACTGATCTCCATCTGAAAGGTTTTTAGAGTAATTGGTGCCAATAGCCTTTTTCAACTGTGTAATTAATATGGCTCTCTAGGATGTTTGCTTCTGGATGGGACTTTGTTATGAAAAATCTGCTAAGAGAAACCGTGCTGCAGGTGTCACTGAAAATGAGAATTGATCTGTTCACCATGAAAGTGTTCAGCATTTTTCACCCAAAGGCCACTGAGAGGCTGTTTATAGAACCGTTTCGGTTTTGTCATGATGCTTTGGCTGTTATCTCTCATAGGGATCGAGCATTGCTTTTATGTGCATTTCAAAGGAATTCTTTGGGCCTGAGAACAAAATGAGATTATTGCTATGGAGCAGATACCTTCCTTCCCATTTGCTGACTGAGCTGGTATCTAACACCTTTAAAAACTGAATCCAGTCTCTTCAAGTGCAGATGAGAGGAAATCTCTTTGCCCTTTTAGAAGATCAAGTTTGGGAGATAGCTTAATCCCCTCCAAATATGTTAACGCTCACTGAAATATACACACACACAAGAGAACATGCAGCTCTTCTCCCTTGCTTTTGTATGTGTCCAATAGATAGACACAAAATTATATCTTCATTTTGGAGAAACTCTTCTCTAAAAAATCTGTTGTATCCTTCTGAGCTCAGACTGGGATTGATTACCTGATTAGTGAGAAATTGTCCTATAAAGAACTTTCTTGTACTTTTGGTAAATTCAGCACAAGCCTCCATCAGAACTAAATTCTGCCCTGGAATGCCTTGAAGAGACGTTGTAGTTTAATCATAATTTGTAATTAAAATTTATAAGAGATGCTGTGTGATTTGAGCAGTTGTGGATTTTCTCACTTGCTTTTATGTAAGCCTCATACATCAAGTTCACTTCCTGCCCTTTGGGGACCCTGCTCAGTTGCTGCCTACATTCTTCTCGACCGTAGCACTGCCCAAAGTTAATGAATATGGTTTTCTTTTTTTTAAAACCCTGGAACAAGATTGAGGTAAGAAGAGTACTGAGGATTACTTATATCTCTGATGCTTTTCAATCAGCCCAACTTTCAAATTTCAGATCATACAATAATAAATGGGTTGGTAGCATTGTAATTTTGATTCAAGTTTGAAATTGCATCTGGTATCAGAAAATAATGCCTCTATAGCCGTAATAGAAATTATGATACTCCTGTCTTTTGGGGGGGTACACATTATTATTGATTGAAAGTGCTTAAGAAAAAAAGTTTTCTGAGTCTCTTGTTCAGTGGCATGGCTTACGTTTATTATTATTAGCTTGGTGCCTGAGGTTAGAATACCTCCTGGGATTTAAGTGGTTGAAGTTTCCTAGCATCTATAGAAAGATGATATACAGAGGGAAGGAAAGAAGCTGTGGGCAGAAACCACTGCTGAAGCTGCCTCTACCAACGATTCATAGCTAAGCAGTTCAAAACGATATCATGCAGTGTGTATTATTCTTTAATCTCTGTTAGCACAGGAATAAAACCTGGGAGGAAGAATTTTAACAAGTCTCCAAATCTGCCTATTCATTTGCTTCCCCCCCCCCCCTTCAAATTCTGGAGTAGTTTCTCCTTCCAATACCGACTAAATGGATTCGGTCTTCTGGAATGAATGCTTCCCTAACCCCAGAAACGCTGTGCCTCTGGGTAGCAGGCATGTGTCTGCAGGTATAAGAAGTGAGCATGGACTCCCAGTACCATTCTTCTCAAGCATATTCACCAGAATCTGAGGCTGCCTTTTTCCCCTCCTAAGTTACCCAGGTTATTAAGATGGCAGTGAAGTGATTTTTGTCTGTGCAGGCAGTAAAATCACATCCGGGAGACATATATGTATGTAAGTGTTAATTTCATGGGCACCTAGGCTAAGATGCCACTGCATCTCTTCAGATGAAAACTTGGTTCTCCCAATGGCAGGGGAGGGGACCTTGAAATATGTTCTTCATTAGGGTGGCTAGACCAGTGGCTATCTTGGCTTTTAGTTTTTCGGTGCTATCAGATTTGGTCAAAAAAAAATTTGCTATTACCTAATAGCTTAGTTGGGGCAGAGTTGGGAGGTTTTTTTGTGTGTTTTTGGTTCATTTTTAAATGTTTTTTGTTCCAAATTATCTGACTCTTAGCTTTGTTTTGTTCCTTGTTTCTGTTCATGGAGCAGGGGGTTTACACATTACATTCATGGTACATCTGCCAAGAGCTCCCGGGATGTTTTTAATGCATTTTAAATACTGCAACCACCAGAAGCCAAACTATAAACCAGAATTTTCATGTTAGTAGCACGCCAAATGTCTCTCAGTCCTACATAATGTGTATTATGATGAGAAAGTACAGAACACTGATGCCCTCCTTTAGTCTTCAGAAATAACTGAATTCCTTTCAAAGTGTGTGCACGTGCGCTGACATTGTGGTGAGATTTGACATACCAGCGCGGACTCCCAAAAATGTAAGGGCAGGAGTAAGGGTTTAGAAGCTTCTTGTGCTGACTTCCTGACAAAATGTGAGAAAACGCAGGTAGTGAGAAATTAACAATAAAGGGACAAAGCAAGTAAAAGTAATTAGATGAAGCTGGGTTTGACTTAGAGTAGAGGTTTCATTTCTAGTTGCAAAGGTGAATCGTGGTTATTGAAGGAGACTTCCATGTCAGTCCCTGGAAACTCTTTTCAAGTGCAGCCAGAGAACAAGAACTTACTAATGCCTTGAAGTGGGTGTGAGCAAGACAGTGTCAAGGAAGACAGCAGCTTTGGCTTCAGTGACTAGAAGAATTATGTAAGATGGAAAAGACAGCAAGTGTGGAGCAGACTGGGAGTATGAAGGTCAGAAGTTTAGTCAAGACGTCTAGACATCCAAGTGGAGATAACTGATAAGCAACTGGACAGAGGTTCTCAGCAGAGAAGCCTGGGCGAGAGACCCAAATTTGGGAGTACTGTCTAGAGAAGAGAACTGAAGATGTATCATAGGAAATCATGTAAAGAGAATGCAAGGATACGCCAGAGTGGTAGGAGATATTTGCAACATACATATAACTGACACAAAACCACAAATTAATAACACAACACAGAAGAAAAATGGCAAGAGCCTTAAACAGGCTCTTCACATAATAAGCCAGTGGTCAGTAAACAGATGAAAAAGTGCAGAACCCCATTAGTAATCAGGAAAGGTGAGATAAAGTACAAGAAGACATTACTAGGGAAATCTCTTGCACTGCTCTCAGAGAATGGAAATGGTTGCAACCGTTTTGAAAACATTTGGGCATTGTCTGATGACGCTGGAAATTCTCATTGTGACCTAGCATTTCCACTCCTGGATATATTCCATAATGTGTGCACATGTGTACCAGATGTGTAACAGAATGTTCTTTGTGGCATTGCTCATAATAGTAAAAAACCAGAAATGACCCAAATGCCCATCATTCATAAAGTGGGTAAATTGTGAGACTCACCAATGGGATACTGTAAGGCAATAAAAATAGAAGTCACAATTAGACTCAATATCATGGGTGAATGAAATCACAAGTTCATTTAGCAGAAGGTAGACAAAACCAAAAAATAAAATCAAGCAAAACTTATGTTTAGAAATAAATAGGCAATAAAATTTCTTTTAAGAAAAAAAGATACAAGGAAGTGAATACCTTAAGAATCAGTAGAATGATTACCGCTTGTAGATATGGGGCTATGATCAGGAAGGGACACACAAGGCTTTGGAGGAGCTGGCAGTGTTACATTACATATGGGTGATGGTAAGACTCACCTAAGGATACTACATATATACTACATATGTATTCTTCATGCTTGCCTACTTTTGCTCATTCTGAGGCTTAATCTAGGGGAAAATGGTCCATAGGAAGTGGGATATTATTTATGGTCCATAGGAAGTGGGATATTGTTTATCTAATGGGTATTTGCATAGATAAGGTGTCCTCTACATGCCCTGGAGTAGAATTAAGTCCTGGTCACTGCCCTTTATAGAGCTGGCAGACCTGTAAAGGTGATTGAGAATGTACCCAGGTGCTTGCCGGTCCCAGCACACATCAGAGGTGAGGGCAAAGGCTGTGAAGCTAGTGACCTAGGTTTTAACCCAGAGTCTGCCCTTTACCAGCTGTGTGACTTTGGGCAGGTTACCTTACATCTCTAAGGATGTGGTTTCATCCTTTGGAAAGTGTATGGTGATCTAGTGTATTGACGTACATAAAGTGCTTGGTACATAGCAACTAGTGCCTTGAAGTGTTAGCGGCTTTTAGAATAGAAAGGATGTGAAAAAACAATGAACTAGGCATTAAAATGCACACTAGGTACACTATGTGCTTGTCATAATTTAAAGGAGGGGGCGTGTTCCTTATGCTAGGGTGTGTGGGAAGGCACCGTGGAAGATATCTTTTGAGCCATCCCCCAGTTTCAGTAAATTTAGGGAGGGAGGGACTTAGGGACTCTAGGCAGAGGACACAGTGTGACCGGGGGTGGGGGCAGGAAATGTGCAGCAGCATGTGTCAGAGGGAGGAGTTCAGTGTGACTGTCGGGGCTGGCCATCCGCAAGCCCTTAGACCAGAGAAGTCTCCAGAAGCGTTGGCCAGCATGGTGGTTTCACTTTAAAAACGCAGTGGCCAGCACTCCCTGTGCTTAGACCCATCCATTTTTTGTTTGCTAGGTGCCTAGACTCTGAAGGCACTTAGGTTTACAAACCTTAGACTGTCACCTGGGCTGAGTGTGGAAATAGCACGAGAAAAGCCTGGAAGCTCGCACAGGGACGAGATTGTGGAGGGACTTGAACGCCATGCTAACAAGTTAAGTCATAGGGAGCCTTAGGAGGGTTTTGAGCAGGGTGTGGAAGTGGTAGGGTTTGTCTGCTAGGATGACCGATGCTGGGTCTGGGGAGATGGGGCAGGAGCTTCAGCAGTGGCCCGGTGAGGAGGAATGGGAGCCCTGCTCCAGACGGGTGTGAGCACAGAAAGAAGAGGGTGCCATCGGGTAGCGGGCGGGATGGGAAGTGTTGACTGAGAATAACGGCACCGGTAACGGGGGAGGAGGTGGGGATCAGTGTGGGCCGCCAGGCATTCAGTGCTGACGTTCTGAGTGAGGTGGGAGGCTGCTCAGCAGAGCAGTTGTGAAAAGTTGGCTTTCGAGAGACTCAGTGTTCAGAGAGATAGCTTTGAACTTCCCTTCAAAGCTTGTGTTAATAACGTGATAATTGTTGACAGCCCAACGACTTAATGTAGCTATTGTCTTATGGTGGCCTTTACTTGGTCGAGTGCAGATGGTTGTGGGACTGTGGTTAGTACACAGAGAGAAATAGGAGGGTTGATGAGTGAAAACAGAGGTAGGGGCCTCTTGAGTTTATTTTCAAGTTGCTTTGAGAAAGCTGGGTCCTGAGGCTGGTGGCCAGAAGGCGCGCCTCACTTGTCCTGGGCTGGATCGACAACCAGCCCAGACTTGCAGACACACTTGGCACACCGGCCGCGCGCTGGCCTGCCTCCCCGGCCCCTGCGTGTGCACCTCCGGGGCTTCTCGCAGGTGAACGATCTGCGGCACCTCCGCCTGCCAGAGAGAACTGTCCAGAATAAATGTAGCGAGTTCCTGAGACTCTTATATAAGAGGACTGGATCACGGAAATGTCTCCAGAAAGCCCTTGTAAATGGTAAGACAACAGTTACTGAGATTGAATGATGCTTATGGCTGGCATGTTTTCGGTCAAATTAATGCTATACAGTCCTTGTATTTTTTAATGGGCTGGAAGTTTGCTTTGGAACTCCACATATAATCAGATACAGTAAGAAAATCCCCAAGTTTTAGTAGTCATTCGGATTTTACACATTTATAGTTATATCTTTGTTTATGGCTTTTTCAGTTATGTTAGTATATTTTTCATGCTGATTCCGAAGGAACAAGTCTTTATTTATATAATCCTACTTCCAGTGAAAATGTGCTGTACCGCAGTGGATCCTCTGCTATGTAATGTGATTCAGTTTCACAGGGCTTCCTTTTTTGTTAATGTTAACAATATATTGCACAAATAAGACTATTCTATAATGTTTGAGATGTACTTTATAAAAAGTGCATTTACAGCAAATTCTGATTTTGAAAAAAAGAAAAAAGCGTAATCTGCCTAAGCAAGCATTTTGCTTTTGGTATATTTAAGGCAAACACATGAGTTGTATTTTAAACACATTAATAGAATTTGCTTGACTATTTACTCCTTAGTTTGAATTATTTTTGTTCTAGTCCAGGATCTCTGACCTCCTTGGAAGATTTAAAATTGCTCATAAAAGCATTAAGACCTTTGATTAGATATTGAAAATCATGCCTTGAATTTTACGCCCATATTCAAGGCGCTACTCTGAGATGAAACTGGAGTTTATTTCTTTTTTAGAAAATATGTTTTTATTGAGTTTTTAGAGAGAGAGGAAGGGAGACGGAGAGAGGGATAGAAACATTGACATAAACATCAATGGGTTGCCTCCTGCACACCCCCTGTTGGGGATTGAGCTTGCAACCAGAGCTTGTGCCCTGACCGGGAATCGAACCAGGTCCTCCTGGTGCATAGGTCAACACTCTGCTGAGCCACACTGCCGGGCTGGAGTTCATTTCTGATAGTCTTGGGTCAGCCTAAACTAGGCTTCCTTTTGGGGTTTTTGTTTGTAGTGTCATGAACTACAGCATTAAAATAGGTGAATTCAGGGTATTGGTTTAAGCCCTGTGGGGCCAAATGGTTTGAATTTGCATGGCATCTATTTAAAGCACAAACAGTTTCTGACTTTTTCTCAGGCAAACCGTAATGAGGCAAACTCTATGGGTATCAGTTTCCTCAAGATCCCTTCCCTTGCTCTGCCCCCCCCCTTGTTCATCTTAACTCTCGTCTCACGATTGCTTTTTGAGGGGTGGGGGGTATTTCTGTGTTTCTCTTTTTATTGCTGGATTCTTTGTTCCAAGGAAGAAGCATATTTTCTGTTCTTCGTGTTCTGTTCAGAAACTTTATGCCCTGCTTCTACAGTGCATGTCACCTGGGAGATGGCAGGACGCGCCAGGCAGCAAAGCTGTTCGTTTCAGCTGTCTTTGGGGGAAGATGAAAACCGAGTTTTTGGCAAACAGATCTCGGGATGACTTGATATATTCCAAATGGTTTAGTGTAACCCAGGGACCTTACTTGAGTTCTGGTAACAGCAGCTTTACTGTCAATTTTTCCTTGGGGTATAGCTTTTGAGAGGGGAAAAAACTTCTTAAAATTGAGAGATTTTTATAGACTTTATTAATCAGATATTGATAGTATGAGACCATCTGTCCAGATAGGAATATTTTCTGGTAAGCCAATGGAAACCTCCTCTTCTCTCAGATTAATATTCTGTGACAAATGCTGTTTGTTGGGGAAGAGATTTTTCAACTTTAGATTGCATCCTTTATTGTGTTAATTTCCCTCAGGACAGAAGCCTAACTGGGAAAAAAAAGGGGGGGGGTTTCCTTTCAAATAAAAATAGCTGCAGTTGCCCAGCTGGTGTGCCCTGTGGTTGAGCGTTGCAGACCCATGCACCAGGAGGTCCCAGTTCAGTTCCAGGTCAGGGCACACGCCCAGGTTGGGGGCTCAGTCCCCAGCAGGGGACGTGCAGGAGACAGCCAATCGATGTTGGTGTCGATGTTTTTGTCTCCCTTCTCTCTAGAATCAATAAAAACATTTTTTTAAAAAATAGCAGCAATTGAAAACATATTGGAGGAAAACACAGCTACAACAAAAAAGCTTTGGCAAATGATTTAAAGGTTGTAAGACCCAAGTTCATTTGAGCTTAGTGGTGATAAACTGTTCTAGGGTAAGGATAATATACTAACTATAGATCTTACCTACCATTAGCATAGTATCCACAGGTAAATGACACATAGATAATGTGTGAAGAGTAAAAGTATAGATGAAGATGTACACGTTTTGCTGGGGGTTTTCCCTCATAAGTCATATTTTTCCCGTTTGGGTTTTTTGTGTCTGAAATGCCAGGCACTCTTCTTGTTCTCTGTCCCTTCTTCTTAGCTCTTTTAATTACTGCTTGATCTTGCAGAACCTGAGTTGTAAAGAGCTGGCTAAAAATAGACTTGTCACTGTAAGCACCTCCTCACATCTGCTTTTTTCTGGGTCCCTGCAAGGTTGACCAGCTTTTCTTTTTGGAGTTGTACATCAAAAACAGTTGGAGGAAAACCAGCATCTATTTAGTTAACATTTCCAGTGTTAGAAGAAAATGTTGAATTAAAAAAAAAAAAAATTGTTTTTAATCAAATATATGCTTTTCAGACAATTTAACCAAAATTGTCAAATGTGGAGAGGGTTAGGTAGCCGTTTTGAGGCTGATCAGGTCCTGATGAGCTTGCTCTGTTGTCCATCACACTGTCTGCAGAGTTTACAAAGAGATGTAGCCCTCCCCTGGGCAAGCCAGGATGGCTCATTTTTTTGCATTTAATCATTTGGCTTTTCAAGGCCAAGCGTGTCCTAGGCATTAGTGGGTGGAGGAGTCTGAAGTCAACCTCGCTTAGGTTTGCTCAGGATTCGATCGGTGGGAGGACACAGGTGTGGTGTTCAGAACAGGGTTTGGGTCCCAGGTTCTGCTGCTTTCCAGCTGAATTGCCTTGGTCCAGTAATCTACTTTGTGACATATAAAATGGGGGTGATCGTGCCTGCCTAGCGCGGGTGAAGAACCTGGTATACGGCGTCTGCCCAAAGAAATGGATTTGAAGGTGAAACTAGGGAGCAGCGTCATCGTAAACTAAATAAAACTGGATGTGCTCATTGTCCTTTGATAATTTTGACTTCATCTCTCCTTGGTTCTGAAAACATCAGGCCCTGTGGGCATTGTTTCTTCTAGTCCTTACCGTGGTTCAGGAACCCCCCATCCCCCAAAATGAGAACTTCAGAAACTGCATAGTTCTTAATGAAAACCCCTCTTGTCATGTGCCCACTGGATTTGTTTCTCCCTTTTAGTTTCGAAGGTTGGAGTAAATTTTTTTTTTTAATATATATATATATATATTTTCTCTTTCAGCTTATTTAATTGCATAAATAAGGCTTTCCGCCTTGGTTTTTAGGAAAGATGGTAGGAGGTGTGATGCACGATCTCATTATAGAAAGCTAATGAATTGTACTTATTTTTGCCAAAGCATGCTCTCTAGTACATTGGGAAATAGCATTCAGAATAATTTAGTAAGTATGTGTTGCAATTGTTAACATTTCTTCCCTCTCTACATCATACATTATATAAATCTGAGTTAGTGTGTAATTCATTTAATAAAAACTGACAGTACGAGATTTCTTTCTTAATTTATTAATTTTTATGCCTGTGGTTATATGTTAAAAAGTGAGCTTCCTTCCTTACCTCATTCCCTAGCCTCCTGGTTCCTCTCTACAGAGGCAACCGCCTGCGTTTTATAAAGTTGATCTGTATTTAATCGCGGTTTGATGCTCATAGGAATTTGCCCTTCCATCTCTCCGCCTTTGGCTCAAATCGAGAGCCCGTGTATGCGCAGTGTAAGCTGGTTGTGAGTTAGGGTGCCAGCGGGGAGCAGGTTACCGGGCCCACGTCAGTGTGAGCAGAAGTGAGGAACGTAATCGCAGTGACGTCTCGTACTCGGTGTCACCAGCTTTTGGAGCCGTGGCTCCCGCGGCTTTGAGCGTGTTGATCTCCGCATGTGTGTGTTTTCCACTTTCCAGTTGCAGCATGAGAAAGCCGAACTGGAACAGCACCTGGAACAGGAGCAGGAATTCCAGGTGAACAAGCTGATGAAGAAAATTAAAAAACTGGAGAATGACACCATTTCTAAGCAGCTGACATTAGAGCAGGTAAGCACCTAAAGCTCGCTCCTCAGTTTTTCCTCCTCGTATCAACTGTTCTTTCAGGCTCTAAGATACCTCGAGGAATATAAGTGAAAAACATCTTTCAGCTTTCCCTTCCCACAGTGGAGACTTCATTTCTGAAGCGGGCATCAAAGGTCTGCAGAGCACCTGCTCACTCTCACACACTTTCTCTTTTTCTGACCTCAGTTAATAAACTTTCAGTAGATGTGTTGTGTTGTACTGACTTATATGCAGGAAACATTAGGTTCCTTTTTGCAAAGGGGGAAGAATGTGTTTTTAACCACAGGATAGTTTCTGTGAAAGTTCCTGAGACAGTGTTGCTTCTATTTCAAGGTTTCTCAGAACAAACATTAGCATTATTATTATTATTCTTTTTTTAGTTATTTGTAACTTTATATGAACCCTGTCTTCTCCCACCTAGATTTGTGGATTCAGATATGGAGTCAGAGGCTTGGTTGTGCATCCGACTCAGCCACTAACTAGTTCTGTGACCTTGAATTAACTTCATTAACTTCTCTGGGCTCAGGTTTTCCACTTGTAAACAGAGAAGGAAGAACTAATCAGGAATGGTAACCAGCTTAGAAAGGTAGAAAAGGTAGACAGTAAGCGCACAATCCCTTTGTCCATTGCCCTTGGCAGACGTTGGTATTTGGCCACGTCCTTGCCGTGGGAGTCTAGTCTGGTCCTTAGACTGCAGCACCCAGAACTGTGGGCAGATGCTGTTGGTCCGCACAGGTTGGGGTGTCAGACAGAATCACCTGTAAATCCCTGGCCTACATCCCCCCGGTGCTTTTCCTCCATTCTTGTGTCCTGAAACTTGATTTCCCCTGAGACAGGTAAGAGGCTGACCACAGTGTACCGTTAGCTGGTTTCCGTGTAAAATTCAATATATTGAATAATGTCTTTCGGTTCTTTGTAACTTGGATCCTGATTGCCATTTTGATGATTTGTCTAACCCTTCCATGCAAAGTTGTCTGATTTATCCCACCTTTAGGGCCCCTCTGCGCCTCCTTCTATGTGTCCATGCTGACTGGTTCCTAGAACACTCCAGCGTCATCATTGTGCCTGCGAATGAATGGTGATGGGAGTGTGAGGTTTGAGGAGAGGTCAGGGTTTGTTTGAAAGTTACCTGGCTGACTTTGCGTGTTATCCTTGTACCTACCTATACTCCAAAGGGACGAACGTTACTGGGTTTTCCATGACTGTGAATAATGGCCCTAAAAAATTTTCCTCTATCCCATTCCCAAGGGTTGGCGCTTTTTTATACATATTCAGAGTAATCTATTTTTACCACTTATCTTCAGAATTCAGGTGCAGTATCTAAATTTAGAAGGCTCCTCTTCCTCACACAGTTTAAAAACATTTTGTTCCAAAGGTCACTTGTTTAATTCCCAGGATAGGCAATAGCCAGTTAGTCCTGTTCAGGTTAAAGCTTTGAAGATTCTTGTTAAGTCCCTGATACGCCAAGTACTTGTTAGTGGTGCTTGTTAGTAGAGAATTAACCAAGTGAAATTCTCATAGTAGGTGGTGTTGTGAGAACTTCACTTGGTCAGGGCCTTCACAGGGATGGTGGTCAGTAATGTGAACAGCATCGCTCTTGTTCACAGGCTCCTAAGGAGACCTTGGGACTAGGGCTGTAACTGCCAGGGTGTAGCGGTGGCCACAAGGGGGAGGTAGTGGTCTAGCGTCAGAGAGAGGTCAGTCTCATCTGAGAGCCCCCAAGAGAGGGTGGTTTTGCTGCACCCCCTTAAGACTCTTTGGCGACTTCAGTAACTGAACCCCTTTAAAATGAGGTCCAAGGCATACATTCTAAGTTAGTGACTTAGTGCATTTTTATTATTTCAGACCGCAACAGTAAAGAAATGGATTTCTACAGTGGAATATGTGCTTTGCTACTAGAAATAAAGCACGTGCTTTGCTACTAGAAAAAAATAACCCTTTACTAGAAATAAACCCTTTGTTTTGGATATGTCCAGGATGATGAAATGTTGCAGATTTTATTCCGTATTTTGTTTGGTTATAAAAAATTTTAGTTAGTGTTTAGGGGAAATGTGTTTTTTTCTTCCCTCCAGTGGAAATAAATCTCCTTTATGTTTTCATGGATGTGATCTGACCCTCTCTGTGGTCATCTCTTGGGATTATCATCTGTATTATATGTGTAGTAAATGCCCTTGCTCCTCTATCTGACAAATTATAAGCTATTTGAAGGTGATTTTTTCAATTTGCCTCATGCCCTACCTGCTTTGTTGGTAGAAGTGCGGATTTCGACAGGTGACTGAAGAGCCGTCTTTTCTATTTTGGAAGGCAGCTCAGTGTAGTGTTCAGGGCCTGGGCATGGTACTTGTAAGGAACCAGATGTGAACCTGTTCCCTCTGCTTAATGTCGTAGCTTACTTTCTTTTTTGGTAGCAGCTTTATTGAGATATAATTCACATACCATACAAATCACCCATTTAAAATGTATAATCCATTGATTTTTTTAGCATATTCTGAGTTGTGTAACCATAGCCACAACCAATTTTAGAAAGTTTTCATCAGCTCAAAAAGAAACCTAGTATCCTTCAGCTGTTATTCAGTCCCCTCTCCCCTTTAAGCAAATACTATTCCACTTTCTGTCTCTGTATATTTGCCTATTCTAGATACTTTATATGAATGGAATCGTATAGTATGTGGCCTTTTGTGATTTGCTTCTTTCACTTAGCATAATGTTTTTATCCATGTTGTAGCATGTGTCAGTACTTCATTCCTTCCTGACCAAATAATGTTCCACTGTATGGATGTTCCACATTTTGTTTATCCAGTCATCATTTGATGGACATTTGGGTTGTTTTAACCATTAGACTATTATGAATAATTCTGCTGTATACATTCATATACAATTTTCTGTATGGACATCTGTTTTCACTTTTCTTGGGTACATGCCTAGGAGTGGAATTGTTGGGTTACATGGTAACTCTATGTTTACCTTTTGCCAGGATTGCCAGACTGTTTTCCAAAGTGGCTGCACCATACTGATTATAGCCATCCTGGTGAACGTGACGTAGTATCTCCTTGTGGTTTTATAGTTCCCTGATGGCTGATGATGTTGAGCATTTTTTCAGGTGCTTATTAGCCATTTGTATATCTTCTTTGCAAAAAGTGGCTATTCGAGGTCTTTTTATTATTGAATTGTAAGAGTTCCTTATACTAGATACAAGTGCCTTATCAGATACATCATTTGAAAATATTTTCTCCTATTCTGTGTGTGGGGGTTTGGTGTGTTTTTTTCCACTTTCTTGATAATTTGCTTTGAAGCATAGAAGTTTTTAATTCTGGTGAAGTCCAGTTTGTCTGTTTCTTTTGCTGCTTTTGCTTTTGGTGTCATATCTTAGAATCCATTGCCAAATCAAAGGTTATGAAGACTTATCCCTATGTTTTCTTCTTAGAGTTTTATACTTTTGGCTCTTATATTTAGGTCTTTGATCCATTTTGAGTTAATTTTTATATATAGTTTGAGATTGGGATCCAGATTCATTCTTTTGCCTTTGGCTATCCTGTTGTCCTAGCTGGTTCACCTTTGAGCCTCAGTTTCCTTACCTATAAAATGGCAATGATAGCAAACTTGTGTTAGATACCACGAATGGGAGAGAGTGCAAGGTGATTCACAAAATGCCTGCTATATAAACACTCAGCATGAGGTGGGTGCTGCTGTTAATTTACAAATAATCTTTATTTTGAACCCAATGGGTTGAACCTGCAGAAGGGATATTGGAAGGCCTTCTACCAGGGATTTGTGTTGACCATAACATGTTTGTTTTAAAGGTGTAGCTTGGATTGTAATGGTTTTTAAATAGGCACCTGCCCACTCTCTGTAAAGCAGAACTTAATGGGGTTTGAGACTCAGTCTTGGGCTTTTTTTTCAAAGTAGGCCCCAACTAACCCACATGCCAGAAGGCCCTCATTGTAGTTTATCTCCCCAGAAGTCAGGCCTTTGGCATGGACACTTAATTAGTCAGATAGCATTTCTTCTTCTCTTTGACCCAGAATCTGGGATCCTTTTATTCTTCAAATAGGGAATGTTAGCAGCTTGATAATCATCAATGTCTCTGAGCTATACCTGGCTGTTCTGTTGGTGTTTTGCAATATATGAGTTCATAGGATTTTAGAGCTGGAAGGCTGTGTTCAGGGAGGACTACCCTTTTCCCCAGACCCTAGTGGAGACATGAGACAATGGGGAAATCACAAGGATATTCAGAGGCAGGGGCACCAGGTTTCCTCCCAGGATTTGGGACAGTGGCCTCCTGCTCCCCTTGCCTCTCCCCCAGAACTTGCTGCAGAGGAGGCGGCTTGGTGCGACTCGCCAATTGGTGATAGACCAAGTTGGCTTGTAAGTGTCCTGACCTGCTTACACTGCTTTTTCAGAAATGGAAACCCAGACAGAGAACAAGAAGCATTCCTCAAATTACACAGCTAAGGAGTTCTTAATATTTTAGCTACCTTTTTGGCCATTTATTTAGCATCCTGAATGCTTAACTCCTAAAGACAATTTATAGGCAGATGTAAAAAAGCATGTTCAGAATAATGTAAAATCATGAGGTCTTTGCAGCACTGATAGTATTAGTCTAATGAGCTGGTTTAGTCTAGTCAGCATGACTTCAGTGCTACTGGGCGCTCTTGAACAAACACTGATGGTCCTTATTGAAAACTTCTGTTCACATATGTTCACTGTGAGATACTTATTTGATATTTACATTTTCCGAGGTAAGAACATTTAGAACTTGGAATGTTCTCTGTGTCAAGAAATCTTGATCTGAATGGTTTCTGCCAACTAGGAAGGATTTTTGTTCTTCTCTGGACAAGGGTGACTAGCATTAGAAAGCACACGTTAGCTTATTAAGTGAGTTCAACTCGGGATATGAGGGCCCTCTGTGCACCTGGCTCAGAGAATTATCTTATGGGAAAGAAGAAAACGGAAGCCGTAAATAGGTGCACTACATACTTAACCATTTATTAAGTAGTGCACTAGCAAAATGCCAGAATCAATCAGTAGAGAATTGGTCCTGTAATCCAGCTAACACGTGATGAACAGGATTGCCTGCCATGTTCCAGACACCCTCCAGTGTCATTTTCTCAGTTATTCCTGTAATTTGAGGTATGTTTTCCTATCCGAGATGTCCTTTCCTTTCAGAGCCACACGTACCCATCTCTAAAGGTTGGATTAGGACTGGAATGGTAATTTCACTCTTTAGCATCCCTTTGTACCGGGAGTATTTTAGCCTGTGTACTTTAGGGACAATATTCTCTAGGTTCAAATCTTCCTCGCATTTGGATAAGCTGGGTGATCTCAGGCAAGCAGTTTGATCTCTGTTGTGAAACTGACACAGTATCTAACCTATATGTTTGTTGGGAGGATTAATCTTCCCTTGCGCCTCTCCTCACTCTCCATGCATATTGTTCCAGTGTGGGCTGCTCAGCCAGAAATAAGTTTACGTGGTAACCCAGGGCACCGATGTTTTTGTAACTGTATATGTGACTGGGACAGGCTTCATCAGACAACCTTATGTCCTTTGCACTGATTTTCCATTCAATCCTATTTCATTTTTAGCAAAATGTAGGCCACAACTGACTCAACTAACTTCACAATCCAGCAGTGGGTTGTGACCTGCAGTTTGAAAAATATGCTCTGATGTGCCCAGTGCTTTCGTGCCCCCGATCTCCGCGGACCCGCTTCCCCTCTGCCTGGGCTACTTTCTTTCTCCTTGTTAGTCTTCCTGCCTTTCTCCTCCTGCCACTTGGGGGTCTGTGCTATAAAGTATTTCCTAACTTTCAGTCCTTCTCTTGTAACACTTGGCACACAAATAGTAATTAGCAAAAGTTAAACAATTGTTTCTTCCCTATAAATTCCCTGTGAGGTGAAGGAGGGAAGGCACACTCTTGACCTTACCGCCATGTCCCTGGTGACTCACATCTAATCAGAGCTCCAAAAATTGTAGCTGCTGCCATTAATAACGAAAGAGCCCACCTAATGTCTATGGTAAATGACACAATCTTATTATATGTGGTAAATAACATATTATAGAAATGTCCGGGAAAATGTGCATACTCATTATTTGAGCCTGAGATGTCTCGCCACCTTCCTTCACCTGGTTATCTGTTAATTTATGAATCTATGTGCTCATATGTCATCTGTGACCCCATCCCTTTGATGTTCGTGTTCCCCATGCTGCAGTCAGGCACACATCTTACGTTAATTGTGCACACGTTTACTATGTGCCTGCCACCTGCCACAAGCTCTGCTAAGTAAGGTCCCTGGCCTCATGGAGCCTGGCCTAGGGAGGCCAGGGAGCCCATGGACGGTGCTGAGAGATGCCCCGTGCAGGGCTGTGGTGGAGAGGAGCAGCGTTACTATGGCAGCCCCTTTCCCCAGACCACGTGCCCGAAGCTCCTTGGCACTTGGGTGAATTGTTTGTGAATTGATACACATGGGCTGGACGGAGCTAAGTCCCGCTCGTTGCAGGGAAGCAGGGCTGTGAGAGAACAGAAATGGAAGAAGAGATATGCAATAAAAAGTGAATGCAGTTGCCGCATGGCGTAGAGATTCTGAGAACAGAAAACTCATGAAGAAGATGTGAAGTTGAATCCCTCCCCTCTGTTAGCAGACAAGGAAAGGGGGGGGGCAGTCCGTGGATGGTGTCTTTGGGGGCACAAGCTTGCCTTTCTATTGGTGGCGAGTGTCATGCAGAAGGCTGCCGTGGAGCTGTGCGGGCTGTGCAGGCCTCGGTGCTGACAGGGCCCGTGGTTACCTTTAGCCGTAGGCAGCATCAGTTGACCAGAGGCTTGACCAGACCCTGGCTTCCGGGGGCATTGCAGGGGTCACCCCCACTTACTCCCGTGTCTCTCACCGTGTATAAGCAGCAAATCACAGAGGCTGGCGTTTAGAATGATGAGTTTTAATCCTTAGGACGAAATTTAATTTTTATTTTTTTCTAAAATGAATCAAGGAAGCATATATTTTAAGTTTTGTGAGGAAGAAAGGGAAGTTTTAGGTTTCTAGCTCCTGCAACAGTGGTTCTTAGTGAAGGCTACACGATGGGCGCTGCCTTGCTCGTCTGGAAGTTAGTTCCTTCGAAATACAAACCACACTGACATCTGTCTGCGTACAGTGCTGATGCTCCTCAGTTTAGTAGCTGCAGCGACGGACTCTAGTGAGTTACACAGATAATCGATGTGTCCTTGTGACTTAGCTGTGAACTGAGTGGCCAGTGGCTCATGTTCAGGTTTGCATCCTTGGTTGATTTTGGTTGTTGTGGAACAGAGTATTTCTTAAATTCATGGGTAGTGTAACCAGACTGGATTTTCAAGAATTTTATCCATGCTAACAGCGGCCCGTGCGGCCCCCGGCAGAGGGAGAAGTCTGTGGCAATAGCTCTGAGCAGCACCTGCTGGTGTCTCTGTGCCATTTTTTTCAAAGAACAACCGTGTTCCTTGAGGGTTCACTTACATTGAGGAGATGAAGTTTAGTGACCACTGTGCATGCTTTGACATTTGATTTCAAATACTGGTCTCAAGTTATGGGAGTCTTGGAATCTTTATTATTAAATGTTTGCATTGTGAAAGTAACCCATTGCTCTTTCAAGAAAATTTGGAAAACATAGAAGTATAAGAATGATAAAACGTTACCTAGACGACAAACCTCCCAAACAATGGCTGTTTATATTTTTTCTTCATTTTCTTCTCTCCCTTTCTGCTCTTTTTGTTTAACGGTAGTGTATTATAATTTGATGCCCTGCTTTTAATTTTTTTGTAAAATGTAATAACCTGTGTGTGCACATTCAGATGAGCTACACTGGGCACAGCCAGACATAATCATAGCACACAGTAAACCCCAAAGCCTGCTTGGTGGGAATCTGATTCTAGCAAATCCTTGAGGATGTTTGGGCAACTTGAAAAGCTTAGATACAAGCATTCTGCCTACTGTTTATTTGGAAGGGGGAAAAATGCCTCAGAGCATAAAGGAAAAGTAAATGGGATTTGGTACCTTAGAAGCAGGTAAACTAGGGACAATGCACAGTACTCGAAGCTTCAGCAGGCTCACTTTTCAGTGTATTTGTTTTATAATCCAGGAGCTGTCAGGATGTCATGAAGCCAACCAAGGGGTCCCAACTCCAGACCTTTGAAAGTAGACTCTGAACCCTATCAGGGACACAGATAACTCTCCACAGGATGTGATTCCCCCCACCCCCCTTGCCCAAATCCCTAGAATTCCTTCCTTAGACCCCATTTCAATTAAGTACAAAAACTCACTGTGTGCCATCTTGTCAGATAATATTTTGAAGCATTAGATACTGCGTGCCACGTGGATCAATTCTTAGATGATGTGACATGATGGCAGGGAAGACACTCAAAATGTGTTTCCTGTGTAAAGAGGAACCTCATCATGGTTCAACAGCGTGCATTTCGGTCACGCAGGGGGTGGGCGGAGGAGACTGCCTGTTACAGGGAAGGGCACTGGTGTGCTGCAGTAAGGGCAGTAAAACCCAGAGGTACTTTACTGAGACTCCCTAGTTGCTTGTAATTTTGAAATGTACAAAGCCTGTTTCTTTATGACCAAGACAAGAATGTGGTGAATGATTTAGAAGAGGCATTCTCCCTTCGCCGAACCGTGGCAAATGAATGAACGGCTAAGGAACCTCACGCCTCCGTGTAAGGCAGTGGGACAGGTGTGGTAACGACTGGGAAGAAATGGTTTCTTTTATCCAAGAACTTCTCTTTTGGATAAAGCACATCAAGAAAAGTTTCCCTAATGTTATTTTGTTAAGGAAGCTTATTTTAAATAATGGACAGATGGTAGTCACTGATGTAATCGTGTATTTGTAACACACAATAATATGACTTCTTTCCCAAGGGCTTTTCCACTGCACTTTTTCTTTTTTTAAATATGTATTTATTGATTTCAGAGAGAGGAAAGGAGAGGGAGAGAGAGAGATAGAAGCATCAGTGATGAGAGAGTCATTGATTGAGCCCGCAGCCCGGGCATGTGCCCTGACCGGGAATCGAACCCCGATCGCCTGGATCCCAGGTTGACGCTCAGCCGCTGCGCCACGCCCGGCCGGGCCCCGCTGCCCTCTTGATGGTAGCAAAAGAATGTCCACCCCGTATGTTGAAACCTGCTTTCCACCAATAGTAATTATTTGATAAAAGTCCCTGAGAATTATAAACCTAGTATGCAAATTTGTTTAATATTGTGCTGGTGTCCAAGCGATGAAAACTTAAGTCCAGAAACTATATAAACCTGAGTAATTATAAGTGTGTCTTTCATTTCTCAACATCATTGAACAAAAGCAAAATTTATTGAGCTGGTAAACAAGAAAATAGTGTCATTTTCACACATTAATGTTAATGGGAGATTGTTGTCCTGAAGTTATATCCATTTAAAAAAAAATCTAATTTTTATAGGAACACAAGTTTTGAGAAGAAAACAGTTGTAAGCTGTGGTAAAGAAGTTTAACTCGGGGCAATCTGGAAAATTCTCAGTCCTCCAGATAGCTAAGCCTTCACTATTATTTACCCTTTGAGAGGTTATTGGCTCATTCTGTATTTTATATATGTAAATTAACATCCTATATTACTATTAAATTATATTAGGAAATAGACATTTTTTCAGATTAGATGTCTTTACATTTTTTCTTTTATTAAAAATAGTAAATTTCATTAAAAAATTGCCTGGGGGTAGGAAAAGGTAAGAAGATAAATTATCACCCGGATTACTTTCATCCAAAGGACAGCCCTATTTATCTTGCTGTACATATAGTTCTTTATAATCTTTTTGCATGTTTTTTCCCTCTAGCAGTATATTTCTGAGGTACATAGATAAATTTCAGCTGTAATTTTTTACCTCCTACACTTGAATGTGACCATCCTTTCTTTCCTTTCCTCTTACCCTTCACTGACAAGGTTCCATTGGCTCTTTCTGTGCTCAGCATGGCACAAGCTGTGGTAATGACCTAGAACTTGTTTTTAATTCTGAAACCAGCCTCAGCTTGATTAATCAAATGGGTACCTCAGGGACTCTGTGGTCTGTGAACACCTGTCGTAACTCATCTGTAACACAAATTGGCTGCTTGATTTCTTAAAATTTTGTTCCAGAAGGTGAGAGTCAGATGTTTTCTAGCCTAGGAGAATTGCCAGGGCTGCACAAAATTCCACCGATTACCTGAACAGATGCCAACAGAGGCAGTGTTTAAGTTTTGCTTTACTTGTCTCTTGCTTTAATTTGTGAAGGCTTTGCCACGGAGCAAGGACCACTATGCATTGTTCTCATCTCTTTTCAGTGGTACATGATATATTTCAATAGCTCCCTCATGAATCCTATTATAGTCACTTCTTTCCTATGTTCAGCAGGTCCTTGATGAACCTCTGTTCTTTATAATGTTGATGAGATGCCGTAGGAACTTAACTCTTGTTTATATCTGTTAGCCTATGGTAAAATTAGTTTCGTTTTACATTGTTTTGCTTAAAGTCACAGAACCAATCAACAGTGTTAAGTGAGGACTCACCATATATGTAAAACCTTGATTAACTCATATGTATTGGCAAAGTAGGGTGGAATGAGGTAAGATCTTTTATCGTCTTTACTAGAAACAAAACTGTCTTAGCCCATTTGAGCTGTTATAACAAATAGTATATACTGGTTTATAAAAAACAGAAATTTATTTCTCACAGTTCTGGAGTCTTAAAGTCTGAGATCAGGGTGCTAGCTTGATGTAGTTCTAGTGAGGGCCCACTTCAGGGTTTCAGACTCCCTACTTCTCCTTGTATCCTCACACGAGAGCAGCAAGCTGCAAAGTCTTTCATGACTCTCAGAAAGGACATTAATCTCATATTGGGGGCCCCACCCTCATGATATCAACTAAACCTAATTACCTTCCAGAGGCCCTACTTCCAAACCATCAAAATGGGGATTTAGGCTTCAGCATACACATATTTTTGGGGGGGAGGGGTTGGAGGCACAAACATTCAGTTCATTGCAAAAACTGTGTTCATTTTTCTGACTTTGATGTCGTTTTCTGAATATTGTGCTTGTTATTTTCCCAGATGATACTGATATACCTCCAGAGTCACCACTTTGGACATCTATGATATTACATAATAAGTTGATAGAAAATCAGGCTGAATTATTAATGGTCTTCAGATACTCCCTAACCTAGAATGTTTTGGGGGGTTGTTGTGTTAATCCCCATCACCCATTTGTTTTCTTAAGATTTGCCTCTTTCTGTTAAAAAAAATCTAGCCAACTATGAGTTTGGTTAATGTAGATCCTAGGAAGTACTCTGCTATTTCTTTTTGTAAACATCAGGTACACTCCTTATATCATCATCATTCTAAGTGCTATTTACTATATGTTGTAGCAAACTTTGTGTCTGTGTTCGGTTTATATGGTAGTCCCACCACGGGCTTTTCTTATTTATTTATTTACTTATTTATTATTATTATTTTTTAATCGTGAGCCAAGGATATGTTTTCCATTGATTCTAGAGAGCAAGGAGACAGAGGGAGAGAGAAACATCGATGTGGGAGAGAAACATCAGAACATCGATTGGTTGCCTTCTTTACCCACCCCTACCGGGAATCGAACCTGCAGCCTGGGTTTGTGCCCTCACGGGGAATCAAACCCATGACCCTTCAGTGCTTGGGACAACACTTTAACCAACTGACCCACACCAGCCAGGGCCTCTCTCTGTATTATCTTGGGTTAGTTGCAATGGGCTGCCTTCTAAAATTTTATTTTTTTTAATAAAAAAATTTTTTTCAATTACAGTTGACCTACAATATTAGTTTCAGGTGTATAACATGGTGATTAGACATTTCTATAACTAACAAAGTGATTACCCTGATAAATCTAGTACCCGTCTGACACCAGTGTTACAATATTATTGACTATATTCTCTATGCTGTACTTGACATCCCCGTGACTGTTTTTTATAACTGTCAGTTTGTACAGTCTTAATCCCTTTCTCTTTTTCATTCATCCCCTTCACCCCAAAATTTGTTTTTCAAGTCACATGTTTGGGGTTCAAAATGTATTTCCTCATAGAAATGATTATACACTTTTCAAAATAGATGGAAAAGATCCACTATGACCTTTCAAAATTCTGTGGCTGAGTACAGTGGTTAGGCTAATGTTCTCAGTAGGCTTTTTACCAAGCATTCCTTTCCCCAACCTCTGCCTCCACCCCAGCATCACACTTCTCTTTAAATGGAAAAATGCTATGGTGAAAGAAATCTGATAGTGTTGGGAGCCATTTCTCAGCTGCTATTTTTTCTGCTATTTTGGTGGAGGTCAGTATCTGCCCATTGAGAAGACACAGGCAAGAAGAAGGGCTATGAATTTACATGAGTCAGCTATATTAGTATACACTAAACTTATCCATGAAAGAAGTTCTATATTTATTTGGGGACTATAATAAGAACTCTTGGTCTGATGTTAATTAACCTGTAATGAGAAGGAAAGCTACTGAAGAGAAGTGAAGAATTTGGCAGTCCATTGAACTGACTTAATGACAAAGCAGCCTTTCAAATGAGTATGTTCTACAAATCTGCTGTATCCATTGGTGCTCCCAGAATAAGCAGTCAGAGGGGTTCGGGTTAGCCTGAGAATCTGATGTTTGGTGTGGATGAGCAGATGCCTATTGCATGAACGCCAAATTTAAAAAGCCATCAGATATTATTGGGAAGGAAATAGGGCAGAGTATTACAGATAGAGAGACCAGCATAATGACAGCAATGTGTCACTGGGCTGATGTTGTGATTCAAGCGTGAATTTCTGACTTACCCTGTACACTTACCATACACTGCCAGGTCTGATGTTGTTCCATATCAGGACAATGTAATAAGCACTGAAACTCTCCTACCCGAATTGGCAGAACTGGTGTCTGTGCTTTGGCTCTAAATATATAGGTTGTGAAATTAAGTGAGCAGGAGGTGGAGGGGCAACTCTGATAAAGAATTTAATGGGCAGTTGATCATAATCATAAATAATGCCATTTCCTCTAACTTCTCTGCCCCTTAATGTCCAGGAGAACTCAGCGATGCTGAAAAGTTGAGATTTTTAAAGCTGAAGAAACAAGACAGGAAACCCTGTTCTTTTTGGGCTAAATAATGAGGATTCCTGTAGCACTGCCAGCCCATGTGATGAAACACGCAAATCCAGGCTGCTGAGCTGGGGCCTCCTGAGTGGCCTGCTTCATAGAAATAAATTAAGAGAGCAAATTGGTAAAGCAGTCCCAAGTTTCACCCCCAGGAAGCCTTGGTTTGCTGAAGCGGGCAGTCAGTTGATAGCTGGTACCCGAAGAAGCTGAGATTCATGTCCATTTTCAACTCATTTGTCCTGCCCTCTTTTATCTGTTTCCTCATACTCTGACTCATGAAGCTGCCCCCTACCCTGCTACTACTCCCAAGAACTGTTGGCAAAGAAGGTAGACTCACAAACCATAACATAATTTACCCCAAATCCTACTTTCCCCTTAAGATCCTCTATACTTGTTGGTTGGACGGGACCCAGCTCTTTTGGACACCGTAGTGTCTGATTTCCACTCCTATCCTGGTGCTATTGCTTTGCCTGTTACATCTCAGGCCAATCAGTGGTTCCTTCAGCTCTAAAGTGAAAGGGTGGGTTTAGATGATTTGTCTCGCTGCTTCTAGATCTAAACATCTGAGACTGAGCTAGCTCAGACTGAAGACAGGTGCCATCTTGAGGCCGACAGAGAAAGATAGAATGGGCAGCCCTGGAAGGGACCTCGGAAGTCATCTAGGGCAGCCTTCTCATTTTACAGACGGGCATGTTGATGCTCACAGCAGGTGAGCACCTGCCAGAGCCACGTGTTTGGTAAGTTATCCACAGGCAAAGATAGCTTTGTCTAGCTTTTGATTTTCAGAGCTATTAGCATTATGCATGATTACTATAAAATGAGAAGTAATTGAGCATGTTTCTCTACTACAAAATGAGGCCTTGCTTGAGTTTTTTCTTGCCTATCAAGTACCCTGTGTAATGCTTCTAGTTAAACACAGGAACAGGGCCCTTAATAAGTAAATCTCTCAGAATTTTGTTCCTTTAAAAAATGGCTGTGAATTGTACTTCAAAGGTTGGCCAAAAATGTGGTTGGCACAGAAGCACTAAATTTTATGGGAGTTCTGTGAGGTTTTTCGTGGTTTTTCCTCATTGCTTCAGGTAGGAACTGTTTAACATTCTGATGAGCGCGTGTGCGTTATTAGTCTACTCCCAGCTTCACAGCACAAAATGCATCTGACTTATTCTGACATCTCACCACCCCTTCTTCCCTCCTCCCACCATGCAAAGAAAATATCTTGAAACTGTATTTTCAGCTGGCTGTGATCTGGGCTCATTTGCTTGTTGAGAAAAGTCTACTTTGGTTGCTATAAGAGACTGCATTTTATACATAGTATTGGTCTCACTTTACTGCATATACAGGGATCTTGGATCAGCGAGGAGCTTGCCTCTGTGACCTCCTAAGGAAATGTGAAATCTGCCACTTTGGCATTTTTGCAGCTGTGCAATCAAAAATAATTTGTTGACTCAGTGATGGAAAAGGTGAATTGCTTTTGGTTGCAGGGATAGTGTAGGGGCAGAAACATAGCCTTTCTCTCTTTTTAAAGAAAATTCCTGTTAAAGTTATTTAATATCTCAGATATATAGACAAGTACAAAAAGTGATGTAACACATTCCCTCTCCCTGTCAGTGTGCAGCCTATTGTTCATTGCACTTTCTCTTCTCACTAGCCCTCTTTTTCTTCGTGTCCTTTTCGCCCTCTACCAAGTATATAATTTGTTTCATTTACTATCTTGATGCCATTAAAATGTAAGTTCCACGAAGGCAGAAATTTCTGACTTCTTGGTTCCCTGCTGCATCCTTATTAACCAGCGTCTGACATTGTTTTCAGTATTTTCGTATTTCTCAATACTGATTGATTAAATGAGTTTTTCCTAGTTTGCTTCTTTATATGAAGTCGAATGCTGTTTGGGGTTCTCTTCACAACTGTATACCTTCCCTCAAATCAAATCTCCCTTCTTTCCTACCTCCCCAGAAGTGATCAGTATTGTGAATTTGGTGTTGATCATTTTATGCCTGTTTTTATATCTTGGGACACATTTCTGTGCGCCCATTGACCAGTATGTAGAATTGTCTTCAGGTGTTTGGGTTATTTATATAAACACTGATATGATCTTTTTGGCTGAACGTTGAACTACATGCAGAACTAGGGGGCAGGCTGAGGGGTGGGGTGCAAACTCAGGTAAGTCCTAGTGTGACTAGTAAGCAGAACTCTTCCAAACACTCTTCCATGAAGACTTTCCATGTGCCTTGAATAAAGACGAAACAGACGATGTACCAGATAGCAGTTAAGCTTTAACATCAGACACTGAACCTGTCTTGGTTTTCTCAGTTTAGTTTAAGAACTAGATGCACTTAATGTGTCTGTGCCAGAAAATTGGCCATTTGCCGTTTTCTCCAAGTAAACAGGTCCTAATGGTCCAATCAAGAAGCCTGATTAATGAAGTTTAAGTGACCTGCTATTCTCAGTAAAACTTTTTTCCTTCCTCTAGTTGAGAAGAGAGAAGATTGACCTTGAAAATACTTTGGAACAAGAACAAGAAGCACTAGTTAATCGTCTCTGGAAAAGAATGGATAAACTTGAAGCTGAAAAGCGGTTTGTGTTAGTCTTGCTGTTTAATACCAGTGTGTGTGTGTGGCTAGGGTGCTGTTCTGGGTGTGGCTGTGTAACAGTGGGATGTTTAATTCCTTGGTTGATGCATGTCATTTAATTTGTCAAATGAAAAAAAAGTTGAAAGCTTTCTGACCTCTTTTCATGTTGGTCACCTCTTTATACTTCTTTCGTATTGTCCCAGTAGAATTTATTGCCATTTGGTTCTCAAAGGCCATGAAGAAATTAGCCAAGGTGCTATTGTTTACCTTTAACTTGTTCTGAAGGATGGTTGTAGTTTCAACTTTTTTACCCAATTGAACTGGCTTCCCCAGTTCTTTTCTCAAGTGCATAGCTTATGTACTCTGTGCCGTTAGTTATTACACACCTTTAAAATGGACTTCATTAGGAAGGCTGAGATTTTGATAGAAGAATTATCATCTAATAGTTTTTTTAACACTTGCTGTAAAGAAATGCTTGAACATATTTAAGATTAGGATTCTTTGCACTAAATGTATGTACATGGATGTGAAATGTCATTCAACAGCAAGCTTTTCTTGAACCCCTCTATGCAAGATACTGTCAGGTCCTTATTTCTAAGTGTTGCATACTTCGGGGTGGCTGGAGCAGGGCTTGAAGAACGGTGAGGAGTTCTGTATGCAGGGGGTGTGGGCATGGATGGGTGTAGAAAGGAAGTTTCTTGAAAATGTTCATTAATCTACTTTGCCAGGAACTTTTGTTTGCTAACCAAAGTCCTTTTGCTCTAAGTGTTGGGTTTGGATGAACATCCATAAATCATTTTGTGTTCATCTCAAGATCTGCAAAATAGAAACATACCACAGGTGTTAAGAAGAGTGAAAATAGAGGTACTGTGTGTCTATAGGGAAGTAGTTAAAGCTGTAGTTGAACAGCTGTGTTTTGCATTATTGTAGTGGTACCAATAAATGGAATTAGAAATTATTTAACATAATAAATGTTGTAAGGACCACAACAACATTTAACATACTAGTTCACTCAACAAAGGCAGGCCTAATTCACAATTGGCAAACCTAAAGGTAAAAGTTAAAAACAAAACCAAACCAAAAATACCAGCATCCTATAAAAGGGAACATGGAGATCTGTTGCCATTCAGTCTTTCTTCAGGGACGCAGTTGAGGTCATATATGTGTATGTATACCAAATTATTGCAGATTATTGGGTTGAGCAATATGAAATTGACATTTTGTAAGTCAAAAGCTGTTGAATATAATAAATAAGCATTTTATGTGCTTCAAACTAATAATTGGTGGAGAAGGTGGAACTACCTTCTCCCAATAATTAACCTAATAATTTTTTTGTTTTTAATTTTTTGCCTTAGCTATGGCCAGAAGCAAAGGGCCTCTCAGCCAGTTTGCCATGCTCTCAGGATTGGTTTTTCAGAAGGGAATTTTATAAGTCGAGTCTCTATGTTACGCCAAAGTCCACAGAGATTCATAGTACATAAATTTCATAAATTCAATTAATTTATAAAATTAATAAATTTCAATTAATTTCAATCAGTTCATAAATTTCAATTAAAAGAATTGAGAGTGAAATTCCTTTAGTCTCTCCATATCCTTCACCAACATGTCAAACATTTCAGTGAGCAGATAACTGAATGCCTTCTGTATGCCAGACAGACTATTTAGAAGCAAATGTTAGAGATTTTTTCCAGGGATGCTTAATTACCAGTGGCTTATTTAAGGGAAGAAAATGGAGGGTGGATCCTTCAGCTCTGCCTTTCGATCTGAATACCAGGTCAGGGTGACCAGAAGTTCATGTAAAACGGGCAGAGGAGATAAGCACCCCTGTGAATTCGTTCTGCAATTCATTCATTGCAGGGGCTTGCTGCTAAAACAAACACTCCGGCTAGTGTGCTGTTTTGTCTTTCAGAGGCAAACTGGTTTTCATTGTTGGAATTTTTCTTTTTTCCATAAAGAATCCTGCAGGAGAAATTAGACCAGCCCGTCTCAGCTCCCCCATCACCTAGAGAAATCTCCATGGAGATCGACTCTCCAGAAAACATGATGCGCCACATCCGGTTTTTAAAGAATGAAGTAGAGAGGCTGAAGAAGCAGCTGCGGGCTGCTCAGTTACAGCGTAAGTAACCTCTGGTGTCACTGGTCTTCTGTCTGCTACGTTAATCTACTTAACAAATACAGGGTTTTGCTGACTTTTGCTATTTAATGTGTATTAATCAAGGATTCTGACTTAATTGATTTGGGTGGGGTCTGGGCATCAGTATTTTCTAACCATAAACCTGAAAGAGAATGTAAAATGTATAGGTCACCTTTGGATCATTTGGGAACCACCTCTTCGGACTTTGATTGGAAGTCATCCTCAGTTGACTGTCTCTTAGACTAAATATTGCAGGGTGGCTGAAGAGAGGGGACGCGTAAGCTGTAGCCCCTAAGTCTTAGGGAGCTCTGTGTGAGAGAGGGTAAGAGCTGACTCCTGGGAGTAAGTCTACTCTTTTGCGATCAGGGGTGACAGTGTGCCAGCAGAGGGCACCCTAGGAGTGCCATCTCTCTGTGCCTGAGTCAGTAACACCCAGAGGTGTCGGACTTGGTTGGTACCTTCTCTATGTCTCTGGCTTCTCTGTTTTGTTGTTTGATTGTTTTTAAAAGAATAGTTTATTGATTTTTAGAGAGAGGACAGGAGAGGGAGAGAGAGAGAAACATCCATGTGAGAGCATAACAGTGATTGGCTGCCTCCTGCACGCCCGCTACCTGGGATGGAGCCTGAAACTGGGGTATGTGCCCTCACTGGGAACCAACCTTTCTGTGCACGGGAGGCCCAACCATCTAAGCCACAGCGGCCAGGGCTGGCTTCTCTATTAATTGCTGAACTGCCAGGAAGTCTTCCAGCCATCACTCCCGCTGAAGGACTTTCTTGACTGTAGATTATTGTTTAAGGATTCCCCCTGCTGATATCCCCAGATGTGAGAGGATTGCCATTTCCTTTGAAAAACAATGTTCCCTCTTAACTGATTATTTTTGAAGCCTTATGAATCCTCCGTTCTGCGAAGCTTTCTTTCCTATTATGAAGAAGAAAGGCAACTTGCTCTGACAGCCGCCCTTCTGGTTCTGGAAACAATAAGTTCTCCAAGGGGCCAATCTAATGCTTCCTGTAGAGCTAGCGAAAAATGCTGCACACGTGCATATTTGGGATGAAATAATTTAAATCATTTATATTAAAAGTGTGCTTTGTAAATATTTTCCCAGCATGCCTTCAATTAAAGAGACTTTTGTAACTGGATTAAACAGCAGGGTTTTGGTTATGTTGAAAACAGCGGAGGGATTTAGTGTTTAGTGTACATAATAGTGTTTATTAATTTTGATAGTTTTATTTGAATTTTTAAAATAAGGATAGTCAAGAGCTTTGATGTATTCTGTAAGGATGACGTCTTAGAAGTCATTGCATATTTATCATCAAAAGTCATTATTTGCTAAAATACCAGACCTTCGTAGAGTTGCTTAAAACGGACACTAACTTGATGAACTTGGAAATTGAATTAGGGTCAGTTTGTAGGAGAGAAATGGCCAATGTGGCATTCAGCACCTTCCTTAAGTTTGGAATGGGCTGGAAATACAGAGCAGTAAGCTGCAGAACTCTCTCTTAGATGTGATCGTGGCCACTCTGAATGTGTAGCTAGTTTTCAGAATAGAGAAGTAGATATTACCTTTTCTTTTGAGATTTCACTTTTCCCAAATTCATGGCCAAGATAGAGAAAAGGAAGAAGCAGGAAGATGGGTAGACACTGAGTTTTGTGTGGAGGTTATTTTGGTTACTTAGTAACAGCAGATTCTGTCTGAGGTAAACCAGAAAAGGAACGGAAGGCCCTGTGATGCCGTTTATTAGAATGGTGCCGGGGTGTGCCAGAATCCAGCCCAGAATAACCTCAGGACGTGGGCTTGCCATCCAGGGACTCTGCAGGAGATTCTAGAGCCTCGTGAAGATGTGTGTTCTGCATTTCAGGTTCCTGGAAAAGAGAATCCAACTCGCTGAGCCTGGCTCCAGTCAAGGCCGTAGTAGAGACCTTGACCCACAGGAGTGGGCAATACTAGGTTTACAACTATTATACAAATAAATAAACAACAACACAGTAATAAACTCCGTTTCACGTAATCACAGCTGTAAACCTACTGTTGCCACCTCTGTATGACACAGCTCCTGAGGATGGGGTGTTTGTCATACAGGATGCCATCCCAAGAGCTTGGCGTGCGTATCCAGGTCTTTACGTGCTGTCTGACTCAGAAAGCCTGGTCGTGAGACACACACACACACACACACACACACACACACTCAAATTATTCTTATTTGAAATACGGAAGCTGTTTACTATGTCAATTTCTATTTTTTAAAAAGAGTAGTAGCTACACCGAGCATGTTGTCGCACACCGGCTGCCGGCGCGCCTGCCCCACAGCGCAGCGTGGGTGCGCTCTCAGCCTGGTGGGCTCCCGTGGGTGACCGGCCACGCCGTGTCTGGAGGTGGGGGCAGCAGGATTGTTGCCCAGAGGGGAGCCCGTGGGCTGGGTCCGTTTCCCTGGCTGGGCCGCCTCCCCTCTGAACCCCAGCAACGCAGGGAGCCCTGGTAGCCGCTGAGCCCAGACTCAGCTGCCCCCCCACCCTTCCTCCACCCCGGGCACTTAAGCAAGGAAGGGGAGTGAAGATGCCCAGACTCCCAACGCTGATTTTTGTATTTTTTCCTAAATGCAGATCATTGGTAGACTTTGGTGCTTGGGGTAAACTTTAAATCCAGATTTAAAGTGTGGGCGAGGGGGAACCCGTCTTGGAACAGTCCTCGTCTGTGGCGAGGAGCCGGACCGCCAGCTTCTGGGCGGAGGGCTGTGCGAGGGCTCGACACGGCTTCACCCAGAGCCCTGCCTTTCAGACTCGGAGAAGATGGCGCAGTACCTGGAGGAGGAGCGGCACATGCGGGAGGAGAACCTGAGGCTGCAGAGGAAGCTGCAGAGGGAGATGGAGAGGCGAGAGGCCCTCTGCCGCCAGCTCTCCGAGAGCGAGTCCAGCCTGGAAATGGACGACGAGAGGTGTGCACGTGGCTGAGGAGCCGTGTTCTGGTTTTGGTTTTTTGTTTCTTTATTTTTTTTAAAGTCTACTAGAGGTCTCTCTTTACGTCCTGTTAGATGTGGAAGGAGAGGGCTTGAGCATTCACTTGTGATCACGCACACCACTGCATCCAAGTGGCTGCTGAGAAGGGGTAAATGAGGAAGACTGACCATTTTCCTTAAACCCAAAAAGATGGGGGGAAATTCCCTTTCCAGAATTATTTGGTCCGGAGAGGTGTGGAGACGGGGTTAGGTGTAGAGAGGCAGAGTTCACATTTGTTGATGAATTTGTCTAATCCTGTGTTATGTCTGTTTAAAGTATGGGAGCATCTGAAGCCGTAGATACGGGTAAGCTGGCCATGGAATAGCCCGAGGAAACATATCCACAGGTTGAAAGGGTCAGCAGGAGACAGGAGGTGTTGAAAGCCCGAGGCCTTGCCTTAACGTACGCAGTAACTTTGGAGCCTTTTTGCAGTTACTTTTAGAAAATACTGCCGTGCATTTACCTGCTGAAGCGTATCATGGAACTTCCTGATTTCCCGCTGAGAAATGGGCTGAAATAAGAGTCATCCTTTGGTTAACTAGAGGAAGTGGTATCAGCACTTCTCTCTCATCCAGCCTTTCCTCCCCCTCCCCTCTTCCTCTTTCCACCCCACCTCTGTACTTGGGAGTAAGGTGATTGCTGAGATAAGCAACACATCCAACTTGGAAAAACTGTTTAGTCAGCAGAGAAACCCTGGAGTTGGGGAATTAGCCTGTGTCAGAACCAGATCATTTCTGCAAGGAAATGTGTCTGCATCAGGGGCTCCCCGGCCTTACATGGGGTATCGCAGTGTGGGAGGTGAGACTGAGCTTCCCCAGGGGCCCCTCTATCAGGACCGAGTAGCCAGTGTCTGAGACCAGGGTCCGCTAGTGCTGTGATGAGTTGTGCAGGCTGTGGCTGTCTGAATACATTGCTTGAGAACACAGGGGCACTATCACCACAGAGGCACTCTGTTCTTATTTCTGTTACTGAGCCGATCCAGAGGGCTCACAAGGCTTTCGACCAATTGGCTGTGGCCAGTGGTATGATCATTTCAGAAAGTCCGAGATTTTCTGCAATGAAGGTCTGTAATTTTATAATTTAAAAATACTGTAAAAGCAGAGTAATGGGTCATCCTATTTACAATATCTGTATATATACTTCCTCGTTTGGAAAGAATAAAGAATATTCTTTTTCAAAAGTTTGCATCATTAAACTATCATTCTTAAGTCCGAATTTCATTGATTTCTTTCTGACTGTCCCATTCTCTCTGAAATCCTTATCCTCTGAAAACCATTTGGCTAAAAAAAGACATCAACCCAAGTGCTAAATACCTATTAACTACTTCATTAACAACCTTAAGACACAGAGCAGACTGTCTGTTAACACACAGGGTACCCTGTGCTTGATCTTGAGTCACATGCGCTCTGGAATTTCTTCCAACTATGGTGACAGTGCTAAAGCTACTTCAGGCTCCCAGATAAACATTTTCACCCAGAACTGGTATTCAGGATTCAGGCCAGGTTTGCTTTATCTTTTATACGTCAGATTATTTCAGGCAGGGTACAGCTTCCTAATAAAGATGTCTCCTCTCCCTACTGGAAATGCCACATTTGGGAGAGAGAAAATAGTCACTTCAGATGTCCACAAGTGTGTTTATTCCTTAAAAACCTTAAAAACGTAGCCACTCACTGGGTGGTAGAATATAAGAAGTCCAGCCCGGTGCCACCGTGGTGGCTGCTCTGGAGAGTAGAGGAAGAATCAGTGGCGGGGTACCTAGGTGAGAGATGCACGTCAAATTCAGGAGCCTGGTTTTCTTCCAGCCGAATAAACCAGCGCAGAAAGGACAGTGAAGTTCCCCTCGTGAACTGATTATCAGGGCTGAGATCTTCCCCAGCGTGCAGATCTCAGCCTGTTCCTTCCTTTGGCCATAAGGCCTCTGGAGGATAGCTTACTGGGAAGTCTCAGGCAGACATTTCTCCTCATCAGCCCTCTTTTAAGGGTCTTTTCTCATGTTCTAAAGTGTGGCTTTGTCAAGGAAGGCTTGACTTGCAAATGATTGACATCCACTTCACAGGAAGACATGTCTTTAAGCTTTAATTTGATCACATAAACCTCAGAGGGCTTGTTCAGTTTTGTTTCAAATAACAATTTAAATGTTGGACGTGTCTGTAATTCTTGGGACAGTGTAAATGAATGTCCACATAGCTCTGTGTGAGGGAGAGAAGCCCGGTCCTCTCTGTTGTGTGGTGCAGCTCCGTCCCCAGGTCCCCATCCTGAGCTAGGACACTAGGACATCCAGAGAGAGGTTTGCTGAGCAGCGAGCAGTGGGAGTCCATTTCATACATGTCTCCCAGGTACAGCATCGCTCTCTACACATTCAGGAGTTGGACCTTGAGATGTGAGCCCCAGGCATTTTCTCATCGGGGCTCTCTTAAGAACTGTTGAAATGCAGGTGGTCCTGATCTTCTCCCTCTTCCTCTTAGGTGTTTTAACGAGATGTCTGCACAAGGATTGAGACCTCGCACTGTGTCCAGCCCGATCCCTTACACTCCTTCTCCAAGCTCAAGCAGGCCTATATCACCTGGTGAGTACGTGTGCTCGCTCCTCTGGGACTGGTTTCTGGCATCCTGAATACGTTCCCTTCTAGCATATAAACGTGTAAACAGAGAGAGGGGTGATGTGTTTTTGAGAAACATAAAAACAAATCACTATAAAGACTGAGTTTTAGCTAATCATTTTTAAGCCTGAATGTTATAGTGCCAACTGGTGTGTTTCTTTAGGGTTTTTTTGTTTTGTTTTGTTTTGTTTTAACCTAAAAGGAACTTAACTCCCCAAACTGTTTTTAAAAGCCTGTCTTTGACTCTGATTTTTAGTGCCGATGCATTGACACAACCATGGGTAGATTTTTAAGATGCATCATAGCTTGTCTTTTATGGGTTCTTTCATTATATTTTACCTATATTATCTCATTTTTATTCGCCAAAGAATTAACGTAGGCATCATTTTTCCCATATTAAAATTGAGGAAGCGGTCATTCCAAAGCTGCTGGTCACATGGCCAGGGGAAGTGGTGGGGAAAGGCATGTCTTGTTGCAAAGCCTATGTTCTTATATCCTGATATTTTCAGTGATCGTGAGTGGGACTAGGGCGTCGTAGCCAGGCCATGCTTCTGGCTTTGCTCCTCAGAAGCCTCTCCGTCAAAGGCGTGCTTGCCTTTATCTGACCCCAAAAACTCTCTCCCTGGGGTCTCTGGCTCCAGTACCAGCACAGCATGGGGCTGTCAGGCCGGGAGGGCAAGTCAGTGATCCAGCCAGAAAGAAAGAGCAGGGTGGGCGGTTGGTGAGTGGAGTGGAGGGAGGAGGAAAGAGAAGGTAGCAGGCCAAAGATCGAGTCTTGTCACTGAAGCGAAGAGACTGATTTTTCTTGAGCTTGCTGGTAAACAGATTTTAAATGGGTGTGTGTGTGTGTGTGTGTGTGTGTGTGTGTGTGTGTGTGTGTAGTGGGGAAAAGTGGAGAAGCTGTTTCACAGCAGAACAAAGTGAACTGACTGATTGGAAGGGTGGCGACAATAAAGGTTTTGTGGTAAGTAAAAGAGCCTAGTGTTAGGGTGACATCTCATATTTATTGTCTGTTAAAATAGTTGAAAACGAGGGATGCCTTCAGGTTGGTAAAGGGGAAATGCTGCAGTAATGCAGGGAGCCAGAGATAAAGTGTGAGGTAGAAATGGCTTGGTTTTGTGAGTTTAGGATCCAGCCAAGCTCCATGGTCCTGTTATTTATTTATTTATTTTTTTAAAGAGATGAAATCCAGAGAAAGTCCTACAGCCAAGCATGGCAGCATTTGTCCACTCAGGGCCAGTGTGCTATCCCTGGCATCCAGCAGCATAAAGAGGGGCTGTTTGCAAACCAAACGACTCTCTGTCTTGATCTATGTCATGGTCATCACCCATGTTCTTGCCCAAAGGATGTTCCTGGAACTGTTTCTCCTACTTTCCAGTGGCATTTAAGTCTCTCCCAAAGCTTCCCTTCTTAGCTGCCTCTCAGTTTTCCCCAAATAGCATGTGGGTTTCGTTACCATGATACAGGCCTTTTCTGCTTTCTGATTTATTGACTTAAAAAGGGAAGGCATAAGTTAGGAAGAAGCCTTTATGGTTGATGGGTGATGCTAATTCATATTATGTGTAGTTTAATGTTCTAACTATTTAAACCTAAAGAAATCTTTAGAGGCATGTAGTTTCCAGTTCATTAAATATAGTGTTGTGGTCATTGAAAAAAAAGTCAGACCTTTGGCAATATTAACTTCTATTATAACAAATATTCTGTAAGAAGGTCTTACTCCATTTTCATAATTGTGACTTTCATCGCACCCTGTCCTTGTAGCGTGGGGCTTGCTTGTATAGATAGGCTATTTGGTTTTCCCTTAAACTACGTAATAAGTAATATCTAGATTTTTTTTCTCCTTTCAGCCAGGCTAATGAGAACATTCATACCCTATTTAAGTTCTATAATAGCACCAAAGTAGATTTTTATCTCCTATTTGGCAGCAGTATTACTCCTATTCTAGTCCGTTCCAGTCCTATGTATGGTGCATCGGCAAAACCTGAATTTCACTTCATTTTTTGTTGGAAGAGTTTGTGGTTCTCAGAAATAAGAATATCTAATCACTTCCTGAGTGGAATGATGCTGTTCCTCTAGTTTTTATTTCCATTTTAAGCACTTTGGTTCTTCTCCCTCCCTTAGCATTTGATATTGGCTAATCATGCATTTTTATCAACTTTTTGAGATATTTGAATCCTGTTTCACAATTTTAAAAATAAATTTCTTAGGACTTGGGAAAGATCCTCTTATTCATTATATGTGGACTTGTATATGTAGATTATCCATGGGGAAGTATTACTTTTCAATAATTATTTTTCGGGTCATCCATTATTTTATGCAACCTAAGAAAGAGACATTTCCAATTAGTATATTTTAATGTGCCTACATCAGAGATGAAGAATAACGAAGTTTCGAAAAAGGTATGCACCCCACTAGCAACATGCACACCCACTGCCTAAACCATGGTTTCTAATTCCATTCTCCAGTGGAAAGAACTAGGGCTCCTTGGAGAAATGGATGTTTGTAGGGCTGGGGCAGGGGATATACAAGGTGAACCTGGAAAAACCTGGTAACAGAAAAATTTCAATAATTTGCATAGATACTCGACCCTCAGGAGATGGAAGTAACTTCCCACTCTTTAAGTGTGGGCTGAGCATTAGGGACTTCCAAAAATGCAGTGTGGAAAGGGAGAAAAAAGGAGTAACTTTGCAATGGGGAAGCTTGACAAACACTGCATTGGCCAGGCGATCAAGGTCAACATCGACAATGGCACGTCATGTTGGTGCTATGTGCCCTTGATATGCTGCGTGCCTCTGTGGTCTTTCTCCCCAGAACCCAGAACCTCAGTCTACCCATGTGGTAAACATCAGGCACATCCCAATCGAGGGACAGTCTGTTTAAGAATATCTGATCCTCAGCGGTTGAGCGTCGACCTAGGATCCAGGTGATGGGGGTTCGATTCCCTGTCAGGGCACATGCCCGGGTTGCGGGCTCCATCCCCAGTTGCAGGCATGCAGGAGGCAGCCGATCAATGACTCTCTCATCATTGATGTTTCTATTTCTCTCTCTCTCCCTCTCCTTTCCTCTCTCTGAAATCAATAAAGATATATTTTTTGGAAAAAAACAACCTGATCAATACACCTCAGAAGTGACAAGGTCATCAAAAACAAGGAAATTTGAGGAACTGTCTCAGCCAAGAAGTGCCTTAGGTGACAACACCTAAATATAATGTGGTATTCTAAATGGGATCCTGGAACAGGAAAAGGGCATTAGTTAGAAACCTCAGGATATACAAATAAAGTATGGACCTGAGTTGAATAATGTATCAGTATTAGTTTATCAGTTGTGATGAATGTACCGTATATTAATATATAAGATGTTAGTAATAGGATTCTGAGTGTGGGGTATACAGGAACTCTATCTTACTAGTGTTGCCACTTTTCTGTAGACCTAAAATGATTCTAAAATTAGAAACATATTTTACAAAAGCCTACGGAAGTTAGATGAGAGCACCTAGTCATAGAAGAGAGAGGGTACTGAGAAAAGCCTCCCGTCTGATCCTGAAGCAACTCTAATATATAGAGGTTAAGTATATAGAGGCAGGGAAAGAAGATTGGAAAGTGAAAGGAAAGTTAGTATGTTACTGAAGTTAAGACAAAGCATTTCAAGGAGGAGTGGTCAGCTCCATGAGATGTTGCTCCAAAGTCAAGTAAAATCAGGAGTGGTGGTAATTGCCGCCGGCAACAGGCAGACACTGCTGACCTTAGAAAGAGCCGTCTTGGTGGAGTGGTGGCGAGGGAGCCAGGTCAGCGAGAGTTACCGAGGAAATCATATCTGGATTGTATGAATTTTTACAAAGACAGTGTTTCCATGTATGACTTGTGTAACTAAAAAAAAAAGGTGTCTGCCTTTAGTTTATTTATACTTTTTTTTTCTTTAGCAAACATATATCACAGAAAATTTGGGGGCAATCAGAAGGGTATAGAGAAGTGGAAATAAAATCATCCAGAATCCTTTTATCCAAAAGTGGTGTTAACGTTTTAGTTTTCAAGTGGCTCCTCTCTCTACCCCTACTTCTTGCAGTTTTCCTTTAGGAAGTTGGTTTTATATGGATTATACATTTTTGTATCTTGTTTCATTTTGCTTAGTGGTGGGGTTTTTTTGTGTTTTTGTTTTGTCATGAATTGCTTTTAATTAATTATCTTCTAAATTTGCAGCCTTGCACTTGTGGACAATGAAGTCAAGATTTTTACTTTAATTAATGCATTTCTGTATCAGAGCGAGAGAAATTTATTCCAGCAATAGCTTCATGAAGCCATAGTATTCTATTTAAGTAGGTTGGTGTTTGGGGGTTGACGGTTTCAACCCAGTTTGGTCGTCTTTTGGATTTGTATTCTTTATTATGTTCCTGGGTCAGAGGGTCAGATGCATGATGATTAGGACTTAATGGAAAACAAAGGTTAGTAAGACACCGTCTCTGGCCTCTCCGAGCTTGTAATCAACCCCAGGGTCTGGGAAGTGGGGGGGAAATATAAGAATAAGAAACTCTTAGTACAAGTCCAACTGAATTTTATATATTTTATATCCCTTAAAAAGTTTAGTAGTTAAACTGTAGTACACCTACTTCATGGACTACTACTCAGCAATAAAAATGAACTAACTTGACACATGCAATTAATTTGGATGGATTACAAGGGTGTTGTGATGAATGAAAAAAGCTAATCTCAAGGGTTCTATAATCTATGATGCAACCCTTATTTCTGTAACATTCTCAACATAACAGAAATGCAGTGATGGAGAGCAGATTAGTCCTTGTCGGGTTAAGATTAAAGGAACTAACACAAAGGAGTTTCTTTGTGATGATGGAACAGTTCTGTGTCCTGATTGTGGAGAGTTACTCGAATTTGTACATGTGATGTAACTACATTGATCTGTACACATACATACACACACAAAGAACACAGTAAAAACAGGTGACATGCAAGCAGTCTGTACCTTGGTCGCCTGTATTAGAGCAGTGTCAGTTTCCTGGTTTTGATAATGTGCTGTGGCTATGTAAGATGTCATTCGGGGAAGCTGGGGCAAGAGTACATGAGAACTCTAGTATTTTTGCAGTTTCTTATGAATTATAAACTTTTAAAATATATTATAATCAATTAAAAAAACTAAGTAGTTTAAAATGAAGTTCAAACATCAGAGAACTACCAGCTTAGAGAGCTTTTGAGATGGGTCTTGAGGGAGGCCTTCATAAGCAGAAACTTTGAGCCTTTACTTGGTGCCAGGAATTCTCTGAGTATTTTGTGACATTAACTCATTTCATCTTCACAACAACCTTGTCACTACGATAATCTAATTTTACAGTTGAAGGATTAAAAGCCCATAGTCACTCAATACCAAGTGGCTGAACTCGAGTCTGAGATAACATGGCAGACTCTGTATCTGGCTCTTTGCCTCTTTAAGAAGACTGAGTGAGGTCCTGGTTGACAGGGGTGGGGGTAAGGGGGTGGAAGACTCAACTTAAGTCCTGTGGTGAAATGAAGGTATCCCAGGCCAAGGGCATGGTATGAACTGAGATGTGGGTGTCAGAATCAAGAGTGATAAATAAGGTCACTGGTTCTTAGCACCTGCTGACCTGGGACCCTGTTTCCCATAGACTCTGATTCATTTGATTTGGGTTGGTCAAGGGCTTTGAGATCCACTGACCATCAGGAGATAGTTTGGAACCAAATGCATAGGCCTTTATAATAGCCAGAGAAGATAATTTTTTTTTTTTTTTTAATTTAGGTGGACAATAGGGAGACTTTGAAGATTCTTGATTAGCAGTTTAACATAATAATAAATAACCATGTAATATTAGAAAATAGGCTATATCTTATTTTTGTTATTATGAATTGAACTCTCTGAGCTTCTCTATCTGGGAATAAGGATCCCCTTTCATAGCCTTTCTCTTAAATTTCATCACTTTCATAAGAAATAGGCTTAGGATTGTATATTCCCCAAAGCTCTTCAAAGAAAACCTCTTTTTCCCTTCTCCCAGCTGAACAAAGTCCTTGCCATACAAATAAACATTACAGTTTATGGCCACTTACCTCCCAAAGCCTTGTACTTTACCCCAGGCCTTTGTTTTGTAAATGTGAACCAAATATCCGCAATCAGAAATGGAAATATTTCAGAGAGAAAGCAGCGCTAATTGATAGTCAAAATAAGAAATGAAACGAACCCTTCATGTTAGATGTGGAGGGCACAGGCAATTCGGGGACAAGACAACTAAAGGTAGGCTTAGTGGCTGCATATCTCAGTCACAGAAGCCCAAAGACAATATGGGATAGCTTCCAAAACAGCTTCTTGTTTCTATGTAATTCAGAAAAAAGGTAAGTGGAGTTCACGTTGCTTGGCATCCAACAGCTGGTCTTAGGTACCCAGTGATTGACAATAGATACCTCTATCCAAACTCCCCACATTCCTCCTTTGTTTCCATTTTTATTGCATTCATTCATATGGAGCTTGCCCTGTGCTAGATAACCTGGTAGATGCTGGGAACGCAAAGATGTGAAGATAGCCACATTTACGCAGTGATAAATAAGTGGTGACCTGGACCACGGGACCATCGCCTCACTAGAAAAGTCCGTGGCTGCTTCAGCTGCACGTGGGTGATGACCACGTTAGAAATGTTGAAAAATACAGCTGTTGGGACCTCAACCCAGCAGTATCTGATAATGAGGAGAGGCGGGGCATGTGCATTTATAAAATACTTTGGAGATAATTCTCAGGTCCTAGATGAAGACTGTAGAATATTATAGTGCACTTGGGCTTGTTTCTTTCTTAAATATCAGTTTGTTTTGGGAACCACTGGCATATATAGGGCTTTTGTTTTCTTCATGGAATATGCTAAAGTTGCAAAGTTCTGTGGTGGTTTTTGTTTGCCTTATGGCTGCAACACACATGTGCACACACGCACACAGTGGTTTTGCCTCATATCTCCTGGCAGGGCCTGACTTTGTTTTTTAACAGATTTTAACTGCATAACACACAGGGTTGTATAGCATATCTCTAAAACGTATTCTTCTTGTATAATTGAAACTTTTGCCCATTGACTAGTTCCTTATCTCTTCCTTGTTCTTTGCGACTGGCTTATAACATCTTCACGGTTCATTCATGTCCTGTTTAACAAGATAGCATTTTCTTTTCAAAGGCTGAATAATACTTCACTGTACGTATATGCCACATTTTCTTCAGTCACTCACCTGTTGATGGACGTGGATCTTGGCTATTGTAAATAATGTTGCAGTGAGCATGGGGGCACAAATTTCTTTTCAATATCCTGATTTCAGTTCTTTGCATAAATACCCAGAAGTAGAATTGCTGGGTCGTGTGGTAATGCTGTCTTTAATTTTGGGCAGAACCTCCATATTGTTTTCCATAGTGGCTTCTCCAAAGGCTACATTCCTGCCAAGATGCACAATGGTTGTAACTTCTCCATATCCCTTGCAAACACTTACCTTTTTCTTTTTTTTATAATAGTCATCCTGACAGGTGTAAGGTGATACCTCATTCTGGTTTTGATTTGCACTTCCCTGATGACTAGTGATGTGGAACATCTTTCTCTATGCCTGTTGGTCATTTGTATGTTGTCTTTGGAGAAATGCCTAAGTCCTTTGACCTCTTTTTAATTGGGTTATTTATTTGTTATTGAGTTGTAGGAGTTCTTTATACAGTTTGGTACTAATCCCATACCTGGTACATGGTTTGTAAATATTTTCTCCCGTTCCATAGGTTACCATTTGTTAATTGTGTCCTTTGCGGAGCAGACGCTTTTTAGTTTGATGTCTGCTTTTGCTTTTGTGGCTCTGCTATTTGTACCATGTCTGAAAAGTCATAGCCAAGACCAATATCAGGAAGCTTTCCCCTGTGTTTTCTTCTAGGGGTTTTATAGTTCCAGGTGTTACATTCAAGTCTTTAACCCGTTTTGAGTTGATTTCTGTGTATAGTATAAGATAGTAGTCCAGTTGTATCCTTTTGCGTGTGGTAGATACTCAGTTTTTCAAACACTACTTGTTGAAGAGACTGCCCTTTCCCCATTGTGAATTCTCAGCACTTTTGTTGAAGGTCATTTGACCATGCATGGAATTATTTCTGGATGCTCTATTCTGTTCCAGGACTTGACTTTTACATCCCTTGTTATCCAGCAGGCCATTGAGTGAGCCCACCATGCTTCTCATCTGTTTTCATTTTTGTGGGTAACTGAAAACTTCTGCATTTTGAAGCTTCCTAGGCGGTTGATAACACCAGGTAATTTGAGTTTGAAATAATACTTACAATGTTGTTATATTTCAGGTCTTTCATATGCAAGTCACACAGTTGGTTTCACGCCACCAACTTCTCTGACAAGAGCCGGAATGTCTTACTACAATTCCCCGGGTCTTCATGTGCAGCATATGGGAGCATCTCACGGTATCACAGTAAGTCTCCATGGGCTGGGAAGCAGCACTTCACTCCAGATGGTGGTATCACTGGTCCTCCTTAGGAGACCAGGATCGATGCTCTTAGACATTCACCTTTCTTCCTCCCTCCCTCCATCAGTTCACCTTAAAAACTATAGAGACTTCCTGAAAGTTTGACATTGAATTCTGGTGTTGACACTAAACTCCATCCCTGAAACAAAATTTCAACTTTGCTTTCTTTGAAAAATAGCCCTTGTGAAGTGTAGTTTGAACTCTGGCCAAAACCTTGATTGAAGTCTGGCCAACTCCCTGCCATAACAAATTATTGTTAGTTGCCATAATGTCTAAAATATTTATTGTCTCCACCTTCATAGTTCACTGGCCCTCAGTATTCTTCCTGAAATTAACCTTGTTCCTAGTTTTACTCAGAATTTTTTCTCCTGAAATTAGAAGGAACCTTAAATGCATCTGGTTCAAACCTCACGCAGGAGATTTTTTTTTTCTTTAGAACTGGTTATTTCATTGACTAATAGAACAATTGGAAAGGTAGCTTAATAGGGGTTTGAGAACAGGAGAGCATTGAAGGTATTCCCAGTAAGGGAATCTTTAAAATAAGAAACTTATCCCAAAGCACGTAAGATCTTTCTGAAGCTGTTCTGCTAGTTTGATGGGCTCTATGTAAAAGCAAAACTGTTTTGGTTGAGCTTAAGCTTTCAGGATATTGAAAACTTTTTAGTGCTAGAAGGAACTTGGGACAGATTTAAGGGAGGATGTGACAGCTGTGTTTCAATTTCAGGACCATCTCATTGATAGGGGACAAGTCCATTAGTTTGGTCAATGCAAGTTACATAATGATTTTGCTTTTTCATAGGTGTAGGTGTAAACTCTATTTATGTTTCCATTACTCGTTTAGAAACCAATAGGGATAGATAAGGGAATTGCTGGTTTCTTATCTTTGATGGTCAGCATTTCACTGGCCTCAGCTCTGAGTCAGGCTGTGGTAGAAATGAGCTGTCTGTCCCTAAACTGACTACTGTTCCTGTCCTTTCTACAGAGGCCTTCACCACGGAGAAGCAACAGTCCTGACAAATTCAAACGGCCCACGCCACCTCCATCTCCCAACACACAGACCCCGGTCCAGCCGCCTCCGCCCCCACCCCCACCCCCCATGCAGCCCACGGTCCCCTCGGCAGCCACCACGCAGCCCACCCCTTCGCAACATTCGGTGCACCCCTCCTCCCAGCCTTAATGCATGTGCTTAGTCTGAATCTCATGTTGGGACTCGTACAGTGGAGCCGTCTACTCAATGCCAAAGGCTTCCTCCCCTGGCATATTTGGATCTGACTGATTTGCACTGAGGTTATCTAGGCTTCACTATTAATTGTTGTAAATGTTCGTTGGAGACGCAGCCAGTGTTGTGGGTTACAACACTAATCAGACGACCCTTTCCATCAGTGTTTTACTTGAATCGACACGTACGTCCATTCCCCGCCTGGAACATCTGCTATTCGATGTTTGGTAATTCAGCAGCAGTGTGCAGTTTTTTGCTTGGCCCCAGAGCTTCATTTTCCTGGCTTTTAGGTTTGTAAAATAAAAAGGGATAACTTTTTTATATTTTTTTTCCATGAATTTGCAGAAAATTACTGAGCTGTTCTTACTATCCCCCCATTGCCATGTTGTTTACCAAACATACCAATAATTCAGCACTACAGTTCAGACCTTTGGAGATCTAGCTTTCAGTGCAGAATGGGAAGTTAGATGCATCAGTGCCCAAGACAATACACTGTTCAATAGAGCTTTCTACAGATACGCTTTTTATAGGTTGTTTTCAGTGTATATCAACATCCATGTCTCTTGTAAAACAGTCAAAAGTGATGGATCACGTGGCTGTACCTTTCCCACCTATGCGGGATGGATAATTATTGTATATTAAAGTGTGATTCTTTCTTTGTCTTTAATGTTAATCTACCCAAACTGGCCCCCTCTCACATGAGTCCATAAATGTTGTCCTCCTACCGTGGTTGCGATGGCTGATTAGAGCGTGCTATTTGATTTCTGCTGCAGAAGGCAATGCGATTGTAACAAAAACGGCTATCTTCCCTTTGCGTTCTTTATTTGTGTTCCCCTGAAATAGAGTTGAACAAATATTTTAAAGGTGCGAAATTATTAGAAGATACTATTTGAAATGAACATTATAGAAATATCTTGGCATAATAGCCACACAGTACTTTATTGCTTGGCAGAAAGAGAAGAGGTGTAGAGGAAAGTAGCACATTAGTATTGATGACTGCTTATTTCACCCAGTATAAGCAAGTGCAGTGTGTACAAAGAAGTATATTCTGAATACATTATTCCCATTCATTTAGCACAAATAAATCGTTTGGTTTCACGTTGAGGTGGAACACTGTGAGTCACTCTTAATATGGCAACATCTTTATTTTTGCTTTTCAGCAGTTACTGTTTTGTACTTTGGTAGTAAAGTGATTTTTACCACCTGTGTTTGCATATTTATATATGCTGTGGATGAAAATAACTTACTAGAGAATGTATATTTTATGATGAGAATGTGTATCTGTTGGATATAATCAGAGGACTAAAAGTTAATTTATCAGTAATTTTTAAGAGTCCATGTTTTGTGACAACCATCTCTAATAGCTAGCTCTTTATCAAACACACTCCTAAAAATAAGGAACCATGACATTGTAGATATTTAATATTGTACAGTATAGAAACCTCCATTTTTGCCTTTGAATGCATATTTAAGAGTTACAGAAAGAAAAAAGTCTTGTCGGATAATAGTGTTTGACTAGCATTTTAAGAACTTGAGAGTAAAAGCAACAATAGGATTCCTCACCTCTTCCTGCTTCCATCCCCCTAAACCGAGAATGTCACTCCTCAATTGTTTGGAAGAAATTGTACATCTATATAAATTTTATTTATAATGTGTGTGTAATATACATAATCATAGAACAGTTCTCAAATAGGAGGAGAAGTTTGGCCTATTATTATTGAGGCTTTAGATTTTTAACATGATTAGACTGGGTCACGTGAAACCCGGGGATGTCACCAACAGCTCACTGTCCCTCCTGGTACATTGCCATTCCAAGGCATTCTGAGAGCAGGCAAACACTTGCCTTCATGGTACAGTTCTTGGTTTTTCTAATAGGAGAAATATGGTATATGTTTACAAGAATCTTCTACAAGGTTGTAGTCTTCAGTGCTGTTGGATTAGTGTCTTGCACTCAAACAAGGAAGTCCCTAATGGAATGATCTCCCCTCTGCTTCCTGTCAGTTTAGTTACCTCCTGAAAGCACAAAAGTCACAACATCGCCCTGTGGAGAATGACAGAGCACTTGGAGTGAGCAAACAGTTCCTGATCAATGCCTTTTAGAGACAAGGTTCTTGACATTCAGACTTCTGCCGAAATGTAGTGCTGGGTCCCCTGAACTAGTCATTTCATTTCAAAATAAAACACGGCTCCTTCAGACAGCACCTTTTCACCATAAATCTAACTTCCTCACCCAGCAGACCTTCAGAATTGATAGAACAAACACTACTACTTTGAATTGATGCCGTTACATGTCTTTTTAGTGTTTTATGACCCCGTGTGAAGCCTGCCGAGGCAGATTTCCCACCCCGAGCCTAGAGAGACCAGAGCCCCCTTCCCTCCCAGTGGGAAGCTGACTTACCTCAGCCGTTTCTCATGGGGGCTGAACATGGTTACTGCCATTCCTGTTGCCCACTTGCCTGGGGTTTCTTGGGACTGACTCCCTTAAGGCCTTTGTATAATCAGTAGCCATCCCGAAGACAGGCGGGAGCTCTAGTAGCTTCAGTAGCTTCATTTTCCTGTCTTGCTGAGAGACCCTTGGCTACCACTGTGCTGCTAATAGGATAAGTAATCCATTGCCCGGCTGCCATGCCTTTTACACGAAACCAAATTAACTTACCTAACCCCTGACACCTCTCTGGGCTCTGACCTGCTTTCTCTCAAGAGCATGCTGGCATTTTAGACAGAATTCTAGAAATTTGGCAGATGGTAGAAGTATTTAAGATTTCATTTACCTTGCTCCTTTGCTGATTGAAAGGAGCTTTAAATTCTGAGCTCCTGAGATACCACAACCATGGAATGAATGTGTGACCAGATGTGGCTTTGACACCAAGTGCTGCTGCCCCTTTGTAATTGGCTTCTGATTTGACCTGAAATAATTGATAATGTGAATTTTTGTTACCTGTTCAATTGTAGGAAAATAGAATATGTATCACACTTTGTTAGGTAGGCACGAACAACTTTTCCTGCACGAAGCCTTGCTTGTAGCGGGTGCCCAGTAAGACAAGAAAAAGCGTAGTAATTTGTGCTTTGAGAGCTCAACATCTTTATCTTAATCAGTACAGAAGAAATATCTCTGTAACTTGATCTTCTGTCTTAGTACTTGTCTTATAGGTAACTAACACTGAAGACTTTGTAGTGATGACTACCAAAGAAATACACAGTAAAACAACCTTTTATTTCCAAATTATTAAAGAGCCAGCTATTGACGCTGCTACATGAGTTCCATACTCAAGAGCCATTGTAAGAAATTAGGGGTTTTTAGGTTTTTTGTTTCTAGGTTTCTTTTTTTTTTCTCAATTAAAAAATAAATAAATAAAACATACACAGCTGTTAGCATAAAAGTATGGGGAGCATTTTCCAGAACGCTCAGCAGTTGTGGTTAACTGCCAAGCCCTGGTCGCCTCTCTTAGGCAATGGGAGGAATCCTATGTTCATGATAGCGTGGGTGCTGTGTGTGTGTGCACGTGTGCGTGTGTGCATTCATGCCTTAACTCGGGTTACTGCTCAACTTTAGTTCTTGACTTGGTCTGCACCGTCATCTAGATTGTATTGTACATCTCGATCTGAACTTAATCCTGGCGAAAACAAAGTTGCAGGCACAACAGTTCAAGAACGCATTCCTCCAGAAGAGTATTTGGTCAGGTTGACCCTGAGGCTGCTGTGGACTTTATTTGGAACTGAGCATGGAAAGCAAGAGTGGACTGTCAAATAGAAAGACATCAGCAAGGAAGAGAGGAGAGCCAAATGCTAGCGTGTCTTTTGCCTCTGGATATCCGTGCACTCTGTATGTTCATGATAGCTTGTCTACAACTTGACTAGGTTGGAGCTCTGGTAATAGTGGCAATCTTGACATTCTTGGTCAGAGTTTAGAGAGATGTAAGACTTCCAATTAATGTCTTATTTACTTTATGTTGATTAGTCTTTGATACATGTGCTGAATCAGAAACCTAAATAAAGATAATTTTTTAAAACGTACCTTGTGAGCCTTAAAATCTTATTTCTGGTCTTTGAGTCGGAAAATGAACAGTTTCCCTGTTGCTTTTTTTTTTTTTTTTAAAGGGTGTGAAACTTTTTTTTTTTTTATATCTTTATTGATTTCAGAGAGAGGAAAGGAGAGGGAGAGAGAGACAGAAACATCAATGATAGAATCATTGATCGAGCCCACAACCTGGGCATGTGCCCTGACCGGGAATCGAACCCCGATCGCCTGGATCCTAGGTTGATGCTCAACCGCTGAGCCACGCCCGGCCGGGCTCCCTGTTGCTTCTGATAGATATCTAACTCAGATTCTCAATACTGTACTAAAGGCTACCTTAGAAAGGTAAACTTAACAAGAGAGCACAAAAGGGGCTGGTATTGTTCTATTTCCTGCTCTTTTTGTTACTCTTCGCCCAAGGACATGCTTAAAGAGAGGGAGAGGGTGAGGGAGAGGGAGAGAAACCGATTGGTTGCCTTCCATATGCTCCCGACTGGCAGCCAAACCGGCAATTGCACCGGCAACCTCACTTGATGTTGAGCCAGCTGAGCCGCGCTGACAGGGCTTGTTCTGTTTCTTAATCAGGGCGCTGGTTACCTGAGTGGAGGTTTTGAAATTTCATTGAGCTATATGCTTATGATGTGTGCACTGTTCCTTATCTGGGTTATATTTCAATTAAAAACTATAAACCCAGGAGATTCTGAAAAAGAAAAAGTTACTCTCAATTCCCAAAATGTGGCATATAAACAAATCCATATTTTTTTCAGGCTTTGGACATTATATTTGGTATACTAGCTTTTCTTAACATTTCAGATCCATCTGTCTGGTTTCCTCTTTCTGCTTTTAGGACGCATGGCGTTTGAATCAATTCTAGATTTGGGTACCAGTTCTTCCACTAGGCCTTAACCTCTCGGAACTCAGGTTCCTCACCTACGTACCAAGGATGCTATATAGCTTGCTAAAATGGGAAAATTGAGACAGAAGCCTCTAGTACACTTCCTCACACACAATAAGACACAGACAAGTCCCTTCCACATTCATTCACTGGAGTGATTTTTATACCTGTTGGGCAGGGAGGGGCGGATGGCTCATCAGTTGCATTTAGTAAGGCCCCAGCAGTTAAGAGTCGACGTCCTGAGGGGGAGACACAGTACTTAGCAGGATCCTGTCTTGGGAGCATAGTCTTCAAGAACCCAGTTGTGATACCATTTTAGGAGTTCAAACTGTTGAACTCTAGGCCCCTTTCTATGTGAAAGTGCTAAGTAAATCTTGAGTGAGCCTTGACTTAAGCAAGATTCCATGTTAACTGTCAGTTAATGGAGTGAGTTTTAAATTTGGTTAGTCACGTGGTAAATTGAAATGACCAAAATCTCAAGATGCTTCTCCTGGGAGCTGGATTTTAGTTGCAACTTGATGCAAAACATTGACCAGGAAATGACCCTGGACGTCTGAATTCAAGTCAGTTTCATCGGCCAGCTTTAGTTTTCTGACCTGAGTAACGGAGATAGTCATTCTGATTCAGGTAGCTAGAAGAAAACAGGATTTACACAAAATGCTTTAACAAGAAGGTAAAGTTTAAGGTACATGTGCACTTTTTTTCCTTTTAATAACTTTAGAGGCTATGTGTCCGTCCACATTGTTCTAAAATTGAATCGGTTGGTTTAGAAAATGTTTTGTGTTTATGTGAAACTCGAAGTACGTTTGGGTTCTTGTAGTAACACATAGGCTATTTAAGAAAATTTTTGGAAATGCAATTGTATTCAGTCACTAATGTCTAATCCAGGCCCAAACTTTTAAACATTCTCTTTAGAAACAGAGGAGGAAGTCAGTGCGTGGTCGGTTAGGGTTTGTGTCTGATGTTTATATTGACATGAGGAATGTATTTCCTGTCCCTTAGATTTTTTTCTTTTACAGTTCACTCCTAATTCCACATTGCATTGAATGCTAATTGAACTAAATATATTTAGATCTTTTTCTAAAGATCTTATTTTTAATACCCTACTAATGACAGTGCAACTTCAAGGTTACTAATTATCCCAAAAAGAGATCTTAGTCATTGATCTAAATATTTCATTTTAAAAACAAAAGAGAAAAAGACCCAGCCCAGAAGTGAAACAGGTGATAGAATAAGCAGACAAAGATGTGAAAATAGTTGTTATAATCGTGTTTAAGAACTTGCTTTAAGTCTTTCGTTGATTTAGGCTTGTGCTCTTTAAATGTTTCCTAAGGGACTTTTAAAAGGCAACTCCAGAAATTCAAGTTAAGTCTCATCGACCTACTTTTCCCCACCCACAACCCACCCCCATCCCTTGGGGACAGCTCTGTCTGGATTGAACCGCTATTTGGAAATTATTAACCTCAGGAACTGGCTTACTACTCCTATTAGTCACTTTAATGTCGGGTTTGAAGCCTCAAGGTGTACGTTAGCCAGGTAGAAAGCGTCCAGTGAGTTCAAGTCTGGTCTAAGTCCAGTTTTCTGAGCTTCAGTTTCTTCACCTACAAAATAGGACTGAGAATGGGGTTATCAAGGTCCAATGAACATATTGTTACACTTTATAGAGAGTATTAGGGACTTCATATTGTAAATTCTTAACTATTTGCAATATAATTTCATTCATCCTACAAATACTTTTAAAACGCGAATTATGTCAGCCATTGTGACGGGCCTGGGAGAGCAGTGGAGGGCAAGCCTGCTACAGCCCCTCTCTTTTGGAGTTTTCAGTTTACAGCTGTGGTCAGCGTTGTGATTGTGGAAACAGTGCAGAGGATCCCCCAGCGCAAGAAGAGAAGAAAGGTCAGAGACGACTTCCAGAGGAAATGATCTCTAAGCAGATTCTTGAAGAACAGGTGGGAATTAAGTGAAAAGTGTTAGGGAAGAGGGAGCAGACAGCATGTGCAGAACCTGGAGGTAAGAGCATGGACCCAAGTGAAGACTGGGTTCTCTGAAGACAGGTTGAGACAAGGACATGGTGCAGGAAGCTTCCTTGAGAGGTGATTCCAGAAGGTGGAGTGAGACCAGTGAAGGTTGTGCTGATGAGCCTGTGGCAGCTGGAGCTCAGTCCCATGGGGTCTCCCCAAGGAACAATTTAGAAGGGGCCTCAGAATTGTCCCTCCAGAGGACAGGAACGCTGGGACTTGGATCCACCAACTCCTTCGCCTGTTGGTGGGAAGTGCCTGTGGGGAGAATGACCCCCACGTTCAGATTTTCTGAATTGTGCTTGAACTTCCATGAAGCCTGAGGCAGCAAAGCCGAGGCTTTGATGAGGGGTGCTGTGGGGTGCATGAGTGTTTGGTGAAATCCGGTGAGTCAAGGGGGTGTGATGCATTGTGCCAGGTCTGTTACAGGTGGGTGGCCCGGGCACTAACCTCTTTCCATCGTTTATTTGGTTTGGCCTGAAGTGTTCATGAAAAAACATTTTTCCCCAAGGGTGGAAAATTGTAACGTTTTATTTTCCTTTTTTTCTTCCTCCAGCTTTATTAAGAAATAATTGACATATGACATTGTGTAATTTTAATGTATGTAATGTAATGATCTGATATATGTATATATTGTGAAATGATTACCATGATAAGGTAATCACCTCACATAGTTATAGCTTATGAAAATTTTACTTAAAAATGGAGATTTTGATTTTTTTTAAAAATTCAGATTCTTTCCTGGCTAGCATGGCTCAGCGGTTGAGCATCGACCTAGGATCCAGGAGATGGAGGTTCGATTCCCGGTCAGGGCACATGCCTGGGTTGCAGGCTCAATCCCCAGTGATGGGGCATGCAGAAGCCAATCAGTGATTCTCTCATCATTGATATTTCTCTCTCCCTCCCTCTCTCTGAAATCAATAAAGATATAGTAAAAAAAAAAAAAATCAGATTCTTAATTTCTGTTGAAAAATAAGATTGCAACACGGCCTCACCCTGTCAAGCAGGGTGGTTACTCCACCCATCACACAAGTGATTAGAGTGTGGTTCCTGCAGGCTTTTGTTGAGTTTATGAACCACTAGCGTAGGGTATTTGCAGAATGAAGGAGGAATGACATGGCTAGAGATTGTAGATGTGTATTAGGAAGAGAAAAGGCAGAAGGAGAAGGGGCTGAGAGGTAAACATTGAAGCCCCGTTTGGAGCGAGGCCTGCATGGGAAGCTCCTAGCACAAGTCCAGCTAATCAGAAGAACATGACATGTCCATTCCCTAAATTAGGGGATGGATACCTGAGAGTTTGTTGTACTAGTCCCTACTTCTGTATGTTTAACATTTCCTTAATAAAAGTTTTAGAAATGGAGAGGAGGGCATCAAGAGATTTTAAGAATGAAAAGAAGAAGCGAGTCTTAGGAAGGACAGTGCTAGAGATGCCACCATTGAAAATTCTAATTTTTGTAAAAAGGCACCGGTGTTTTATACACCTTCAAAATGAGAAATACAGTGAGAAGTTGTTCAGAACTGAGCATACATTTAAGGGTTTATGAGTTGTTGACTCTGGGCAGCTGGATCGGAGTGACTGATGTCCTGGTGAAGTTAAACAAGAGAATGTTCTCTCCCTATTCCCTCTGTGTTGCCACATACACATTCCCACAGGTAACAGGTCTGGTGTGGTCAGCGCTTCCGTTTCACTTGGTAAAGGCCACTGATTGCTGCTGTTCCATGGGGTTCTAATTTTTAGTTGAGATGTAATGTTGTCATTACGTTTTGGGTTGACCTTATGAAACTTTGGGATCATAAGAGGGTTAAGGTGAATTCATGAGTCCCAAAGAAGGTACATCGGTAGTGAGGCTTCTGAAGAAACGGTCTATACTTAAGCAAATGTGGAGTGAGACCCCCATCAGTACACCTGAGTTTAAAATTGTGATTAGGGAGAGGAAATCATTGGGCTTTATTTTACTTTGACTTTTCAATCTCTTTGTGGAAATATGAGGTTCAACTGTTGGGCCTTTTCTCAGTGGTGGTTGTTCATGAATAAAAATTTAAAAAAATTTTAGCCCTGGGTGGTGTGGCTCAGTTGGTTGAGTGTCATCCCATGCACTGAAAAGTTGCCAGTTCAATTCTCAGTCAGGGCACATGCCCAGGTTGCAGGTTCGACCCCTGGCCGGGGTGTGTACGGGAGACAACCAATCGATGTTTCATATTTTAAAAAAAATTTAAATGGCCACATGGGTGTGAGAAGCACATTTCTGATACTCTGAGCTCCATCTCTAAAAGGATCATCACATATATAATCTTGGCTGTTAAACCAAATGGTTCAATAAAACTAACTGAATGTAGGGTGGGAAAACCTGTAATATTCTCTGCTCTCCTCCTAACTTCTTTACAAGGGTAAAATTTGTTCATTTGACACTGTTAGAGTTTAGGACAAGGACAATTGAGCCGTGGGACCAACACAAGTTTGATTAGATTCTCCTGGTGCCCAGATTTCCAGCCACCTTCACTCCCTAATCTGAGGAGCCCCGTCTTCAAATTTCATACCTTCATCTGAAAAGAGGTCCTTGATTTCCTTGGTCATCAGGAACTTCAGACCAGTTCTACGCAGCCATCAAGAGGAATGGGAATTGTAACAGCTTGGATGGGAAAAGAAGTGATTTCATTTGTAAAGCAATTAAACACCAAATGAATTTTTTTATGTATTACTTATTCTCTGTGTGCTTTAGGAAAACAAGTGCCTTAAACAAGTGGATTTAACAAGAGCCTCAGTTGTTAAATAAGTTTTATTACCGTTCAGACAAAGTGCAGGTTATTTATGGTATTGGCCCATTTTATGCATTGAGAGTTCTTTCAAGTGTTAGGGGAAAAAATACCCGCATTTCAAACTCAGAGCCAGGTTTGACCTGAAATACCTATGAGCCCACACCAAGTTACATCTCTTTGTTTTTGCATGATAAAGGAACTATCTATAAGCATTTCTGTCTCCGAAGGAAAGTCCAGCCTATGTACATAAGGCGGGTGCCAACACTCATCTTACCTCTGCAGGTTAATCAGTTTCTAAGAATTATATTGCCCCAAGATTTACCCTCTTGTCAAACCTGATTACAAGGAGACCAGAGTAAACAGTTCATTTGATAGGTGTGGCTTCTTTTGTTTTCTCTTCATCAAAACATGCTTTTGTTGTAGCTACTAATGTATTCAGAGCACAGGTGAGAGGATGGGCACTAGGCCATAAGTGCCTGATTTCAGATACTGGCTCTGACCCTGAGGTCCTCAGGTAGTGTGCGTTACTAGGAGTTCATTTTTCATCTTCCTCGTAGAGTGTGTGGAATAAATGTGTTACTATCTATAAAGCTCTTACAACAGGGACGTAGAGCTCAGGACATGTTAAGCCCTCAACATATGAGGGCTGCCACTATACAGTGGTGCCTCGGTTTTCCAACGTCTCTGTGGGTGAACATTTGGGGTTACGAACGCCATAAACCTGGAAACAAATGCTTCAGTTTTCGAACACGCCTCGGAAGTCGAAGATGCCACGTGGCTTCCGCTGAGGGCAGGACCCTGAGGCCCAGCTGTGGGCTGTGGATCCCTCGGTTTTCGAACATTTCAGAACTCAAACTGGCTTTCGGAACGGAGTACATTCCTGCAACCCTGGCTTTACAGCACCAGGCCTGTTCTGATGTTAGGTGTCAAATTAGCTTGTCACATCCCTAAGTTTTTCTTGTGCAATATGAAAGTGCAATTTTACGAAAAGACAATTACATTCTTCAAAACGGACATTTCTTGTTCTTGGCAGTAGTGGTGTGTGAATGTTGTGTCTTAAAGATGTCAGATTACCTTTCAGAATTTTTCTGTGTTTTATCTGATCGGATTTGGAGCACTGTACTCCTGCGCGTCTTCTTATCAAGTTCTCACCTTGGAAATGTGATGACATATCTGGCAGCCCGGAAACTGGGCAGAACGCTCCACCGCCTGCCTCTATCAGCCACACAACCTTCCTTCAACTTGCCCAGAAATTGAACCTGGGCCAAAATTGAACTGAGGGGGGAGGGGGAGGCACTGCACACACAACAGCTTGGTGACTGTTCTTTGTCACTTCCTCTAATACAGTAGTCCCCTGACATGTCCAAGCCAGTCTCATCTGTTTAAAAATACTCGGCTGATTAAGGACAGGAAGTTAGTTTCCTGATAAATATTATCAAGGACCAAAGGGCAGTTCCTTGGGTGCATGTAGCCAGTTGCTTTTATTTGGATGAACCTTCCTGCAAGAAGCGCGTCTCCCTTCCTCCAACAGCCGCAGCCACCTGGGGCCCTGTGGGTTTTGCTAAGAAACAACAGGAATGGGCTCCATCCTGGTTTAGCTGTATTATGGAGGGATGTTTGGAGGCTGGACTTCGAGGAACATTTCCTTCTGCTGCTCCAGGGACACTTGGCCAAAAGCCAAAGGGACCCAGAGCCCGCCCCTGGACCCCCCCAGCAGTGGGAGAGCTCTCCTCCGGAGTGCAGGGCGTAGCCCTGGGTTCCTAGAGCGCTGTGGTGAGGGAGGGCCTCCCGCCACCACCACTGGGGCTGGGGCTTGGGAACCTCGAAGCAGCTCCTGGGCTGGAGGGAAATGAAAAAGGGAGCCTTGGGCATGGAGCCCTAAGAGGGTGGGGCTGGGGAAAGGGGGTGTTTCTGCACCCCTGTGGAGGGAGGCGCCCTGGGGAACAAGGGGAGGCCTTGGGTATCTCAGAGAATGGGGCAGCCCCTCCGGCGCTTATTCTCAGGGACCTGGAGGCCAGCCAAGGAGCCATCTCGAATACCTCCCACCCCCTCCTCGGTCTTGGCTGAAGAAGCGAGGCAGCTGAAGGCACTGATGCGGTTCGCGTGTCCTGGCCGTCCTCAGGTGGAGCGGGCTCCCGATTCATCTAGGCCAGCCCTCTCCGCACGCTCGTCTCGCCTCAAGCCTTTCTTATTGCCCACGAGGCTGATGGGCACGTGGGGGCACAAGCGTTTCACCTCAGGAGCCCGCTTCTCAGGAATGTTTCCCAGGCTGTCGATGAGGATGGTGTCACCGTCGGGTGGGAGAGAGCCAGAGGCGACCATGGCCTTCCCGCCCTGCTGTGTCCACAGGGCCAGCTCCCCCTGCTTGCCCGCCCTCCGCCTCTGTGTCTAACATGCAGCTCTCAGAAGAGAGTAGGGACGGAGACCTCTACTGGTCCTTGCTGAAGGCAGTGAGGAGGCAGGTCTCCCACAGGCTCTCCCCCCACAGCCAGCAGCCTCTTTTGGGTGGCAGCCATGGCTGGGACTTCCTCCCGCCACCTTTAGCTGTGAGGCTGGTGCCAGAGGCAGAGATGCTGTTTTTCATTTCTTATACTCAATGGCAGTACTGGGCTGCAACGCTAAAGAAATAAACGTGAGAGATCTGCCTTCAGCAATAAAAATGGGCATGAGAGGCAAAGTATTCGAGTTTGTATAATATGTATGACATCGAAATAAACGGAATAGAAGGAATTTGCCAACATGAAGTAACTTGAGGTAAGACGACTTTTATTCTTTTTGGTGTGGAAGGTACTAGAAGTTCAAAAGTTACTCCCCTCCTGCACTACCACCATCTCTCAGTGCCTGAATTTTCCTTGTTGGCACTCTTTATAGGTTAAGAGCTGTGATGTGAAAGGCAGAAATTTTGTCCCTGGGAAGGACCCATTTCTCAGATTGCAGTGCGGTGTGTTGAAAAGTGCACAAACTGGGCACCTGGAGACAGTGTTTCAAGTCTCCCTTGGCCACTTGCTCACTCACTGTGGCCGTGGACCGGCATCTCTTGGCATCAAGAGCCTAGCCCTATGCCTGATACGCAGTGAGTGCCCACAAACTCCTTGTCTTTCTTTATCTTACTCACCCAAATTTCCTAAACCAGAAGTTTGGGCGGCATTCTGAACTTCTTGCAATCTCTCCCCACCCAGCTCTAGCCCAGGCACTAAATCTTGCCTATTTTACCTGCTAAATGCTTCTCAAGCCTGTTGGCCCTCTCCACTCGTGCCCCAAGGCAGTCCAGTCCTTATCACTCTCGGGCTGTTGTTGGAAATAGCATCCAGCTGCTTTTCTGGCCCTGGACCTGCTCCACTAACCTCATCTCCACACATCTTTCTAAAGGAATGCTGACTGCATCAAGAATAGAACCGTGAACCCCATCTTGCCTATAGGGTGAAGGGTTTAACATGATAAAAATAGCAAGCACTTGCATAGTTCTTACCCTTGTTCTTTTCGATGTTCCCCGCATGTTAACTCGATCCTTGCAATAACTTTATGTGAGGATGACTGTTACCATCTTCAGTTTACAGGTGAGGAAACTGAGGCACAGAGAGGTTAAATAACTTGGTTGGAGTTAAACTGCTGGGGAGGGATGAAGCTGACTATTAAAGATTTTTATGCATCCAGCTCACTCTCAATTTTATCTCTGGCCACTTCTGCCTTGTTGTTTATCTCCCAACAATGTAAACCACATGCAGCTTGCCCCACCTGTATCTGCCCCCCCCATCCCATACTTTCTCCTGTTAAAGGGTCTCCCTGGAATGCCTTTCCCTGCTGATTCCCTGGCAGATTTCTACCTCCCCTTTTAACTTGGGCCTGGCATCACCTCCTTCGTCAGTCAGTCCCCCCATCTGTGTTGCCCTTGTGCTCTGTGCACACCTCCGAATATCTGAGGGGCTGCTTTATGTCAGGAATGGGACAGGCAATGGAAACCAAGGTCTAGAAGTGGTCCTCGGGATCTTGTTCCTTTGGGAAAAAGGCAAAGAATCATTACAGGAAAGATAAGCTAAGGGCCCTTTGGGAGGACACATGCCGGTCAAGGAGTCCTGACCCCATTGTGGGGAAAGCCCTCCCACAGCAGGTAATGTTGAAACTAGAATCCACTGACGGGAAAAAAATTCACAGTGAGGAACTAGGGGAAGAAAAGTTTGCTAGGCAGAAGGAATGGCATTTGCAAACTCAGAGCCAAGACATGGTAGGTTTAGGGACACTGTTGAGTGTGTTCATCTATTTCTTTGTCTCTCCCAGTTGGCTGAGTTCTTGACGAATGTCAAATCCACAATGCCTGGCTCAAGGAAGTCTCCACAGAACTCAAACACTGGGATGTCTGGGCCCCTATCTCCTCATTTGCTAAGGGCCATGTTAGGAGACTGCTAAAGTCCTTTGGAATTTCTGAGAGTCTATGAATCACATTTAAGGAAAAGAAGCCAAGCAGAGGGCCTTAGTCTGAGAATTGCCTGAGAGTCCTGGACTAGTGCTGGACTAGTAGACACATCATTCTAGTGCCTGTTTCCTTTGTCACATGGCATTCCCAAATAAGGCCACATTCACAGGCTAAGACGTGCACATATCTTTTTGAGGGACACAGTTGAACCGACCATAGCTGATAAGTGGTGGAGCTATGGTGCCAAACTACTCCATAGTCATCTGCAGAGAGGGGTGTTTGGCCCCAGGGACCAGTGAAAATGACCCATTGGTAGTGCTAAGAGGACGCTTATTTATCCTTCAATTTTATCTTTAAAAAATTTCTATTTGTGTTATATGATGAACTTAATATATTTACAGTAGGATGTGACTATGTTCTATAAAGATACATCTATTCAGTGGATACTCACAAATATTAACTCATCAGAGTATTTAAAAAAATGTACCCTGTTCCTCTCACTCTCACCCATCTGTTAAACTGGTGGTTACTGGTTTATTACTTTTCTTTTTGACAATTGCTTCAGCCTCCCCAACCCCAGCAGTTAGTTGAAAAGGGTTTAGTTTGAAAAAAGGGCAGCCCAGCCAGCTGTGGCTCAGCGGTTGAGCATCGACCTAGGATCCAGGAGATCTGGGTTAGATTCCCTGTCAGGGCACATGCCCGGGTTGAGGGCTTGATCCCCAGTCGGGGGCGTGCAGGAGGCAGCTGATCAGTGACTCTCTCATCATGGATGTTTCTATCTCTCTCTCTCCCTCTCCCTTCCTCTCTCTAAAGTCAACAAAGATGTACTTTAAAAAGAAGGAAAAAAGGGCAGTTACCAGGCCTGAGCCAGGGCGACCCTAAGAATGACAAGCATTTGTTCCCTTCAATTTATACCTCTATATATTTCAGTAACTTTTATCGTATCATCAATTTTCTCTTAACACTTTGTACAGAGCCAGTGTTTAGTATAGTTTAGACCTAAAGACATGCTGTTAATGGTCCAAACAATCTGATGTCAGTTGCTGGGACAGTAGAGGCATAGACTTGGACTTTTTTGAAATCCAGCTTTTCAAAAGAGGAGGGCCTCTGCAAACCAGTCGCCTGGTCAGGATTACACTTCTGCTCTTCAGACCTCACTTCTCTAGGTCCCCGAGACCGACCTCCCTGCCCCCAACACACACAACCCACACATGTGCACACGCACCCTTCCAGGAATTGTTTAGGGATCTCTAAGGGAGGAACACTGATATGCTCACAAGCAAACAAATCTCAAAATACTGATAATGAAAATCCATTTGTTCCTGTATTTTAAAAATGGGGGAAGTCAATGAAAACAGAGCTAAAATGTATAAATTTGAGAAGATATTCAGATATCCATGAGAAAGCATTTCTCAGAAGAACAAAGAGCAGTATAGCATTAAATGAGTCGTGTCATTTTTCAAGAGAGTTAGAGTAAGGATGTTTTTGTTAGTTGAGTTGAATTCTCAGTGTTTGACGCAGGCTCTATTGATTGTGAAAGGGCTGACCCCGCCTCCCGGGGTATTTGAGCTCCCGCGTGGGCCTAAGTATAGTTTTGCCATAATTTATCCCACCTGTGTCTGTCAATTGCTTTCCACTTGCCTCCTCCCGTAATGGTCTGGCTCATGTTTCTTCATAAAGCTCTAGGCCAGTTATTAATAACAGCCCAGTGACTCTCCCGATCCACCTAAGAGCATGTGGTGTTTTCAGAAAAGACAGAGATCATCCCCTTGACTTTGGACTTCGCTTATTGAACCCCTGAACAGTAAGTTTTGGTTTTTAACAAGCATGGCATTTTAAAATGTTGATATAGGAGGAAAGTTTACCGTGACTCTTGTCTGTTTCAGGTAGAGAGAGAATAGTCTAAGTGAAAACTTAGAGTCACAAAGCCGATTTCCCCTCCCTGCCTTTCAGCACCTCTCCAATTTTTATAAGGCTGAACAGTAGATAAATTAATGAATTAGAATTCCATTCTTTCCGTTTCCTTCTAGCTGAATAAAGGCAGGGGGAGAAGCAAGGATTAATGAACCCTAAATTACTTGCACAAGCCTGTGGCTGTGCTCGACATCCCCACCTCCCCGTGTTTCCTCTCCAAACAGAGGACGCCCGTGATTTCAAAGAGAACTTTCCCGCGTGGCACGCATCGCAGGGGAGTGCTGGACAGGGGACTCGGGTCTTGTCATTTTTCCATGTGTGAGATTTGGACCAGAAAGGGCACCTGTCTTATTTCACGGATTCATCGCCTTCTTGTTATTTTAGCCAAAGGCTTTGTCTTTGAAGCCTTTCTTAATGCTTCTGAGAGTCCAGCAAAGTAGGTCACTGTGTTTTCTGTCTGGGAAGGAGGACCCTGATGCCCAGAACGGCTGGTGCCCGGCTTGGTCCCCATGAGCAGAGATGAAACCTGACTCTCCAGCCCTTCTTCAGGACTATAAACTGATAAGCTTTCTGCTTGGTTACTTATGTTCAGTTCCCTTGACCATGTGCGTCAGGCATCTAGATAAAATGTATAAGGGAGGCATTACAGTGAATTGGAAGGAGGCAGATGCCACCTGGTACTGAGCCCTGGCTTGGATCACTCACAGTCAGTGTGACCTTACACAAACACTCAACCTCTCTGAGCCTCAGTTTCCTTGTTTGTGAAATGACAGTCATCACCTGTTTTACAGGGTGTTTACTCAATGTATAGAAGTGGCCAACTATGGTAACATTATTTAAGAAATCCCTCATTTGGATTTTTCCTGAGACTTCTTTTTTTTGTAATTTAATTTTTAAATTCTTTTTATTTTAAAATTACAGTTGACGTACAATATTATATTAGTTTCAGGTGTACAACCCCATGATTAGACATTTATCTAACCTATGAAGGGATAACCCAGATAAATCTAGTACCTGAATCTTCTCAACCATCTCTCATTTGTTTCAAATTCAAACCTAGAAACTTCGATGTGAGATTTGATGGGAAACATTAACCTAAGCTGTGGAAACAATAATTAGCTTTTACTGTTTTTAATAACTTCATTTTCAGGATGGTGTAGGCCATGTGAGTGCTGAGGATGGGAGCATTGAAGGGTGGTGAATGGTTAGCAGTTCAGAACATTAGGCTACAGCTAAGAGCAGCGATGCTGGGGAACCTCGCAAAATAATTTCAAAGTGTAAGCTATTGTTTCATAAACTTATCTGCTTGACTATAATCAGCATTCTGAAAATTTTCTTTGGGTTATGGTTACAGAGAACTGGTTTGCCGCCTTGCTAGACTTGATTCTCTGTCTGGATGAGGCCGAAAGGAAGGTTGTCTCACAGAGTCCCTATAACTCAGGAGACAGGATGAGTTTTTTGTTTTTCTCTGTAAGCTTTCATTCTGCAAACTTTCATTTAATTCCCATTGTGTGCAAGACACAGTGCTAACTTAACAAGGGGTCCATAAGCTCTAAATGTAGAAGATAGAAGACATTTCATGATACAAGTCAAAGTGAGCTTATTTCATGATACATGAGAAGTACAGATAGGATACTGTAGATATTCCAACAGGGCTTCACACCCAAAATTATTTATAAAAAATGAGCATTTTGGTCAGACTTCCCCTTGGAAGTCCTACACTCTTGGAGAACGATTCAGTAATTTACAGGGGTCCTCCTGGGGATCACCTCCTGAGTAATGAGCTTGTAAGGCATAGAAGAACAACACCTTAAAGTAATACCTCATGTTCCCCCACTCCATTTTTTTTTTAATTGAGCACCTATTTTGTTCCAAGCTCTATGCTAAATGCTGGAAAAATAATTCTGCCTAAAAAAGAGGTCACAGACTTTCATTTAACTGGAAATGGTGTTCTCCAACCTAGCTATCTATCTTCTCAGCTAAACTTGACTCCAAATAACATTTAGCTTGTTGCAGATATCACACCTGTACCTCAATGGATAAAAAATCACCACCAATGAGTTTATGCAGAGGAGTGTGTGTTGCAGGCCAAGAAGAGAGCTCCAAAGATTTTGGCAAATGCTTTTTAGAACTCAAACATGTCCAGAGATTCTCTACTCTCTTCCACTCACCAACCCCAAACCTGTGATGACACTTGCTTGGATGTATGAATTCTGCAGACAAAAACCAAACACCCTCCATCCCACTTCTCAGGCCACAGAAAGGTGAGGGTTGGACAGCACTGCTGTGTTCGTGCTTCTTGTTGAAGCCTGGTGGGACCGGGGCCCAGCCAGGGCCTGGGCAATTCACCTGGCCCTGTAGGAGTGCGCCACAGCTGTGATTCATGGAGAGGGTTGGGAACTTGCCAGGGAGAAGTTTGAAAACATTTTTTTGTTTTGTTTTGTTAATTCTCGCCTGAGGATGTTTTTTCCATTGATTTTAGAGAGAACGGAAAGGAGGGAGAGAGAGAGAGAGGTCAATGTGAGAGAGAGACATCAATGAGCTGCCTCCCACATGCACCCCACGGCCAGGGATCAAACCTGCAACCCAGGCACGTACCCTTGACCAGGAATCCAACCTCGACCCTTCCATGCGCAGGCCGAGGCTCTAACCACTGGGCCACAACAGCCAGGGCAGAAGTATGAAAACAGTTTTATTATTTTGGTTCTAGAATATGTCTTAATGTTAAGTGCCCCATAACTGAGTAATTTGTGTCTTCTAAAGGGCAATGCCCAGTCTCCTATTTGGGCGCAGAATATAGTAGCGGGAAATCTCAGCCTTTGGGAGTCTTGGTAGCGGATAGCTAAGAGGAGATGTTTGTTCATGTGTAGAAAAATAGTTCATTTTAGGGCCAAAATATTTACTTAAAACATTTGAAGCATGGTCACAGATGGCTTGGGAAGGCCCAAACCGCGCAGGTGTTGAGAAAGAAAGCATGAGCAGTACAGATGAAGAGAAAAGGAGTAGAGTGGTTCCACAGGCATCTGGACCCCCACCCCTCTGGAGAATCAGGTTTCCCTCTCATCCATCTGATCACTCATCTCTCTCAGCTGTACTTGGGCTGCAAGGAAGCTGCTGACTTTCTGATTCTGCTGCTTCATCGTAACACCCACTGTTTAATCCAGTGTCAGGCAGCATGCGGGGCCCTTATCTTACATTTTCCCAGTCCTGAGATACTGCAATGACTAAGATTTGGGGCTAAACAGACCTCCGTTCAAATCCCCCGTCATCCCTGGTGTGTGATTTTGAATAGCGTTACTTAATTTCTCTGTAACAGGAGTGTTAATAACTTACCTCACAAAGTTTTATGAGATTAAAATCAAAGCATGTATAGGCCCATCTCTCCAACTAAGGAAACAGAAGAGTAATAACTCATCTCACAAGGTTTTATGAGATTAAAATCAAAGCACGTATGGGCCCTTCTGAACTGTAGTTATGAATACAATCCTTTCAACTCCCATGTAAGACAGGTATCACCTCTGTTCTGCAGATGAGGAAGCAGGGGAGGTTAAGTGCCTGGTCCAAGGCTCTCGAGCTAATACCAGCCAGAACCAGGATCTAAAACCAGTTCCATCTGGGCCTAAAACCTCCATTCTCTCCCCACTCCACCGACCATGTGTGACAAAGCCCAGGTTGTTCTTTTCAGTTGAAGTCCACTTGTCAAGTTCTGAGCCTCATGAGTCTGCCCAGCCAAGTTTTTTAAGCTTTCACTTATGACCTCCTTTATCATGGATTCTCTGTCTTAGATTGGCTTGAATCAAAGAAGCTGGGAGATGATGAAGGTAGAGTATCTCCAAATAGCCACATCTTAATAAATGCAGAATCCAATTTATCAGAAATTTTGAAAAATTGCTGAGGCAGTTATGACAGTAGCTCTGAAGAAAAGTAACTGTGTAACCTCAGACAATTTGCTATACTTCTCTGGGCCTCATGTGTCAGATGAGAAGTTTACAAAATTTTAAATGTTTTTTCCAGGGCCAACGGTTCTATAATATTTCAGAGTTTTCACTGCTGTTGTTTTTCTTAGCTGGACAAAGAAAAATTTCCTTGAAATCCTATTTTAATCAGGAAACAAGGTACACCAATCATGCCTGCAGTCGTTTAAGTGTAAAGCCATGTGCCATTTAACAGATTTTCATTCAAGCTTTCTCTATACTAGGCTCATATGATTGATGAATTAATTTCTCAGCTGTGCATTACATCTCCTTCCTCACATGACTCAGCTTTGGGAGAATCAAATGAAGCCTTAATTAGTTCAGAAAATGCATCTTGAACTCAAATTCTGAAAATTTACAGAACATAAAAAATCCACTTACCATTAAATAGGCCTGACTTTTCATTGAACTTCTGAATTACTCAAATGTTAGGAGTTCCTGCCTCCTGCCCTGCCACACCAGTGCCCATTTCTGAAGTCTTAAGGGGACAAATCTCTGTTATGCCATAGAAACGGTAGCCATCCCAACAGGACACGCCTAGCCTAAAACCCGTAGGGCTGGTGCCAAATTTTTGTTCCCTTCCAACAACTTGACTTGGTTTCCTAATTACAAGCAAAAAAAAAATCCACAGAAGTGAAAACATCAACAAGACATAATTACCATATGATTTCTCTAGTTTCTAAAAGATAACTTTATTGAATATAATGTTTATGGGAAAGAAACTTTTTTCCATATGGAGACAAATTGAAAGCACCCAACTTTGGGAATTTATTTTTAAAATATTTGCTGTGGAAAATAGACAATATAAAGGGGTGGGCAAAAGTAGGTTAAATTACCAGCCATCATTACCTAAAAGATAAATCATAAGTAAAGATACAAAACAATAATGATAATAATAAGACAAATAATACAAGTAAATAATACAATAATTAATAAAGAAATGATAATACAAAAATAATGTGTCCTCAGAATTGTAAACCTGCTTTTGCCCAACCCTTGTATATGTTTTTCTTGTTGTAATTGTCATTTGAACAAAATGAACTTTCAGTCTTCCAAGAAAGCTTCTACTTCCCATGCAGTTATTATGAGGCACTGGGGTCCCAGATAAGTAAGGCCATCCCCACTTTCTAGGAAGACAACAAATACCTGTGGAGTCCTACATGCAAACAACCATAAGACAGTGTAGTGAGCTGCAATACATTACAGACAAGCGAGCAATACATTTTTCCTGAGGAAGTCCAGATGGATCACAGAGGAGGTAACTTTGGGTTTCAAAGGATAAGTGGGTGACGGTTTTGTATGTTTAGGTGCTTAAAAAGAACCCCAAAAGAATGAGTCCTTCAAAGGGTACCACCTATGAGGTAATACGCTAAATGATAATTAATATTAATAGTCACCATCTCTTATTAAGTGTTTACTTGCTAGGCACAAGTATTATCTCATTTAATTCTCACACTACCCCAAGACGTACAGTTATTATTACCCCCATTTTATACATGTGCTGAGTGAGGCACAGAAGTTAATGTAACTTGTCCAAGGTCTCATGGCAAGTGGCAGATTTGAGTCAAACCCCATCTGTCTAATTCCAGACCCATCTCTCAACCACCATGTCCTAAAAGCATTCTCGTTATTTGTCTGTCCAGCTAATAATGTTAAGGCAGTCAGGGGGAGAAACTTGTCAGTCATAAGTTGATGAGTGGGTAATGAACTACTAATAAACAAGAATAAATCTGCAGATAGTAAAAGCTAATAAAAAATAGATGAAAAAAAACCCTGTATTTTCAGCTGACTGCTTGCTAGAGAATAACCTCCTAGTGCTGGTTTGTGAATGTCCCATTTACAAAAAGCAGATTGTTTGGATGCGAATAACTTAACAACTGCTGTTGTAAAGATATTCTGGCAAATTCAGGGTCATCAGTCCCAGGGAGTAACTGCAAGACCGTCCATCCCACTGTTCAACCAGCAGTTCCCTTTTGCAGAAAGGAGCCAGAACCAAAGAAAAAGAGTGGCCGTTAAGATGTGGATATTTCCATTTCAGTACAGTTTCCATTGTAATACAGATCTTTTCAAAAGTGACTTTTTATTGGAAAACATTAATAAATCCATGTAGTTGAAAGAGGGTGGCACCTGGGGACTGGAGTCCCAGGTGAGCAGTATCTAGGCTCCAACATAGAATACTGAGCAGCCTGGGAAGCTGGTCCATACCTGATCGTTCATAACATCGCCTGGCACACACTAGACCTTCAACAAAGGGTCATTATTACACTTTATTTAAGTGACCTATTAGCAAAAATGGACAGATTTCAATTATGTCTCATTTTTTAACATGTGTCTCTAGGGAACTTATGTCAATATTATCTTGACCATTAGATGTTGATGGAAACAAGAAGTAGGATTAGCACATTCTTGTCAAAAAAGAAAATATTTTTGAAATGTGACTCCTGTTTAAGACTATAAACTTGAATCCAATCAGAAGTGTTTATCTTTTGATTGAAAAACAGACTTTACAAAGTATGTTCTGTTCTTTGTCTTAACCAAGCATCCATGCCTAATAAGAGGAATAGGAGTTGAGAGAAACTGAGAAAGGGGTTATGTCTTAGAAGGAATAATTTTATATAATAGGGTGGTTTTTTTTTTTGTTTATTTGTTTTGCATGGGTTTTTGTGTGTGTTTTGTTTTGTTTTTGCCATAAAACAATAAATTGATTCCCAGGCTCTTCTGGAAATAGGAGGGGGAAAAGGTAGGTAGAGGCATACAAATGGGAGGGGAAATTATTTTGCAAACATTTGAAATTTCAACATGAAATATATTTGGCCCGAAACAACCTATGATGTCTTATATTAGAAATTGGGGGTGATATTATTTTAGCTATGGTTTTTAAATACTACAACTCAAGACACGACCACAATCTTGAAGTAGTCATACTACATATATATATGTTTCAGAAGTGTCCTTAACTTGTTAAAACTTTATTTATATTTTTGGTGTATATTTTATCTAATGACAAATCTTTTTTTCCTAAAAATTGCTGCTGTTAAATAGTTTGCCCCCAAAAGAATGTCCCTGCATTCCCAGAGGAAAAACCTTGATTACTGAGCTTCTAGCTAATATAAATCAAAGTGCTGTGAAACTCATCATTTTAACCCACAGTAGAATCCGCGCGTGTTTGTAAATTTGTGTCCTTTCAATGATTTAGATCTACAAACAGATCTAACATCAAGGAGAAGAACCAGCAGGAATCACACACGTTCCTGTTTCTCATGAGCACTCTGAATGAGACAAGAACATGTTCTTTAGTGAAAGAGTGAATTTATTACAAAAGGCCAGGCTATAATCATCTCTGAGAGGAACTGTAGAGTTTCTCTATGCAGACTCGGACCTCACTGCCCAGTAAAGCCCTTTAATGTGCTTTGACTCAGGAACCAAGGTCGCTAAGAGACCACCTGCGCTGAATGCCCTTCGTCCTAGCGAGAGTGACAGAAAACCAGAGGGCCCTCATCTGCCGCAGCCGGGGCCCAAGCAGGTGAGGAACATTTCTTCTCTTCCACCCTGACGGCTGTCTCTTCCTGTTGGCGTCTCCCTCCTCCTGCTGTTCAAGAAAAGTGAAGGTACCCCTCAGGGCACAAAGGAAACAACCCGGGGGCTGAGCTTACAGGAGAGAAAGTCACTTGGCAAACCTGTGTATCATGCTCACCCCTTGTGTCCGTAACACAGGCAAAGGGAGTTGTTGGATGGAGGGGAAATTCTAGGAGTTTACTTCGCTGGGGGTTGCTGTGTCATTTGCGGCCCATTGTCCCTTCCTTCAGGAATGAGCGAGTTATTACAGAGATGACTCAGGATGGCTAAACGTGGGAGCAAATGACACTTACATTCATCTCATCTATGTCCCCCTCTCTCTTTCTCCTCTCTTAAAACTCAACCTGCATTTTTTTTTTTTTTTCTTTTCGTTTGGTTTGGCTTTGTTAATCCTAACACGAGGATATTTTTCCCACTGATTTTCAGAGTGATTGGAAGGGAGGGGGTGAGAGAGAGAGAAACATCAATGTGAGGGAGACAACTTCAACTGGTTGCCTCGAGCCTGTGCCCCAACCGACCGGGGCCTGGGATCGAACCTGCAACCCAGGTGCGCACCCTTGACCCAGAATCGAACCCTCAACCCTTCAGTGCCAGGGCCGATGCTCTAACCACTGACACGCCACCCAGGGCTGCATTTTGGTTTTTGAGTGAAAATAGCACTACCCCAGTCTTGCCACTTTTTAAAAGTACTGATGTTCATTTAAAGTTGAGTGTCTATAAAATCTTTCATGTAAGTATCTGAAAGCTACTTATTTGACCTTGCATTCCTGAAAGAGGAGCTAAGAATGATTCTAGACTCCCTACCTGACTGGCCTTTGGTAAAATGCTCCAACAGTATGCTAACCTGACCACAAATTAATACTTTTACAAATTCTATTATACTTTAAGAAATTGCAGCTGTTTTTAAACTTTGATTAACACTGAAATGTGGAGGAAATGAAGTGATTGATGTCTTATTAAATGACCAGAATATGAGAGAGAGGATCTTAAGGGGGGGGGGAAATCAGGAAAATGAAAAAACTTTTTGTTGTTTAATTTTTAAAAATTAAAAAAAATTTTTTTTAACCTGCCCTTTTCCATGTTTTCAAATTTTCATTTCCTGGTAATACCTACTGTGTTACAGGTTGGAAGAATGACAATTTCATTGATGCCATTGTAAAATAATGTAAATGACTTAGCAGATAAGATTCATAAATACTGATAACATGAAAAGAGCTGTTAGTTCAGCTCAAGGGAGCTTTCTTTTCTTTTAGTAAAAATTTATCTTTCAGTTATAGTTGATAGACAATATTATATTCGTTTAGGTATACAGCAGTTAGACATTTATATACCTTACACAGTGGTTGGGCTGTTTCTTAGAGAAAGAAAGGCAAGTTTGTCATATAAACAAATCTATGATTATGGCATAAAGTGGCCAAAATGAGTGGATGAAAAATATTTTAATTCAGTAAGGAGTAAAAACATTTTAGTTCATTGGTTGGTTCCAAATATATCAAGTCTTGCCTAAAAGATATTTCCTTATCACTATTTCTTTACAGTACAAATATTAGACTGAGTTTTTTAAAAATCTGAATTATAAGTATGTTCATTTGAGGATATTTCTCTCTTTTTTCCCCTAGGAAGTAGGATCATTCTGGATATGACGTCTAAAAACTGGATATTAATTTCTACTACTACTCCCACAAGTCTGGAAGATGAAATTGTGGGGAAACTTCTAAAAATTTTGTTTGTTATCTTTGTTGACTTAATGTCTATTATATATGTTGTTGTAACTTCTTAGAAAGCTGACTTCCTTTACTTTACAAGTAAACTTCAAATTGAATTGCTGTGAATAAAAATTTGTAGTTTAATGTGTTGAGTGATTCTAATTTGATGACATCTCCAATTCTTCGAGAAGCCACCAGGACATTACAATAAAAAAAAATATTGTGTATTGTTTAGTACTTTATGGTTTATAAAATATTCCCATAAATTGAAGTGGAATTTCCCACCCACCCCAAAGTCTACACTACTGAGTCATAAAACTTTCTGATTTTTAAAACGATTGTTATTTGGTAAATTGACTAAACTCTGTGGGTGTTATTATGCATGAAGTTGATTTTTTAAGGCTGCATACTTATGCGAAGTTTCATATGGTTCTATTTTCAACACACAAGATTTAACACATGATCAATCTTTTCATATGATATACCAATAATTTATAGTTATTTTTTTGTAAACACATTTCATCTATGTGTAGGTAACAATATGTCATTTAATGTAAGGCTCTTAGTAATCCTAGGAGGTAGGTGTTTATTATCACCATTTTATAGATGAAGAAACTGACTCTTGGAAGAATTGTGCAAGCTTGAGACCAGGTCTTGGGCCTTCACAATCCGTAATATCATGTCTCCTTCAAAGGTAAATAATAATAATAACAAGTGTGGGGAAAAGCAATCTGTAGTGCTCAACTTTTTTCACAGTAATGCTTTATTCAAGATCCTATGGCTGTATTTTAGTGTATTAGTCCCCCCTTACCTGTGGGGAATACATTCTAAGATGCTTCATGG